>NC_045547.1:31018234-31357234 GCF_009769535.1 Thamnophis elegans | reverse complement strand
TAAAAATCTATACCGTGTACAGGTTCTGGGAAGTCGGGGGGTCAGGGGGTCGGGTGGGGGGAGGGAGGGATATATCTTAGGCTAGATACGATGTGTTAGATCTCAATGCAATGTGGCTTCACGTGTATACTGTTTTTTCTTTAATTTTTCTTTAAAAATAGGATAAGCCAAGTACATTAACATATAGTGGAAATACACCAAGGGGAGGAGGAGTAGGGAAGAAGAAGGATGGGTAGCGAGGGATGGGAGAGAGGGTAGGGGGAAGGCGAAAAGGAAGGGGGGGAGCGGATCTGGAGAGAGGAGTGGTAGAGGGGGAGGGGAAATAGGGTAGAGGGGGATGATGGAGGGAAGATAGAAAGTTGGAGGGTGGTGGAAGAAAGAGGTTATGGAGAATGGAAGAGGTATATTGGGCTTTTATTTTCTGGAGCATTGTTGACAAGAGGAATTGATGCAATTATTGTTTAATACTGTATGGTGTATACATGTGAGTGTATGAAAATGAAAACGAAAATAAAATAAAATAGAAAGATTAAAAAAAACTATAAAGTATTTTGAATTGGAATAAGGTCGCAAAATTACATTATGGCAAAAATAATTTCCCCATAACACGTACTGATTTAAGATGGATTAAGTTAAGCTTTCTGGCAGTATCCTTTGGACTGAAATGATGTATTCTCTAGGCAGACTAGATCATTTGCTCAATTTACCAGTAAAAAGCTCACTTTTCTGGGGAAGGTGGCTAGAAAGAAAATAGGATTATTGTCTAGAGATCCAGTGAGAACAATTAATCAGTGGAATGGTTTGCCTCCAGAAGCTGTGGGTGTTCCATAGCTGGGGTTTCTAAGAAGAGATTGGACACCCATTTGTCTAGAATGTTTATAGGGCCATGATGGCAAACCTATGGCACGTCTGCCAGAAGTGGCATGTAGAGCCATCTCTCTGGGCATGGCAAATGTTGCCTATTTCTTTTTTGGGTTACGGCATGCATATGCACGCTGGCCAGCTGGTCTTCACACGCACAGGGGCGCTGGAAGCACAGCACCCTGGTGTGTATGAATGTGCTGGGAAACTGAGCTTCTAGTTTCTAGCGCATACACGCATGTTGGCCAGCTTGTCTTTGCGAGCATACACACCAGAAACCGGATGATCAGTGACCGGCACTTATGTGCACACCAGAAAGTGGAAGTTCAACTATTCTGGTTTCTGGTGCTCCCACGTGTGTACGCCGGGGAGCTGCTCTTTCGGTTTCCAACCCTCCCTCATGCGTGTGCGCTCCCGTTTCAACACTTGGTGCCGAAAAGGTTTGCCTTGTTATAGGATGTCTTTCTTGAGCAGGGGTTTGGACTAGAAGACCTCTAAAGTCCTTCAAACTCTATTATTCTGTTTTCTGTCTTCTGACTCTCCAGTCACATTGATGAGTTAGGATTTTAAGTGCCAAATTTCATCCTAGTTACAAGACTTTCTGGGATTTGGAGAATTTCCACTGAAACAAATCCTCATATTTACTTACTGCAGAGATAGGAGAAGTCATAATTGTCAAGATGGTTTGAGCTGACAGTTACAAGCACATGCTTGGAATAAAGTTAAATTATTTCTCTGAATTTCTATCTCTTTTCAGATCAACTGCAAAATGTTACATCCAAACCAATAGACAGTTTTGGTTGTATATTGGCAATGCTTGTACCACCTAAACAAAGCCATTGTAGGAAATGCAGACCTGCTCTTGCTATGCTTTTTAAATAGTAACCTTTCACAGAATTTATTATTAAATCTTTATACTGCTGTTTACATATTCTTCTTTTTTCTCTTCATTCCCTGTCATTGGGTTCCCAAATAACACCAAGCCACAACTTAACATTTGATTAATTGAATAAAGTACAATTCAGAGGTGGGTTGCTGCCAGTTTGGCCCAGATCAGCCGAACCAGTAGTAGCGATGGTGGGAGTCTCCGCTCACCCGCCTGGATGCTTCTGCGCATGAGTGCGCCTGAACCGGTAGTAACAAAATTGGCAACCCACCACTGTACAATTGCTGAATTTGTACAATACGTTAAGTTTTAATCCATAGTTGGTAATGTGTAGTGACTGGGTGTACACAATCTGATAATAAAAACACATCAAAATACTTTATGGTTTGGCACAACATAAGAGTTCAATTACAGGGTCAAATTTTAGGCTGCAAGCTTCTTGATGCTCCCTTCTTCGTGACGGATGTTTTATTAAGCAACCCTTTACATCAAGATAATAACTTTTTTTTTTTTAATTTCAGAAAATTTTAAAAAATCAGCAGGTTAGAATTTGTATTTAATATTCCCCTTTTCAGCTGTCTGATTCCCATGTGTAGGCTGGTTGGCAATGAAGCCAGCATAAGAAACTTCTTTCTGAATTTCAACCCCTTTCTCTGCATTAGTCATGGTGTGACATGAGGGACTATCCGTGGTCCCAATTGGTGCATTTCCCTATATTTTGCCCTTCCCATACAAGCTGAGAAAGCAAGCACCAATTGCTTTCCTTCCTGTGGGCAGGCAGATCCTTGAGGATGTGTGGTTTCCATTGATATAATTTGTGTATGAACCCCCCTGTGGTGTCATCCCCTTGCACTAGACATCTGATGTGTCTAACAGTGGACCGGTTTAAAAACAAACAGACCACAGTTTTATTATTATTCCAGTCATTTGAACTACAAGGGGAAACTGACAGAATATCTGTTAATTTCACTTGATTGAAAAAAAGTTCTCCCATTCATCCTTCCACGGGTGAACTGGTAAGCAAACAAAATAATATCCTCTATTTTAGTGGTCCCTCAATAAAATGGAGGGAAAATGTTTAGAGCAGTGTTTCTCAACCTTGTCAACTTGAAGATGTCTGGACTTCAACTCCCAGAATTCCCCAGCCAGCAAAGGTTGAGAAACACTGGTTTAGAGGTTCAGCAGTGAGCTGAGGTCCATTCAGAAGCGGACAGGCAGCCCAGCACAAAAGGTTTATAGAGGGCATCTACCTCATCTATCTCTACATCTATCAGCAGAGAATATTTCCCCCGTGCTGGCAACAATCCAAAAATGCTGTTTTTAATGTATAGCAGGTGGAGTCTACAATCACGGTGGGCAATATAATTTTATGTATTTATTTTACCCTAAAATAAACTGTAACAAAGGAGTAAAGGCTGTAATAGAAGAGTAAGAGATGTTAGAAAGAGGTTCGGAATCAAAGTAAGGTACATTCTACCCTGTTTCCCTGAAAATAAGACCTCTCTGGACAATAAGCCCAATCAGGCTTTTGAGCACATACGCTAAAATAAGTCCCCCCCCCAAAATAAGCCCTCCCCGAAAATATTGCAACACAACAGCAACCAGGAGGTGACCACGCTCACCACCTCCTGCACCTCAAAAATCATAAGACCTCCGCAAAAATAAGGCCAAGTGTTTATTTCGGAGGGTCAAAAGAAAATAAGACCCCGTCTTATTTTCGGGAAAACACGTTACATGATCTGAACTTCCTGTATCTTTTAACAGAAGAGACCATGGGACCATGTATTGGGCTCTGTCAGCAGAACTGTTGAACTATGAGCTCATTGAGTTTCCTAGAAAAAGTATCTGTTTCTTGTGATCTTTTATGGGAAGTGGTTCTTCTCCTCCCAGTGAAGAACAGTCACGGGTTTCATTGCCATCATTGGCAGATTTTAAGGTACACTAAATATAGTCTCCCTGTCTTGAAAGCTTAACTTCCCTCAAAATAATGTAAAGATGCAGCCTACTTAAGTTTTGGAGATGGAAGGGGATTTTCTGGAAGGGCTATGAGATAACACATTCCATGACTTCAAAACTGCTGAGAGGAAGGCTTCCAGCAGAAGGCCAATCTACTACCATATCATTCATTAGTTAATGAAGAGTTGCAGTTTCTTCTCAGAAAGAACATTTCACTCCAGTTTCTTTTTAGTTTGGGGGTTCAGATGCTAAGTAAATACATCGAAGGAAGGCCCAGCTGCTCAGATCAAACAATATTCTTGAGATAATAGAGTAGAAGTGTACAATATAAGGTCCCAGAACAGACCGTATAGCTGGTGGATCCTTATAGTTTTGAGAGTAGCCCACATCCTACTAAAAATATCACCAAAGCATAAATGGAAATTATTAAACACATGAGAATTAAGCAAATTAGCATTTAAATAAAAAAAAACTTTCTTAGAGTTGACAGAATAACAGAATTGGAAGGGACTTTGGAGGTCTTCTAGTCCAACTCCCTGCTCAAGCAGTAAACCCTATACTATTTCAGACAAATGGTTGTCCAATTTCTTCTTTAAAAAACTTCAGTGTTGAAGCACAAATAACTTCTGGAGGCAAGTCATTCCACTGATTAATTTTTCTAACTGTCAGCAAATTTCTCCTTAGTTCTAGATTGGTTCACTCCCTGACTAGTTTCCATCCATTGCTTTTATTCCTGCCTGCAAGTGCTTTGGAAAATAGGTTGACCTCCTCTTCTTTGTAGCAGCCCCTGAGATATTGGAACACTGCTATCATGTCACCTCTAACCTTCTCTAACCTTCCCTTCATTAGACTAGCCATACCCAATTCTATACTTGTGCATTTGGTTATTTTTGCCTAAATGTAAAACCTTACTTTTCTCTACTTTTCATTTTCTTTCCCTTGGTCTTTATTATTCCCTTACCTCATTGTTTCTTCAACCTTGGCAGCTTGAAGATGGGTGGACTTCAACTCCCAAAATTCCCGAGCTAGCCATGCTGGCTCGGGAATTCTGGGAGTTGAAGTCCACTCATCTTCAAGTGGCCACGGTTGATAAACAATGCCTTGCCTGGTTTAAAGCACAATCCCAGTAACCTCACAGAAAAGCAGAAATTATTGCTCAGACTGAAAAAAAATTATACAGCTCCTTATATTGCATCAGACGTTGGCGCTTGGTTTCCTTTTTTCCCTCCTCCCCTTGTTCTTTTTCCCAATGGCTATATTGTTTGGAGCTGATAAGAATTGTGGTTTTAATGCATCCACAATTGGCAGATTGTGGAAGGCTGAATAGGTATAATGTAGGTATTCAGGTAGTCCTTGCCTTACAACAGTTCATTTAGTGATGGCTCAAAGTTACAATGGCACTGAAAAAAAGTAACTGATGGCCATTTTTCACACTTTTGACTGTTGCAGCATCCCTATAGTCACTTGATTGAAATTCAGATACTTGGCAACTGGAGCAGTGTCCCAGAGTCATGTGACCTCCTTTTGCAACCTTCTGACAAGCAAAGTCAACGGGGGATGCCAGATTCATTTAACAACCATGTTACTAACGTAACAGCTGCAGTGATTCACTTAACAACTGTGGCAAGAAAGGTCATAAAATGGGGAAAATTTTACTTTACAACTGCCTCACTTAGCAACTTAAATATTGGGCTCAATTGTGGACGTAAGTCGAAGACTACCTGTTACTTTACAATGTATAATTTAACACTTGGATGGGATTTTTTTTCCCTTAACAATTATTACCTGGCCTTTTGCCTATCTTACATAAACAGAGACTTCTATCCTGTTTGCATTTCATTCTTCCTCCCCAAAAGAAGTTCTGGGTGGCATAGTTGGCGTTCTCCCATATTCTTCTTATAACTTTAGTGCAAAATTGTTGAAATAGACTTAGCTTGCCCAAGGCTGCAGTGGAGCATCATGTTTGAACAAGGATTTCAGCCTAGATCTCATGGATTGTTTAATCATCAATTGCATATACTCTGGGTATGGAGAAAAGTTCATGTAAACTCATCCCCTAATTTGTTTATGTAGTCCAACATTACCTATTCTAATTGACAGCACCTCTGGAAGTCCTGGGAAAAGAATGACCTTTTCCATCTCCTGTTACCCAATATTTTTAACTGCAGATAATCAGAGATTGAATCAAGGACTTTCACAGGACAAAGAATGTATTCTTTCATCCAATTGGTCCCATAAGTTAACAATCTAAATTGCTTTCTAAAATTCTTGAAAAGGGAAGGCATTCCTATTGATTCCACTTTTTTAAGGGAAGGGGAGGGATGTGTACACTGTATTCAGCTCCACTGAGATAAGTTGTAAATAGATGGAGAAGACATTTACTCTCCTCTCTTACCCTCTCAATGAGCTAAAGGAGAACAATTAATTCTGTGTAACAGCTCTCATCTGGTTGGAGAAAGCAACAAACACAACAATCAAGACCCAATATAGTACAAGAAGTTATTCATTTCCTCATAGTTGCAACTTGCAACACCTGGTTCCAGTTTCTCTTCTTCTTTGAATTATGTTTGATTTCTTTCCATGACTTAGAGACATGTAAAATTCTATAAGCACCTGAAAAAGCCAGTTAGACAATACTTGAAATGCTTGAAAGGATTTTTTTTCCTCCAAGGGAGTAAGGTTTGAATGGTTTGTTACCATCTGGAATGGGAGGTCAAGAATAATGAATAAATATAGTATAGCTAATACTACTTTTCTGACCCAACCTTTCCATCTTCATCAGCTTTCTCCAACTCTTAATGACCTTCAGATGTGTTGGACTACTGCTGTAGTTATCCCCAGACAGAGATACTAGGTTCAGGAAAATTAAGCTACAAATAATGGATTATAGACAGTACTATGTTCTCCATTCTTTTAATGCTTGTACCACAGTAGAGCTTTAGAGTGTGATCTCAAACATTCTTCTATGTACTTTTTGGCCTTTTTATATTAAGTGTTTATATTGTAATTGTCAGCATTTTAGGGATGGATACTGGCCAATTGCATCAGCTTTGATGGCCAAGGTAAGACCTGCTATCAAAAGCCACTGTATTCTTCTGATCTGCAACTCATATTCATGCCAGTAGCTATTAGAAGATAGGCAGGATAATGATTCTCCCTAAAAATCATGCTGAAATGGAGAAAATAGATGTTAGCCACAAATTGATTTTCATATGGAAAGTTTTAGTTACTTTGGATAACTAAACTAATTCTTCAGTTCAGAATTCTCTTAATGCCTTTTATATCAGCATTTGCTCTGTGGAGCAGATCAATAAAGTCTGAATCCTGCCCAGTTCTGTCATGGAATCCCCAAGTCTATTCCTTACATCCCCAATTAAATTATTTTATTGACAGGAATAAGAAGAATGTTCAGAAATGGCAGCTTAACTGGCTGCTGCTTCTAGTTCAGGTAAAGAAATGGCACTAAAATTTTACCATGGATTATAGCATCAGCATGAACCAGATAAATATTATTGAGACTGAGTTCTATCATTTTAATCATCTGCTAATTGACACATATTCAGGGACGGAATATAAGGAATTCATTTATCTTATGCAAACTTTGTTGACTGTGATGTCTTCATTTCACACCTGGCTTTGCCATCTGGATGCACTGAAGACCCCCTCCTAGCCATGTATCTATTTCTCTGCCTTCATTCTTCATCTTTGTACTTCAACTCCTGCCTGCTCTCTACAATAAATTGTTCTATGCTTTCTTCCCAGTCTTTCCCATGGCTTCTTCTTGAACCTCATTTGCTGGAAGTCTGGGGCTCTGTGTGGACAGTGAAGAAATTAGGGGAGGTGGTCTGGTGCTTCCCTCTCCAGCTGACAAGTCCCTTTTGGCTCTACTCCCATTTCTGCCTCTTGGAAGTGGAATTCAGAGCAGCCCCAACGTGTACTCCTGACTGCTGTTGCCTGAACAGGCTTCTTCTCTGAAGCTGGGCCAGGAATTTTTCACACCCATTCTCCCTGGGCCCAAAGAGGGAGTGAAGATGGAAGGTGGGGAAGCAGCAGCAGCAGCAAAAGATTTGACCTGGGACAAAAGCCCAAGGATCTGCAAGAAGCCAGGAAAATGATGCATAGCAGAAACTCATCACGGAAAGGCTTCCTGCCATCTTAGAGACAGAAGTAAAATGAGAAATCTGAAGAACCTTAGAGCAAGAAAGAGATTGAAAGAATTGGACATTTTAGGCTGTCCTGTGTTCCAAACAAATGGTTGTCTGCTCTGATAGACTGACAGACCTGAGAGCTAAGTAATACAGACTGCAGGATGCCATATGCAGAGAGTTGGTACATGGTCAGAGACTCCGCAGGGAGCAGGAGGACCTGTTTACCAATAAAGGAGAATATTTCTAGCTCGGGTCCTTGGTGAAATGGTGGATCCTTGGTGCTAGTCTGAGCTTGGGTATTTTCTTGCAGAAGTTTCATTACCCAAACTAGGTAACCTCATTCTAGCACTGATGATATTACCTAGTTTGGGTAATGAAATATCTGCAAGAAAACAACCAAGCTCAGAGAGCACCCTCTTAGAACCTGTTTACCACCCACTTCCTCTTGTGAGGAGTTATGTGAGTCTATGAACCCAACTCATTGAGCCTTTAGACATGTTTATTAACCTCAGCACTCTGGGTTTGCAAACCATCCCCACAAACAGCAGTTTCATGCCACTGGGGCTCTGCATTGCTCATGCAATTTGCAGTGCGCCAGTTTCTGAGTCTTTCTCTCCAATGGAAAAGGAAGGTTAAAGGACAGATGTGCTTGCCACCATGTTTGCTACAGCTCTATAACATCAGAGGTGATATTTCAGAAAGATGTGGGAGATTATTAATTGCACTCATCTTTTTCCTTTGCTGAAAATTGGATTTCAGCAGGAGCTCTTGTTATAGGATGGGCAACTGGGCATATCCAGAGTACAAGCAATACTGAGTCGCTTATGCTGATATATCACCATAATAATGATTTGATTGGTTGATACTGAATAATTAAATTTAGAACACCCTGTTCCAAAAAATTAAAATGCCCATACTATAATTGCCTTGAGTGTGGGCCACATCCAGCTACTAATGAATGTTATCCATTATATTTGAAGCAGTTAAATTTATTAAGCAATACATAGGACAGTAAAACCTTGTTACATCTTGAATTGAGAGAAAAATAGGAAGTTCTCTTTTGTTTCTTAAACCCAGAAAGTCATTAAACTAACAATAAGCCAGAGAAGAAATAGATACAAGGACAGTGTGTGGAAATCCCTTCCCTTCCTTTATCTACTTATGTTGTTTCCCTAGTGATTAAAATAGCTCATGGGAGAAAAAAGATGATGCAATCTCTTTTATATTTCTGGGAACTTAAGGTGCAGGATATCTTCATTATGAGAGATGGAGATTAGCTACCTAATGAATACTCTATATGAGTAGGGATTTGCTCTGGAGTTTCCCCTATTCTAAGGCAGTGCACTATTATACCGTTATACTACTTACCATTCTCCTGGCATATAGCTGAACAAGAAAAATGTGATGCTGCAATATGTATTAATTTTACAAATTATTCCTTTTTCCCTATATTCCTTTTTGTTTATGTCTCTCTTCTTCCAAGGGAATCTTAGGAATTGTAATGTTAACAAAGACCAGACATCCTCCAGTTATTGTAATACTGACTCTTCACCAAACGAAGGTTGCTAGGATTCTTTGATGGTTAGGGAGGCTAAGCTGTTGACAGATATAAATTCAAAATAGAACTGAAATGTAGAGTTACACACCTGTATAATAATCCCCCAATTTTGTCGCACAATTTACACATGTTTCAGAACCCATCTTTTCTTGGGATCGTGTTTGCTGACAATGAAACGGGATTTTGAATAATATACTGTATTCACATGCATATGATTTAGAATCTACATTGAAAACGTTGCCCAAAAGACAGCTGTAGAGAGATAACAATTAGGAAAGATTATAAGACCCAAAAGGGAACATTGGACACTCCCGTTGGTATTAGGAGCCTTTGTAAGAAAGATTGCATTAGAAATGAAGTAGTAGGAAAGGGACCCTCCTCTTCTGAACATGTTGTGACAAACCTCATTGGCTCTGCTCTTGCTTTGCAAATTTGTCTCTTTCTACAAAGAAGTGTGTGTGAAGTGCTGAAAGATGATTTTCCCAGGTGACCGTGTTGCCATAGAACCCTCCTATTTTGGATAAAGTTTGGTGGAAACAGGGCCTGTGCAAGAAGTAGGTGCTACTTTTCACACTTCCCTCATTTCTGCATTCATATTCAACCATTTCCCCCCTTAACCACAGGCTGAGTCTATAGCAGTGGGAAATGATAGACCCCCTCAGTGAGTTGAAAGAGGCCTCTTGATTATGGGGGGAAAAGGTCTTGGCTAGGATGTGAACATAAAAAGGCAAGGCTTGATCAAACATTTTGTCTGTGACAAAATTTATTTTTTTGATAAGGGACCATAATGGACTTTCAGGGAATGGTCTGGAATGAATGCGGTGGCTTTAAATGACCATGTCTGTGATAAAATTTATTTTTTGATTAGGGACCATAATGGACTTGCAAGGAGCTGTCTGGAATGAATGATGTGGCCAACAAACTCAATGAGTATGGCATCTACTTACATGGAACTCCAAACTGAGTTGCAAGTGCATTTTTGGGTTGGAGGCAAATAACAGCTTGGGAAAATTTTGATCTGGACCTATCTAGTCTAGGTGAGCAGTTTCTTCTTTTAAGAAAAGTTTGCTTAACTTAATATGCTCTGTGTCTGTGTGTGTTTGTGTGTGTGTGTGTGTGTGTGCGCGCGCGCGCTTTCCCCACCTTGTTCTTCTCTTTTTTCAAACTTCAATTTCCAGTAGCTCCAGGAAACATAACATAATGAGAAGGAGTCTGGCAGCATCTTCCCAATTGCAAGATTTTATGAAAAAGCTGAAGCATTCATCAGCTGCAGCTTTCTTCATACATAGAGTTTCTAGATTGATATAAGATTTAAACTGGTATCAGGCTGATTATGAAGGTTTGAAGAAAAACAGATTGATCTGCGCATCAGATGAAAGCTTGTACCTTTAATAAAATTTGTTAGTCGTAAAAAGTGCTATCAGATGACTACTGATATTTTGCCACCCTAGACTAACCCATTCCTCCTCCCCCAATTTCTATAACTAAAAAGGGTGCTGAGAGTTAAAGAGTTAGATTTTAAAAATAAATAACTATATATAGTATCACCACTCTACCCTAATGTATAGTGTAGTTTTGTCAGTAAGTCAAAATGCGGTTTTGTTTTGGTTTAATGGGCTGTGTGAACCTAACTATTGTGATTTGTAAATCATGGTTTATGCCATTGTATGATGTGTTAACTGAGTTATTATGATTTATTCAAGCTTCAAAGAAAATATGACTGAGCACAATATGAAACCTGTTTACTCAACTGTCCCCTTGTGCATCAGCCTTCGCCAGACGGTGCCTTCAGAGGTGTTGAAAACTTGTTGCAGGGAAAGCTGACCTATATTTCAGTTTATGTAATAGAATTGCTAAAACTTTTGAAAACAAAATGCCACTCAACACAAATACAAATCTCAAAAAAATAAATAACCCTCCAGCATCCAATTAAAAGCTGACAGATTTTTTTCAAGTCCTACTAAATTTACCGTATACTTAGACCAGATTGCCATTTCTTTGGCTTGAACAATCGTTGTTGAAGGGAAAATTGCAATACAATCAAGGACAGCCTTTGGCATCGGTCCCAATGTCAGATGAAATTGCTTTTCTATTTTCCAATGCTCTCCTGGGACCAAAGAAGTCTTACATATTTTGTTAAAATACATTTTTGGACAGAAAGAAACTGGCATTCAGGACTACAAACGTCAACCAAAGTTCCTTTCCTCTTGTGGACCGATGGAGAACTGCAGAGAGGCACCTTGGCATTTCTGAATGGCTGGAAACAACCTCACCTAATCTTAGAAATGCCCACAACACGAGGATAAAGCAACTAGCCAAGAGGAAGGAAGGAAAGAAGAGATATATCAGAAGGAGTGAAGTCACATTCCCAGACAGCTGTGTACATTTTTCCAGATCGGTGACATAAGGTATAATGTGCAATAGAAAGGAAATACCCTTCTACTAAAGGTTGACTAGCTGTCTAGCTAGCCAGGCAGCAGATTTACCCTCTTTCAAGCAATTCCCTTAATAGTGTAAAATAGAATATGTAATATTCCTTTTCACCCTGCAGGTAGATTGATTTATGGTTTCAGAATATCAGAATTCCCCTTGCCTCTGAGCACAGATGGTGAGGTTGTCATGACTCAGCCTTTATAATGTCTGCTTCAGTCATTGCTCTGCTTCCTGAGCACCTCTTGCAGGTAGCGAACAGCCGAGTCTGTTTCATTACTCATTAAGTAAATGTGTGCTGCAAAGATTAAGATCCAAGCACTGTACGATTCTCCTTGGCTACAATTCTGAAGGGTTCCCCCCACTCCCTTGTTTCTTTTTAAGCCAAGGAAATGAGGCATTATATTTTTTTTCCAATTCATGTCATCTTTCTGCTTTCATATTGGAACACATCTCTTTAGTAAACCTATGAGTTTATTCATCTCTGGAACAAAGGTTAGAAGGCTAGCTGTAAGCCACTTTTTATTTCAAATTCCTTGTTAAGACAGCCATATAAACATCTGGCCCTACAACTGTTTGAAATTAAACCACTTGATGATTTTACATTTTCTTGGACTTGGTCATGCTTACTTATTAAATGTTCACTAAAGATTGAAGGCCACTGGTCTTACTTCTGTCTTTTTGCTTACAACCTAGAATTCAACAGAGGAAAGGAAAAGAAATGGTTTTGGATGTCTCAGTAGTATATGCTTAGTCTTAGTATCAAACTGGTCACTCCTAGAGGAGATCAACCATGGCTGCTCTTTAGAAGGCCAGATCCTGAAGAGGAAACTCAAATACTTAGGCCACCTAATGAGAAGAAAGGACTCACTGGACAAGAACCTAATGCTGGGAAAGATTGAGGGCAAAAGAAGAAGGGGACGACAGAGGATGAGGTGGCTGGATGGAGTCATTGAAGCAGGAGGCATGAGCTTAAATGGACTCCAGAGGATGGTAGAGGACAGGAAGGCCTGGAGGAACATTGTACATGGGGTCAGGATAGGTCGGACATGACTTCACAACTAACAACAAGTCTTAGTATACACTTAGTTGAATTATAATAGGAGATTGGTACATAACATACGACCCTTCAGATATTACTATACTACAACTCATATAGTACCCATTGCAATCAGTTTCTTGAATAGGACAGAACACAAGAAATGTAATTCTGATACATATCTGGAAGGACATGTTATGACAGTAGAACATGTGAACTTAGAAGTTTTCCCTGTAGCTTTACTGGAAAGTCTAATAACTCCACTTTATACTAGCTATCTGAGAATAATTCTGGCCTAAGTAGGTTTCTAAACAAACTTATGGATTCACTTAATGTGATGACTTCTGGAAATGATTTGTTATTGTCTTAGATTCTCCATGTTTTGTCAATATTCTTGTCTTTGCTCTCCCACCCGCTCCCATGACAACATAAGATGGGACTTGCCTAGGTGACATCATAGCTATGGTCCATCCTCTTTTAATAACTGCAGCTATTCCACACAGCAGACAAGCTTGGGCCCAATCCCACTTCAATAAAATATATTTCTATCCCTTTCCATTATTCCCTCCAGGGACAGAACAACCGGCTTTGGCCTGCACTGCTAAATTTTGCATGCATAGATTCCACAACTTCAGTCCCATGTGCATCAAAGCAAATATCAAATTATCCTGAAATCTGGCCAGGACTTAGGGAGTGGTGACACAGCAGCCAATGCTTGATGGAAAGGACTATAGATTATCAAATCACAATATTTAACTTTTAAAGCTTATTACAAGAAGCTGAAGTCACATCTGTCAGATAGAAGAATGCTTCAACTCCAACTATTTCATTAGACTTATGGATGTCCCAAACCCAGCATTAGATAAACCAACTTTCTCCAACTTTGTGCCAAGTTTTTGCCTTCAAAATGTCTGGAAATAATGGGAGTTGTAATTCATTCTGGAGGGTATCCATTTTGGAATTGGTTGAAATAAGCTTTAAATTCCTAAGGGCAGGTTCAGAGGGGCCCGTACAAGTGGTGAAATTGCTATTGGTATGCTATGAATGCTTGCAAACTGGATTTTATGACAGTTGTTTCTTTTTCACTATAATTTATCTGTTATATCACAATGGATGTTTAAAGCTGTATAATATACGGCAGGAGAGAAAACATTTGAAAAGTAGCACATAATTAATTTGTTCTTGAGTGGCAAGCAATAGACTCAGCTACTCACAATGTCACTCCATGTGTCCAGTCTGTACCTCCATTAAAAACTTGAAAGAGTAGAGTAATCCTTATGCCGTTTTAAATAATATCAAGCAAACTATCCTTTTCTCTTGGAGCTTTCTTCTAACATAGTCCCTGTAAAAGTATCTCGAGGGCTAAACAAGTTTAGCAAAGTCAAAAAAGGAAACCAAAGAGACAATTTCGTGGCCTCAGGAGAAGTTGCGCCTGAAAGAGCCTTGCCTCACTCTGCTATCCAGGTGTTAGTCAGGAGAGCAAGGCAGGCCTGACTCATACGATGAAGAAGGTGCAGTTTTTCCATCAAACAATATTGCCTAGAGTCTCACATGCAGATAGGGACTTCACCACAATGCAGCTTTTGATTGCACAGTCGCCTCAGTTTTGCCTTCAAAATGTCATCTGCATGGCCTGCCAAGACTCGATTATCTATCTGCAGTCTCCGCCCTGCCATGTTTATAAATTTGGATTTCAGACAAAGACTTGTCAAGAGATACGAGGAAGAAACGTGTGCAAAGGTAGGGACAAGATTGTATTTTTGGCAGAGCAATTCCAACTGATCCCTTTGTTTAGTGTAGCTTGTCCTAATGAGAGCCGTAAAATCTATTCATTGTGGTTATTGGTGTGGGGTCACATTGTCTACTAAGGATTGTTTTAATCAGGATTTGTGGAACAAGCCACAAGTAATACCAGCAACTAAATTATGACATATAAACCATAATGCTGCCAAAATCCAAAACCAAACAAACCCCTTTAGATGTTAGCACCTCTATTCCACATATGTGGAAAGAAAGTAGTTTGGCTTTCTTGCTTCCAAAAAGCTCCAGATGAAAATGTGAAGCTACCAGTACTACGTGAATTCTCCTATACTAATCTGAAAAGAGATATGTAAGGGGATATTAAAAACTGATTCACACGTCACATCAGTCTGTGACATACAACTTGATAATAATAATAATTGAACTTGCAGATATTAGGTTGAAGTGATCTCAGAAGATTTGTAAGCTCTGTTTAGTGACCATTACCTGACAGCTGATTTACATTTGTAAGTCTTCACCTAGTAGCACAGTATATTCTTTCTACTAAAACAAGAAGATATTTAGAATTTCAGAGACCAGCATTTCAGCTTTTGCATGCAACAAGTTTAATCAGTAATAAATCCCTCAAATTTCAAACTTAAATTAGGTGGTCTACCATATAAGTGGAAATTGATCTTACTAATTCTTTAAAGTGAGCTGAACTGGATTAAAAAAAGCAGCACTGTAGCCCTACAATTATATGGGGCATGGAAGGAAGTAGTAAACAGATGTAAGTTTTGGCCAAAGGTGGCTCCCAGGCAGTGGTATGTTTCAAATTATTTTAGAACCTCTTCTGTAGGTGTCGCCTGCTTTGTGGGAGTGACTTGCTGGACATGTGACTGGGTGGGAATGGCTTGCCAGCCATGTGACTGAGTGGGAGTGGTTTGGCAGTCATTTGACTGGGTGGGCGTGACCAACTTGTAAAATGTGGTGAAACTCACTTAACACGCTCTTGCTTAGCAACCAAAATGTTGGCTCAGAAATTCTGGCATTTGAAGCACGCAAGTGTTAAAGCTGTCAAGTTACAAGACCCTTGCATCCCTAACCCTTTAGAAAAAAACCACAGGGGTGTTCAAACTTGACAGCTTTAAAACTTGTGGACTTCAACTCCCAGAATTCCTTCTCTCACCATCTTGATGATGTGCAGACAGGCCGGGGGGAGGGAGCTGGAACCGGTTCTAAACGGCACTGTAGATTTGTGGAACCTCTTCTATAGAAGAGGTTAGAACTGGCAGGAACCCACCTCTGCTCCCAGGTCAGAAAAAATGATCTATCCAACTGCAAAAAAAAACAAACCCATTGCTACTGATTCTATGTCCCCTCTCCAAGCTTTTACAATCCTAGTAAACTTTTCAAAGAATTTCATATAGAAACTATTAGTGACCAAAAGTAGCAAAAGGACACGGCTAATATGAGCCAAAAAAAAAGTAGGAGAAGAACAAGTTATTGCCTTGCCCTTCTGACGTGCTCTTCTAAGCTAGATTTTCTTTGTAGAAGCTTGTATTATCACTATTCTACCACTCCTAATCACAACCTCTAAGATGGCTTTTTATTTCAAGAGAAACACTAAAGCAATGGGAGACTCTTCAGACTTTTCTTGAGGAACTTTGATCTTAACTGCAACTAGTTTATGAAGCTATTGAAACCAAATAAAAAGGCACGGCCTAAATCATGCATATGCTGTGCTATATGGTGATTTTGGCTCCGGTGTTAGATAAACACAGCGGCTGTAAACCTCAGTATGTAGCTGTGTATTATGTACATCTAGACAAATGATGGCATAGAACTCCACATCAGAGTTAAAGTGGTCATAGAAATATATTTATTTAATCAGATTTGGACACTGCCCAGCCAAGTTAGCATCTGTTATTATCTTAATAATCATTATTTTATCTTAATATGACTTTAAGGATGGATTTCCATTTTTCTTTTCTTTATTCTACACAGGGCTAAGCACCTTATCAGATCATTACTGTTGACACATTTCTGGGGTTAATATATAACAGATTTATAACAGGACACTTGGTCATCCCCGTTGCTAATTGCATATCCTGGTATCTATAGTGGGATCATGTCATTAACTTCACCGACCTGATTTATTTGTCACCATTATTTGCCTCCTCCTTTGAGCTGTTAATGGCTTAGTGTGGGGGAGGCTAGGCTGCCAAGGATGAAAATTGTAGAGAAAGTGTTGGTAGATGAGCAACAAAGGGCTTTTTAAGGATGGAGTTTGGAAGTATTGTAAAACTAGGTTTTCCCAGGAGGAGGCACTCTTGGGAAGTGGGCTTGTCCAGATGCCTCACTTTTCCAGGATGATATTCCATCAAGAGTTCTGCACACAATAAGAAATCTCATAATTTTGCAAGCGTCTTAAGAGTTTTTTACACGTACACTAAGCATGCATCTACATTTAGCAATGTATCTTTTGATAATACATGCTTTGTGTTTCAGTGAGCTAAGCACTAGCCAACATCTCTCACACTTTTTTCATATGATTTCTACCAGAATTGTTAATCATACTCTCCCAGTTGATATGAAATTGGGGCAGTTGCAGTGGTGGTATTCAGCCGCTTCGGACTGGTTCAGGCAAACCAGGAGTGGCGATCTGGCGGGTAGGCCGGCCAACCCTGCCCCGGCCCTATGCACCCTATTCAGCCACATTTTCTAAGCTGTGTGCATGTATGCAGGCTGTGGGCGTGAGCAAAGCACCTGTGTGGAAACCCCATTCACATCACGAAGCGAGCGGGCTGTGTGCGCGTGCTCACAGTTTCAGTGCACGCGAACCGGTGTAAAATTATGTGAAACCCACCCTGGGCAGTTGGTTTAATTACATATGTGATTTGCTTCTAGATACTTATGATCTTTTGCTTTATTTTCCTATGTTTAAAATTATGAGCGCCCAGAGTAATTTGGAATCAGGAGTCTTCTAAACTGCACTAATTTTTCTTAAAGGGGGAAAATATTTATCTAAAATATTAAGGTCACACAGATATAATTAAGATAAGAACATGCATAGTAAAAACTCTGGGAGAAATAGCATATGTAAAAAAATAGTATGTTTTGGATGACAACAGCCCTGCAGGGCAGACTTTAATCACCGCTCTATTTATTGTATTTGTTTGTATCTCATTTCTGAATGAATCTATGTTTTGAACTGTACTTCTTTGCTGCTGCACATTGGATACAGATCTTCAAAGACAATAGTGTGTTCCTACTTAGTACTCTCTTGGAATAAACAATGAAATGCTCTCACATTATTTTTGTGATGCTTAGGCCATTCTCTAGTTGTTTCATTCCTCCATCAGAGAACCAGAAATAGTTTCATCATTCTCTAATCAATTCTGGAATTCTGATAGAAAAAAGCTCCACTCTGCTTATATAAAAAACTGTATATATCTATTCCTAATAGCCTTTCACAAACACACTGGTAACATCATTATCTGAAACATATTCTATAGTACTTAACAGAAAATAGAACCTCCGATTGCCTAAAAAACATACCACAAAACCACTCGGAAATAGGACCAAGACCATAGTTTGGAACAAGCCCTATGTGAGTCATTTGTCACATAGGATGGGATCAGGGGTGGGTTCCTGCCAGTTCTAACCTCTTTTATAGAAGAAGTTCCACAAATCTACAGTGCCATTTAGAATCAGTTCCAGCTCCCTCCCCCTGCCTGTCTGCACATCATCAAGATGAAGAGTGAGAGGAGGAATTCTGGGAGTTGAAGTCCACAAGTCTTAAAGCTGTCAAGTTTGGTTTTTTTTTTCTAAAGCGTTAGGGGTGCAAGGGTCTTGTAACTTGACAGCTTTAAGACTTGCATGCTTCAAATGCCAGAGTTTCTGAGCCAACATTTTGGTTGCTAAGCAAGAGCGTTGTTAAGTGAGTTTCACCACATTTTACAAGTTGGCCATGCCACCCAATCACATAACTGCCAAGCCACTCCCACTCGGTCACATGGCCGGCAAGCCACTCCCACCCAGTCACATGGCCGGCAAGCCACTCCTACAAAGTAGGCCACACCTACAGAAGAGGTTCTAAAAAAATTTTGAAACCCACTACTGGATGGGATGTAAGCCCTGTCTAAATCTGCAGTAAATTAATAGCAACTCACATGAAGGATGGAGGCAAAGTGGTTGCATTTTTTACTTTCAATTCCATTTCATTTTGGTTTGTTTGTTAGCTATATTAAATTCATCCAAGATAGTTCAAGGAAGCATTATCGAAAAGATAGCTGCATGTAAGAGGGAATGGAAAGAAGTTTCAAAATATCATGTTGCACTTCATTTATTGTGGCAATGGCTGGAACTGTCCAGCCTTGTCCTGAGCTTACTGAACTTTGCTTTCAAGTGCAGTGGTAAAGCATGAGAGAGGGGCAAGGCTGAATCTGAGGTATATATTTACTTCCAGTAAAAGATAAATTTAGCCTTCTCAGCACGAGCAAGGTGTTATCAACAGCTCTGCAATGCTGAACAAGCAGATACAGAAAATACAGAATGCAGATCTCATGCCATTCATGTTTGGGATATTTTTACTTTTTGGGTACTGTTTATGTTTAAATTGTAAGGTGCCCAGAGTCACAAAAGAGAATGGGAGGCTATATACTTTGAGCAAATGAATGAACAAATACATACATACCAGGGAAGGGTCCGGCTTCTTCTACTGCTGGTTCGCTAAGGGATGCGCTTTGGGGGCGCGCGCACTTCGGGCGTGCTAAGTGTGCATGCACAGTACTAAAATGCTTCCGCGTATGCACAGAAGCAAAAACCAAGAAAACTGGTTCAGGGGCGTGGCAGGCCGAGTTACTACCTATTCGGCCAAACCGGTCCGAACCAGTAGGAACCCACCTCTGATACATGCATATACAGCTATCTTAGAGTGCTATGTAAATATATATATATATCAGCCACCCCTAGAGATTGATTTGCATAAACTTATATGCATTCATTTATACATACTGCCATTCATTTAAAAATAATTTTTGAAATGTGAACAAAATATAGCATGCTTAATAAAGAAAAAGACTGCAACCAGGTAGCGTTTTTGTCCAACTCAAGCTGTAGCCTCCGTGCTTAGAATTGATGGGTAAAGTAAGGACTAACTCTTGCCCTCCTTTTATGCAGCTTTATTCAAATAGAGATGATGGGCCTTTGCTAAGTAGGACAAATGACTAGCCTATTTTTCATTTCAAAGGACTGAAACATGTTTTTTCACCTTTATTAGCTGACTCATAAGTCACACATCCAATCTAGTGAGAGACAATCTGTGCATAAAAATAAGACATCCAAGTTTCTTCCACACAGTGTGTATGTTTTGCTATTTTGTTTTGGAAGGGCAAGGAATGGGATATGCTCATATCCAAGTTTTGGATTGCAATATGCACGACCCCTTTGCCTTTATCAAAAAGAAGTAATGATCATTGCAATGGATCAGTTCAAGCAGCAGTTCTTCTGTGCAATTTCATGCATCCAGTATCAGGTAACAGACTATTTTTAAGATGTGTGGTTGAATAATATTTTAATGAGCTTATTTGAGGCATTAAAACAACCTAATGCACTACACATAACACTGAAGTCTCAGAAGACTGATATGAACTTGTGATATGAAGTCGTGAATGCTCCAACACTAGACATTTTAAAGAAGAGATTGGACAACTATTTGTCTGAAATGGTATAAGGTTTCCTGCCTGAACGGAGGGTTGGACTAGAAGACCTCCAAGGTCTCTTCCAACTCTGTTATTCTATTCTAATTATAACTTCCTGCTGGATTCTTGGAGATCATTTCTTCCCCAAATAGTGACTAGCATCGTCAGGGAGTGATAGCAGAGGGCATGTATTCAGAGAGGGAACAGGGCCTTTTTGCTGTAGTATCTGTGGTACCTGTAGTACCAAGATATTATAATGCATTTTTGTTTCTTTAAGACACTGTAGTAGCTCATTGAGGAACTGGACAGGGAATATTAAGAACAGTTTATCAGCTATAAAGAGTGACAACGTAATCTTTTAAATAGGTGCTTATTAGAATATAAGGTAGCCAAATCCAAAAGAGTGAACATACTGAGTCCTATTAGGGAGATTTTACTTAGAGAGTCCTTAATACATTCTCTCTCTAATCAGAAGTTTGTATTCAGTTCATCTTGTCAAATCAATAAAAGAAATGTTGCAACTGAACCTGAGTCAGAAACCATTGGCTCATGAAGTGTGTTATCTTCCAAAAGCCAGGATTGGGAATGTAACACAACAACGTTTAGGATGTCTATGGAGATTCTCAGTCATCCAGGTCATGGTTGACCCAAAAGTACTTTTCAAGAGGCAACTGGACTTTCTGGTTTTTCTTTGAAGACATTTCGCTTCTCATCCAAGAAGCTTTTGAGAGCTGAAGAAGCTTCTTGGATGAGAAATGAAATGTCTTCAAAGAAACCCCAGAAAGCCCAGTTGCCTCTTAAAAAAGCACCTTTGGGACAACTTTTAGGACTTAAGTCAACTGACAATTATCCTTTCTTTGCAGTTCATACTGTAGTTTACAATGTCCTCACTTTACTGACCTCGGAAGGATGGAAGACTGAGTCAACCTTGAGCCCCATCAGGATATAATTCTGAGCTGTGGGCAGAGTTTGACCGCAATATTGGATTCTACCCGCTATGCCACTAGGGCTCCTTAATAAATAAACGAACAAACAAATAAAAATATATTATGTTCCATTAATTGTTGACCATCTAGTCAACTTGTAAATAATGCTTTCCAAAAACAAAATGGAGTTTGTTTAAAAGAGGCTAGGGGTCTTTAATAATCAAAATATGTTGGGAAGCAACATTTTCAAGAAATTTCTGACTTGTCTTACTGACAGCTTTAAGAGATGGGGAAAAACATAAAAGGCTCAACCGTCCTTGACTTCACATTAATTAATGGGGGAAGGTTTACATTGTTGAGGAAGTAGAGGTGGCAGAAACATTGGAGAAGAGTGATGATTGTTGAAGTTCTTGATTTTTAAAGGAAAATCAAGCCATGTTATCATGTCTGTATCTTGAACTTTAAAGAAAAAAAACAAGTTTTTATAGGTTCAAAACAGTCATAAGTTGCACTGTATGGAAAAGAAATTATTGGGAGCAGGAGCTCAACACTAGGACAGAAGGTAATACACCAATTTCATTGTATTTATTTTGTACAATGACAATAAGGACTATACTAAAAATATTAAAATGACAATAGCAAACAAGGAGAAAAGGAGGAGAGCCAGTGGTGGGTTGCAGGTGGTACGCCCTGGTACGGGTGTACTGGAGCCTGCCCGGAGCACTGGGTACCGTTCCGGTACGGTGCTCTAGAGGGCCCACCCACCTGCCCGAGCTCCTTACCTGTCCTTTAAAGCCTTCGGTGTTTCCGCGCATGTGCATGGCGCATACAGCACCTGTGTGATGCTCTGCCAAGCAGCTGGAGCTTCGCAGAGGCTTTCGGAAGTGTTGCTACCAGCTACAACACATGCGCACCCCATGCGTATGTGTGCACACACCATGTGCGTCCACGTGAGCGACACCGGGTCCATTCCAACCATACCAGTTGGAACAGGATCCGGGACCCACCACTGAGGAGAGCAGATACCAATATGGCTACAGTAAAACCTTAATGAAGATTCCCAAACAAAAAATGACATAAATAGGAGACAGAAAGCCGGATTAGTCACTAAAGAAGAGCTACATAGAGATGTGGGCTTCAAAAATTTCAGCAACGGGTTCTCTGCTCAGTTGCTCTGTGGGCGTGGCCATGGTGAGCCTGGCTTAGTCAGCTCCTGCACCATGGGGAGGGTGTTTTCACCTCCCCCCAGGCTCCGGAGGCTCTCCTTGAGCCTCTGGGAGGGTGAAAACTGCCTCCCTGGGCTCCAGAGGCTTCTGGGGGGGGCTTTTTCCCCCAACCCGAGCCTCCGTGTGGGCTCTGCACTTACCTAGCATCCAAAATGGGCCGCATGGGAACTTCTGTGACGGGTGGTAGCAGCGGGGCATGGTGGGCAGGGCCAGCCAGGAGTGAGATTTGGAGGTTTTCCGAACCGGCCATAACATAACCCTTAGCAGCCCATCCTTGTGTCGATCTATCAAGTTTATGTCAGCAAAGCTGAAGCTCAGAATAAGGTAAGATGAGTGGAGGATGCTAAGAACAATTTAGACATGTTAAAAACAAGTTCATGTTTAATATTTTAGTGAAAAATAAACACTAGGCATTATTCTTAATATTCATCATATCAGGGAAACAAAATTTCCACGTTTGTTCCCTTCAGGCTTTATTTTTAGGGCAAACCTCCCTCTCTATGTAAAATTCCAATCCTAAAACACCAATGCCAAATATTATTTGTCTCTAAGATTATTTTTTTTCCCGTATTTTTATGGGAACAGAATTGTGCTTCACATCAACTTCTATTATTCAGAGAAGAGAGTTGCCTAATGTATTGTCATGCCTGGACAATGGATTTTCCTGCAGTTTTAGTATTCCCATAAGGTTGAGCTATGAAGAAGAGTCAAGCATTATGCACTTTATAGTTGCTGCTCTACTGCTTCCAGTACTCTTGAGAGGAAAATCCTCTCCAGGCAAAGCTCTGTCCATTTATTGTATTGCTAAGTGAAAGAGTATTTGGATGTTTACTCTTTAGAATCCAATCATCTTTCCTCCTTCGAAAAATTACTGAGTGCGCCTGTGTGGATCTGCACACATCTGGCATCCACTGAGATGGCTGTGATATCATTGATATTCATGACCTTGAGGCAGTAGTTTAGCAGCAGGAGACGTCTCAAAAAGCTCAGATCCTGTTTTTTATGCTACTCTTTTGCCTGTGTACTGAAGGAGATGGGGAGAATCGGAAATACAGGAAGTTACAGGACAGAAGTTGAATTGTTGCTCAAAGATGCCAACAAGAAACAGTGTGATTCAGAAAGATCTAAACTAGGCAGGTTTGAATCATGTTCACCATTTTGACAAAATGTTCAGGGCTCTCTTTCCTTTTTAGGGCATAATAATATGGGGATTCCCCCACCCCTACAAATTCTTCCTAGTTGGATACTGACAGTAGAAATTTTCTTTTCTTAAATGAAGGTTAAATTATTTGCTTAAAATTATACATACATACATACATAATACATACATACATACATACATACATACATACATACATACATACATACATACGTATTTCTGCTTTAAAAATAAAAAAGGAAGAAATGTAAGGCAAGAAGGTAGTATTTCAGTTGACCAACCTAGTTTAAGGCGCCAAGACCATGTGGTATAACTGCTGATATTTGCAAAAATCTGCAAATCAAATATCTGTATCTTTTGGGTTGTATCCAAAAATGCATCTGTAAATATTTGAACGCATTATTTCTGTGCCTACCATGACATTTTTGTAGCAGGTCCATTTTTTTAGGCCAAGTTAATATTGAAGAGTGATATGGATTGATCACAGACTATTCCTGCCTAGGACACTGTTCTATGTTTGCCTGATTTGACAGGAGGATGGGTGAGACAGAAGGAAGAATAGAGGTCTAGAAGCAGCTGTCCAGGATAAAAAACATCACAGGCTCCATTTGGGCAGCCTCTTCCAGCCTCTTCAGACCTCATGCCAGGCATTTCAACGCATCATAAATTGAACCCGCTTTCAGTAAACAATTAACAGCAGAAGTCTCACAAATCAATACCTTATTATAGACAAGAAAGATGTTCTATATATTCAGAAGTTCTGCAAACAACATGGGAATCAATCCCTATATATCTCCTTGTATCTAATCAAATAGACACAATTACTAGATCAGCATTCATTTTCCAGTGTTGGACTTCCCTAATTTTACTGGAGGCCCAGTTGCAAAATTGGACTGGCAACAGGAGACCCCAAGAGTTTCTAGCTTGTATGCAGCTGATACCACAGACAACCCACCCCCCACAAAACCACAGACTGGCTGGTCACAGCTGGAATGGAGATGGGAATAATAACTCGTAGCCCTTCTTCAGGGTGTGGGCGAAGGTCTCTCTGCCATTTCAAAGGGCTCTGCTTTCCACTTCACTGTGCCAAAACAGCTATCTTGTTCATAAGCCGGAGGCATACAACAAGTCCTCTGTCCACTGTACACAAAGGAAAACTTTGAGGCAGAAACGCTGCAAAAAAAGTCTAATTTTTCTCACAAAACATTTAGGAAAACAGTCTCACTTGTCTCTGTCTCTCTCTCTCTCTCTGTGTGTGTGTGTGTGTATACATACACATACATACATACATACATACATACATAGTTACATACACACACACACACACACACACACACACAATCTTCTTATTTCACAATACAAAACATTTTCATGTTAGTAACTTTCTGCTGCTCTACCAGGGTCCCCCCCCATCATTCTGTTCAATTCCTCCAAGTTGTTAATGAGTGTCCTCTTCTGCTGGTCACTGAGTGGGCATAAAATGACACCACATCCTTCTTCTAATATTTCTTTCATGCTTACTTTTTCAGGTGGAAATAACAATTTTTAACACAATAATTGATCACTGCTCATTGGAA
The DNA here is from genome assembly GCF_009769535.1 of Thamnophis elegans. NCBI lineage: Eukaryota > Metazoa > Chordata > Lepidosauria > Squamata > Natricidae > Thamnophis > Thamnophis elegans. The sequence continues at coordinate 31,332,023 of NC_045547.1, read as the reverse complement.
TGGCTATGCCATTCGTTAGACTGGCCAGAGAAAATGCAGAGGAGGTGGTAGCAAATTTTCATGGGGAGCTTAGGTTTGTGGGAAGAAGAATCCAAGGTGACCGGACAATCAATGCATTTCCACTAATTGCTTGCCCCATAGCTGGAGAGGAACTGTTGCAAAGCAATATTTTCAGAGTTTATTCTGGTGCAGAAACTGAGCCAGGAGTAAAATCAGCTTCAATTTTCAGTGCAGCCTTTGCTTATGGAAGGAACCAGTGGCTCTGCTAACTGCAGGCCTCTTCCTTCCTTCCTTCCTTCCTTCCTTCCTTCCTTCCTTCCTTCCTTCCTTCCTTCCTTCCTTCCTTCCTTCCTTCCTTCCTTCCTTCCTTTCTCCCAACATTCAGTTAGTAGCATCTTACATCTCCCAGAAACAATTCTATGTATAGAAAATTGATAGTAAAGCGTCTTCTTCACTTATCCATTTACACTGACTAATTGCAATCAAGCAATGCTTGAGAAAGGGAAAGCATGTGCTGTATCACTAGTCTCTAAAGCTTCTCCAAAAGTTGAACTGAGGGATTAGTTAGAGTATCATGTAGTGTAGACTTGACATTGAGCTTCACAAAGTTCTTATCTTTAGCAGCTTTTGTAACAACTTCAGTTACATTGGCTACCAATGAAACAACTGAACAATTCATCCTATGTCTGGGCCTATCGATTTCCCGCTTGTTCTTTGGTGGTGGCCTGCAACTGAAATCTCAATGTTTCAGAAAAGGTGGACAACATAGGAAAGATTTTGCCCTTTCTTGTGCAATTTTGAGGAAGCCAGAAATTACCATATGGGGAATTTGGCAGCTTCAAGAATTGTTCCGGTTGTCTCCCTTGACCTCATCTTGGCTGCAACTCAATTAGACGGACTTCCGTTAGCTGTTGGGTTGCATCACTTCCTTCAAGAGAGTCCTTTCTACCTCCTGCTTGGGATAAATAACAGCTGCAGCTGGTTTCCTGGGGCCTAAAGAACCGTTTCTGGCTCTTCCCACTTTCTTGCCACTCTGAGAATTTAAGCTTGCCAAGAATTTGTTCTGAGTGCAGATTACATGTTTCACCAAAGTGTGATCTTTTCTGTTTTTCCCCCCTGCACACATACAAACATTTCTAAATAAACTATTTTAATAGCTCATAAAAAAGTCATAAGTAGGCCTAAACTAGAGGGGAAAAAATCTGGGTGAAAAAGTTAAGTCCTGTTCCAATGTCCTATATTGTCCAGCTTTTTTATCTTCATGCTTATAGCTGAATGATTGGCAAAGTTGCTATGTGAGTTTGACTGAATGTAACTAGACCCACAGTGACCCAACCAGAGGTAGACCATAACTGCAGTAAAAAATATTGGGATAACCACTAAGATGACTAGAAAATCACTAAATACAAAGTAACTTCTATGTAGGTAGACCTCACGTAATCCCTACAACTGGGACCAGCATTTTCATTGGAAAACAGTTGTTAAGCAAGTCATAATGTCACTGCAATTTATGATTTGTGACTGCCATCTTTTCCATTGATTTTGTCCATTGTTAGAAGTCAGCAACAAAACATAAAAATGGTGATCTTGTGACTGCAGCAGGGGTGGGTTCCTGCCAGTTCTAACCTCTTCTATAGAAGAAGTTCCACAAATCTACAGTGCCATTTAGAACCAGTTCCAGCTCCCTCCCCCTGCCCGTCCGCACATCATCAAGATGAAGAGCAAGAGGAGGAATTCTGGGAGTTGAAGTCCACAAGTCTTAAAGCTGTCAAGTTTGAATACCCCTGGGGGTTTTTTCTAAAGGGTTAGGGGTGCAAGGGTCTTGTAACTTCACAGCTTTAAGACTTGCACACTTCAATGCCAGAGTTCCTGAGCCAACATTTTGGTTGCTAAGCAAGGACATTGTTAAGTGAGTTTCACCACATTTTACAAGTTGGCCATACCCACCCAGTCACATTGCTGGCAAGCCACTCCCATAGATCAGGCCACACCTACAGAAGAGGTTCTAAAAAAATTTGAAACCCACCATTGGACTGCAGAGATGCTTCAATGGTTTTAAGTCTGTGGTCTAGCTGTAAAGTTATTATTATTTTTTAGTGTCCTTGCAACTTTACAATAAACAATAGCAGAGTTGGAAGGGACCTTGGAGGTCTTCTAGTCCAATCCCTTGCCTAGGCAGGAAACCATATACCATTTCAAACAAATGGCTATCCAACATCTTCTTAAAGACTTCCAGTGTTGGTGCATTCACAACTTCTGCAGGCAAGCTGTTCCACTGATTAATTGTTCTAACTGTAAGGAAATTTCTCCTCAGTTCTAAATTGCTTCTCTCCTTTATTAGTTTCCACCCACTGATTCTTGTTCTACACTCAGGTGCCTTGGAGAATAGTTTGACTATGGATGGTTGCTAAATAGGCCAGTTGTTAAATGAGCACTTTTTGTTGTTGTTCAGTCCCTAAATTGTGTCTGACTCTTTGCAAGTTATGGACCATAGCTCAGGCCCCCCCTCTCCAATAATGACAATATCTAACCATCTCATTCTCTGTCAAATCCTTCTCCTTTTGCCTTCAATCTTTCCCAACATCAGGGTCTTTCCAAAGAGTCCTCTCTGGCCAAAACTGAGCACCACCTGTATCATACATTTCTTTTCTGCATTGAAGCTGCTTAATATCTCCCTCATGAAACTGATGGTTCATAAGGATCCCCGTTAAGAAAATAAATGTGCTTATTAGGATGTTTCTACATATAATGAAAAATTGACAGGAAGGTGAAGAAAACAGAAATGAACTGTTCTAACGCAGCACGAAGAATCGTGGCACTTGGTAATAGCTCATTTCATGTATTCTCCTCTTGATGACAAAGAAAGATTTATGGATTTGCTTGTGTTGAAATTTATAGTCAGGCCCACCCAGAAGGCTTTAGTTAGGGAGCCATTTACATACATAAAAATCTCACAAAGTTAGGCAAATTAAAAGGTCCTGCTCTTTCTGATTGACAGCGTAATACTAGGCAAGTCCATTGAGCAATAAATGAAGTAGCTTTGTTAGCACCAGGGAGTCCACTTACCGCACAGTACATCCCTCCTGACTTCAAGAGAGGGAAAGAACTGTAGTGGAAAAGGAAAGGAACAGCCTAAGAGCTTCCACTGTTTTACACATAGACACCCACATCTGCACCCCTGAGGCAGCCACCGCACCCTGCCTAATAATAGGTTGGCCTTGCAGGTTAGATATGCTTCTTCATTTCAGCAAACATAATTGAGGAGAAGAAGATGCCATTTCATTGTGGGTGTCTGGTGATTAAAGTCAAAACAAGCATGATTGACTGTATTTGAAATGCTAACCAGGATGAGATCTACACTGCCAGATAATAATTATAATGCAATAGGATGGCTAAATTAAACACAAAAACAGTTAAATATATAATCACATAGTGAGCAGGGAAATGTAATATGGAATATATAACACAAGGAAAAAATATTCAAAATTACTTAACAATCCTCTTCCTCGACCCTCTTTGACCCCCATTCAAACTGTTGCAAGCAAGGTATATCTCTATAAAGCATTCATAGCAGTTAGTGCTATATTATATTCATGAATATTCATGAATAGCATATTCATAGACTGGAATCCAGAAGAGCAAATGCATGTGTGACAAACTGTAACCATCCAAATGGTAGTTCCATGGATTCATGATCTGGTCACTGAAGAACAAAGCTAAACAAAATGATCTACTAGTGACATTACAAATCAGAAATTACAAACAGCCACAAATCTACCTCCTTCTTTACTAAGCCTTGATATAAAGCACTAAATAGTTCCATACTGTCGGTAAAACTGTTTTGCTTTTACTAGAGGAGCAATTAGTGAGAATAACAATCTTTATATGGTACTAATTCCAACAAGTTCTTCAGTGCTTGAGTTACAAACATGACAAGGAGAATGAAATGTGATAAATATTAAGGGGACTGAAATTTGTAATGGCAAAGAGCTGAACAGTAGGAGCTAGTATTTGAAGACATTTAGTAAGATGCATCTATGTGTCTCAAAGGTGGCCTTTTCAGGAGGCAACTGGACTTATTTTGCTTTGAAGACGTTTCACTTCTCCTCCAAGAAGCTCTTCAGCTCTGAATGGATGATAAGGAATGGAACCATTTGCACTTCAGTTTGAGATGCAGATAACACAGACTCATCCCCAGCAGCCTGCCCCTGTGTTCAACAGTGAAGGCACACAGGGCAGAAAATATCCTGCAAAAAAACACAGCTCCACAACACCTTCCAGGAGTTCCAAGAGGCTCCACACTCATTTGTACTCCTCAGCTGACCATGAGACCCGACAAACCTCCAAGTGGCCTCAAGGACTCTTTAAAACAATACAAATGACCAGCTGTCTGCAAGGAATATAAATCCTTCCATTCCCCACCATCCAGTCAGAGCTGAAGAAGCTTCTTGGATGAGAAGCAAAACATCTTCAAAGAAAAACAAGAAGGTCTAGTTGCCACTTGAACAACACCTTTGGGACAATCATGACCTGTCCGTAGACCGATATATCTAGGTTCTTCATCTGGGACTGTATTTGAAGGCTGCCCAGAAACTGTAGTTCATGCAAAATGTAACAGCCTGCTTACTGGTGGGTGTGGGGTGCTACATAACAAAGAATAGAAATTAGAAAGTGCAATGAACCTGAATTAACCAGCATGAAATCTGAATCATCCAAGTAATTTGTTTAGAAATCTGGAAAAACCTATCAGTATTAATATTGGGCCTAGCATGCCTGCAATTTAACTTAAAAAATAGATAACACTCTGAATTCCTGTTTTTGCAGAAATGAGCCTCAACTCAGTGGTGGAGCATTTTCTTTGAACTTGAAATACACCACACTGAAAATCTGAACGGTGGGAGTAATTTGTTCAGAAATCCAGCAGAATCAGTATCACTAATAATGGCCCTAGAGTGTCAGTAGTTCAACTTAAAAGTAGGCAATATTCTATACTCTTATTTTTGTAGGGGGGAAAAACGTTAACTCATGATGGAGCATTTCTTTACATTCAGAAAATTTGAGGTTCAGTGCCCAAATCTGCAGGTAGAACTAAAAAAAAAAAATCCTCCTTTTAGTGGCAATATATAGACAAGGAAACAGAAACAGATCATAGAAGAAACATAAGATATGCAACCCAATGTTCTATGGTAATATATTTTGTTCAGGTAGCATGAAAATTACAGAGAAAAAGAACTGCAAGGTGAAATACATTAGGCAATAGAACTTATAGAAATATAAGAAAATACATAAGAATCTAGGCTCTCCAAGACCATAGGCCACAAAACCATAAGTCACAAAGTTTTGCAAGTGGGAGCAGCTGAATTACATTTAGCAAGGCATTCTGGAGTAATCACAATTTCATAGTGAATATCCTTTGGGATTAGGGCCAGATTGCTGCTTCAAATAAGAAATCAAATTCAGTGCATAAATAGAGTTCAGTTATAATTTAATCACAGGAAGTTGCCTAGTCTAGAATAAACTAAGCCAGAGAAAAAGAGAGCTCCTCTGAAGTAGCAGATTTATTTCCGCTCAGGATGGCACTGATTTGCCGAGGACAGCATTGGAAGCTCCGGTATCATTGTGGTATTATGAAAGATTAGATCATCACCCACATTCCAGGGCACAGGAACTCAGCAAGGGCAAGAGGAGGCCGATACTATACAAGATGCGAAGGATATCCCATCTCCTTGAGCCAAGAAATGAAAAATTGATGCTTTATAGTATGTAGGGCATCAAGAGAATCCTCCAGTCAATGGCATGCTCTTTTCACTAGCTTCTGGCATTTCTTCCCTTCCTATCCCTTGCTAAAGTATAGTTATTTTGAAAGCATTAATTAAAAAATATAGAATGTATAGCAAACTAAATGCGGATAACTGGAAGGAAAGTTCATCACATTTATATTAGCCTCCCTCAATTTGGGTTAGGATAATAGCTGTTATCCCATAGAACTGGGAAATGCCAGGTCGGAGAATCAGATGCCGAAGGACAGTTTTTGAAATATACCACTAGAACTGATTGCAGAACTTTAATAGTACATATAGATGGCTATGTGGAACTGCTGGTGCATTTTTTCAAGAGAGAATTGGTTTTCATTTAATCAGTTCTTGATTGCCTGAATGATGAGACATTCAAAGTCTGTTGAAATTGCCTTGCATTTTTAAGACAGAAGAGATCACCCAGGTTGAATGACTGTTTGCTGAAACATAAAATCCCCACCTACCTGCTAAAATGTTCCCAGCATTCCTCCAGACTTTTCATTATAGGAAAGATTGATAAAGTGGGACAATTTTGTTTTTCAGGGAAGCTTTTCTCATGGCAAAACCTTTGATAACTTTCCAAAGAACTTAGGATGCCTGAAGATAATCCGAAAATCATTGCTCCACCCGGGGGTTTGACATTATATGACAAGGAGCTGCTTGAAGCATGGGAAGATGGGTTATCAAAGCCATATGGGAAACTGGATTGGATGATAACTGGAGATAAAGCATGAGTTTATGAAGGGTGAACTATAGATATATGGTAAATGCTGAGTCCAAATACCATTGCTAACTTTTATTATTCTGTAGCACAATAAAGACAAGGTAACTAGGTCAGTTTCCTACTTTTCTTTGTCTTGTCTAATTCTGCATGGCATGCGAGATAGACCTTGAGTGTCAGGCTAAGAAATGTTGCCCAAAGTAAGGTCAGATAAGAGAGACCATAATTCACTGTTGCATATTGGGGGTGGGGAGAAATACTCAGAAGGAATCCTTTCTAGCTCTTAAGTGCATAAAGGAGATGGTGGGAGATGTGTACTTCTATCTTGCAAGATTCTGTTATATAGAATAGAATTAGCTCACCGGTTTTGTTTTCTCTCTGGTCTACCTGGGAAAGCTGACAAATTCATGGAAATTAGGTGCATAGTTAAATTAGGGAGATTTCAATTTACTACTTTCCAGGGGTGGGCTGCTGAGGGTTCGCAGAGGTTCGGGAGAACCTCTAGCTAAAAATTCTGTGCAGTTCGGACCCTAACCCCGAAATCCCACTCCTGGCTGGCCCCGCCCATCCCTCCCCTCCCAGGAATCTCCACACAGCCCATTTCGGATGCAGGTAAGTAAAGGGGCCGCGTGCAGATGCTTGGGGGGGGGGCAAAAACTGGGCCCACTGGACGTTCAGAAAGCTCTCCAGAGGGCCTCCGGAGCCTGGGGAGGCCGTTTTCACCCTCCCAGAGGCTGGAGGAAAGCCTCTGGAGTTCGGGGAGGGAAACACCACCACCACCACCACCCCGCCGTGGTGCAGGAGGCTGACTAGGCCATGCTCACCCAGCAACTGGGCAGAGAACCTCTTGCTAAGATTTTTTAAGCCCACCCCTGTATGTTTCTGTGTATCAGATCTCATAAGAGCATTCCAGAAAGAAAAAAAAAGCATTGTGATGCCAAAGAACGGATTTTGTTTAGCTCATGCAGATCAGTAAACAATGAGAATGCGAACGTGTAACCCATGTCTGCATTTCCATCAGGGTATTCTCATCCTTATACCTCCTTGTACAATACAAGGCCTCCGTTGCCTGCTTTTCTATGAGCTCAGCTCAATGCATTGGCTTGATGGGTTTTCCAGATGCAAAGGAAAACAATACAGTAGGGAAATCCTTATTATTTTGGAGTTCCCAAATCCATCCCTTAGGAGTATTCACCCTTCCGATTTCTTTCCTGTCACTCTGGAGTTCTTCAGGTGTACTTTAGCTAGAACCACCATCTGGCCACTGGAGCTGACTCATCTGCCTTCCTGTGTTCCCTTAATTTCTAGACTGTCTACGTCAACTAGAACAGTGGCAAACAAGCCAAAAATAAAATTGTGAAATTTGTCATTTTCTCTAGTTTAAGTGGAAGTCAGAAAATGCAGCAGTCCATCAATTTCCTAATGGAGGATGTGATCAAAGAAAACCATTAACATATTGTAATAAATAAATTGAATGAAAAAAAAATCTCTTATGAGTTGCAGTTATGCTTCTAGGAGGTACCAAATACCGAATGTTTCCATCAGAGCCCTGCCAAACTTAAATCCTTTCATCTATCTATGGGGTGAGGAAACAATAATGTGAAGCAAGCCTTCATTTGATTTTTAGAAAAATTATACATTATCTACCCTAAATCATTTCAAGAGGGCTGAGCGCAGGTTCGTTTGCTGCACGAACAAACATAATTGATGCCGAGGGTAAAGTTTTATGGAAGTTACAAACTGCATATGATTTTTTTTTTGCCATTAAATAACTCTGCTGTAACTGAATCAGAAGCTTGGAAAAGATTTTGTTAATGGCATCAGTGAAAGGATACCTGAATTGGTGGAATAGAAGCTGTCCCACAAACAATAAAAGAAACTTGTCCAAAATTAAAACTATAGTTATGTGTTTATAATAATAGGAACAGAAGAAAAAAAATTATAGACTAGTAGAGTTTGAGAACTAAGAAGTAAAAATGGAAGATTCCATTTTAGGATAGAAGGAATTTTCTACCTGTTCTTTCATTTTATTTAGCGTATGGCAAATACATGGACTTATAATACTTCAAATGTTAATGTCCAGTCCATCCAGCCATTCAAGAACAGGGTGGTCTATGTTGAAAAAACCAGACATTGGGCCAATGTAAGTGCTTGATGGACATTTGGAGAACAATGTGGTGGATATTTTGTCAAGGACCAACACCGAGGGGTACAGACAAGACCCCATTTAAACAATGAGTCCTGGCAGACACTGTTTTGGGTAAGGATCCTGTTCAGAGTTGGCCAATGCTGGTGAGAAAGGTCAAAACTTTCCTCTCTTGTGGAACCTGGCACCTTTTGTGTAGGGTCATCTATGTAACTGCCTGTATCTGGGCATTGAGCAGCCCATTTGTCTTTTCACTGTGTAGACAGTGGAGTAGATCAGCCCTAGTACTGATATTCTGAGTGTAGAGGCTGAGGCTCCCCATCTTGATCCTTTTGGTTTCTGAAGTACGTTGTCCCAGGTATTGATTTTAGCAGACATGTTCTCGAGGTGTTTCTTATAGGAGAGAGTCTGATCCAAAGTTACTCCAATGTATTTGGGGTGGGAATCATAAGGGAGTAGGATATTATTCAAGTTGGCCTTTGGGGTGGCATTAGCGAGTTTGTTGTTGAGATGGAAACAGGTGGACACCATTTTGTTGACACTGGGTATGAGGCAGCAAAGAATTTACCCAGGGATTTCAGGTCCTCAGAGAGGAGGCAGTCCAAAACTTTTTATCTTGTGCTGCTAGGGCCAGATCATTTGCATATCCAAATTTACCCCTTGTAGCTGGCATATCTGAGATATAAAGATTGAACAGAGTGGGTGCCAGAACACAACCTTGTTCTGTTGTTGTTCTTATATCTGTTCTTTAATCCACTGTTATTTCAACTTGAAAGTAATTATTTCCACCTCAAGATGTCAAAAAAATAAAGTTGTGAAATTCAGAGCGGTAGTCAAAGTGGAAATAGAAGCAATACATATGGCCCATTATGCGTCTAAACCAGTGAACCACCCATTTCAAAACCAAGAGAGAGTTTTTGGCCTGGCCTCCTGAATATTCCAGCTCCCCTTTCCCTCTCCATAGAGCTCCACAGTATCCTTTCCTGTATACCCCTTGCAACAGCAAACGCAGGTGACAAATAAAACTCTACCCAAATATTCTCCCTTCTATATCAGGCTTTTGGCTTTCCAATTCTCCCTATTTCCTTGCCTACTATCATGCTTTGCTTCTGTTTATTTTCCGAATCACTCCTCCGATTACTGCAGCTCAAGATAAATTAGTTGGGCATGATGTAGGGTTCAAGAGGACACCGAGAGAGGAAATGCAAGTGCAGGGCACACAGCAGTTTTCTTCTCCCAACCTGGTGACCTCTAACCATTGTGGACTCCCATCACCCTCAGCCTCCCATCACCCTCAGCCATTTCCTAAGCCTAGGAGTGCCTACTCTTTTGATTAAAACAACAATCTGTCAGCTTAAAGAAAGTATAACAGAAAGTACATTAGACTTGGCAGCTTTGAATACAGGTAAATTGTACAGGTTTTTTATCTGTGGTGAAAGACAAACAGAAAGTGGAAAGTGAGAAGGAATTCTTGATCCAAAACAGTTCCTTATCTATTTTCCATTTCCTTTGCCCCAGAGAGATACCGTAGTCTCAGTGGGCTGTTGTTCCTTGAAGAGGTCTTCCTCCTCCCTCTCTTTTCACCTGAGCAACTCAGGTGTCGCTCAACACACATTCTTGACCCACAGCACTTTCCCTCGCTCTCCCAAATCCTACTTGATTACTACTAGGCTAACTGCTGTGCTAAACACTTTCAGTAAATTTGGAGGCACAGAGGCATCTAGTAAGGGACACAGTGGCACAGTGGCTCAGTGGCTAAGATGCTGAGCTTGTCGATCAGAAAGATCAACAGTTCAGTGGTTCGAATCCCTAGCACCATGTAAATGAGTGAGCCCCCATTACTTGTCCCAGCTTCTGCTAACCTAGCAGTTCGAAAGCCTGTAAAAATGCAAGTAGAAAAATAGGAACCACCTTTGGTGGGAAGGTAACAGCGTTCTGTGTGCCTTTGGTTTAGTCATGCCAGCCACATGACCACGGAGACGTCTTCGGACAGCGCTGGCTCTTCGGCTTTGAAACGGAGATGAGCACCGACCCCTAGAGTTGTGAATGACTAGCACATATGTGCAAGGAGAATCTTTATCTTTACCTTAGGCATCTAGTATCTGGAAATAATTCGGCTTCTTAAAGGGTTCAGTTTTGACAATGTACACTTACTCTTTGCTGAAAGGTCACAAAGTAATGGACCAACTCAGCTCTGGAACTGTTTTCCCCAGTTGACTTTGACTTTCAAATGAAACTTTCCTTCTTTACCCTCAATGGTACTCCCACACAGTCTGGGCTCTAGCTGTATTGAGCTTCAAACAATCTTTTTTTAAGTGGCCAGAGGGGGAAATTATTACCTTTACAGGAAGCAATCACATTAGCTTTATTTAATTACTGTGCTATAATTAAGTATAACTCAAATCAAATTTCATTCAGCTATTTCTTTTGGGAATGTACCCTTCTCTCAGCCAAAGACTGAGTATGGTCCCTAGTCCCAAAAGAGTTTGCACATTCAGCAGTGGTGGGTTTCAAAAATTTTTAGAACCTCTTCTGCTTTATGGGAGTGGCATGCCAGCCATGTGACCAGGTGGGAGTGGCTTGGCAGTCATGTGACTGGATAGACGTGGCCAACTTGTAAAATGTGGTGAAACTCACTTAACAACGCTCTTGCTTAGCAACCAAAATGTTGGTTCAGAAACTCTGGCATTTGAAGCATGCAACTGTCAAGTTATAAGACCCTTGCACCCCTAACCTTTTATTTAAAAAAATAGGGGTGTTCAAACTTGACAGCTTTAAGACTTGTGGACTTCAACTCCCAGAATTCCTCCTCTCGCTCTACATCTTGATGATGGGCGGGCGGACGGGGGGAGGGAGCTGGAACCGGTTCTAAATGGCACTGTAGATTTGTGGAATCTCTTCTATAGAAGATGTTAGAACTGGCAGGAACTCACCCCTGATTCAGAGCCAACCAGGCTACAATAATATCCAGTAAATATACAAACAGCTTTATATAACTGAATATTTTGCATTTCCCTGGGGAAGTTTATACTGCCGGTTTCACTCAGTGACATGCTTTGGCCGTGCATGCGCTTGATGCGCGCTACATGCACATGCACAAAAGCAAAAAAACAAAATGGCGGCACCTATAGCGCCAATAGAACTGGTTCGGGGGTGTGGCCGGCCAAGTCACTACCTACTGGGCCAAACCGGGCTGAACCAGTAGCAACCCATCTCTGATCCAGACCTTATAATATAGCTACATTGGTGCAGACTCATTGAACCCAGATTTATGTCTTAATGATTTAAATTTCAAAATACGTTAATCACCCAAATAGATCCATGCATATACCTATTAACTGATACAGATGGAAAAAGAAACAAATTGTCATTTATAATTCTCAACTAAAATTTCTCAAAGATACCAACAATGAGCTGTAAGTCATCTGAAAATGGATGTTTCCCTAACTATTTGGGCTGATAGTTATGTACTCTTTGGCTGGATAAGGTGCATCAAGAATTGCACACTGTGGATAGCTGGCAACAGCACAGTTACAAAAGCAACTGTGATGAGTTGTTTAAACAGTTCCGTTTAATCTAAAACATAATCCTCTGAGCTCCAGGGACTGAAAGGCATAATACGCATTGCGTAAATATATCATCATGTTTTATCAAACTCGCTTTTTGTTTTCCTAAATTAACAAGTTCCCAGAATTTTGACAGTTCTTCACAGCAATGTGCATCAGCCATACTATTCCTAATTTCTCTGTATTCAGCAACAGACAGCCCTGCTGTTGTTCCTGTTTCTTTTAATATGAAACATATAAAAACCTTGCTAGCTAATCTCACAGGGCCATTAACAGGCTATTCTGAACTCCAGAAGCAAACATTTAGACTTGTAGTACTCATGCAAGATACCAAGAATCAGGGGTGGGCTGCTGAGGTTCACAGGAGTTCGGGAGAACCTCTAGCTACTGTGCAGTTCAGAGAACCCCCAAATCCCACTCCTGGCTGGCCATGCCCACCCCTCCCAGGAGACCCCACGCGGCCTGTTTTGGATGCAGGTAAGTGCAGGGTGTGCTCAGGGAGGGCGAAAAATGGGCCTACTGGAAGTTTGGGAAGGCCAGAAAAGGGCCCATTTCTGGCCTCCAGAGGGCCTTTGGAGCCTGGGGAGGACGTTTTTTGCCCTTCCGGAGGCTCAAGGACAGCCTCCAGAGCCCAGGGAGGACAAAAAGCCCACCACCACCATGGTGCAGGAGGCATACTCTGCCACGCCTACCATGGCCACACCCACCAGTAACCGGGCACAAGAACCCCTTGCAAAAAATTTTGAAGCCCACCCCTGCCAAGAACCAGATGTTAAGGATGCACTTTCTGAATGTACTGTATAATTTAAAAAAAAAAAAAACCAGGCATAACTCTTAAACTGAACTATATGAATTGCTCTTCAACATTGAAAAATGAGTCTCAATAAACTAAATGTACAGTTTTTGCTTGTGAGTGAGCTTTCTACTATTTAGCTCTGCGGTGCAATCCTTTCAGGGTAGTGTTATGTATCCATTTTTCTATCCCTTTCAAAGCCTACATTTAGAGAACATATGCCAGAAAGGTTGTTGAGAGCTGTATTACCTCTAGGACAATCCCTTGAGAGCCACTTGGCAAACTGGGATGAAATAAATGAAAAAATAAATGGAGATGTTCATTTTCTCTCTGGCACATGATACTTTATTTTGTTTTTCTTTATTCTCATCTTTTCTTCATTCTCTCCTAGGCAGTAGACCACATGCATGGGACCTACAGCTTAATCCAATATTTGAAAACTGAGGGGCTGAAACTAAGCAAAAGGCTATGGGTTATTATCCTTGATATAAGTGGTTGAGATGCAATGACTTCCCATCAGGCTGACGGACTTGCCAGAATCTTAATTGGGTTTCAGATAAAGAATGAATGAGAAAGAAAAATATATCAGCGGAAAGAATACAAAACAAACACGCTTGGATCAAAGGCATTTGACACCTCCCAAATACTTGGCGGTACTGCTCTTGTTATTTCATTTCGTTTCTCTCCTCTCCCAAGCAGAACAGTTAAGACATGTAAAATACATTTCACAGGAATCCAACGTTTTCAGCAATATTATATAGTTCAGGTGTACCAGATCTGGGTTGCAAAAATCTAGACAGCCCTGCTCATTGCTACTAGAACTGTTAGGATTTTTGTAGCCCTGATCTTGTATCCATAGGCAAAAGGCATGTGAATAATTAGATGTATGCATTTAATTCCTGGGAACTGCAAATCTCTGGAAGAGTCTTATTGTTCCTTGGTACTGGGAAGCAGAAATTTTTAATAATGCCTTTGAAATGTTTTAGAGTCTTTTTGCACAGCTCCAAGATATGAAAACCCTGCTGACTTCTGAGCAAGCATCAAATATATCTGGCTGCAGCACAGGATGCAGGGGTGGGATTCATTCTATGCATCCTTCCTCCTCTAAAAGAAAACCATTGCTGTGTATGCTTCATGTTTAAATTGCCTGAAAGATTGCCATTAATAATTATGGGTTCTCTAAACAGATGTCTACTTTTGTGTTCAAAATCTTTTAAAATTATAGATTTCAGTTTGCATGTATATGTACAGAGATAGTATTCAGCCAGTTCTGACAGCTTCTGGAGAACTGGTAGTGGAAATTTTGAGTAGTTTTGGAGAACTGGCAGATAGGCCGCCCCGGTCCCTACTGCCTCCCAGGTGATCTTCTTTTGTTGCCCGAACAGGAGAACGGAGCTGGAAAGCAGGTTAGTGGGATGGGGATTTTGCAGTAATCTTCCCCCAGGAGTGGGAGGGAATGGGGATTTTGCAGTATCCTTCCCTGCCATGCCCAGAAAGCTATGCCCACAAGTCATACCCACAATGCACACACCAAGCCAGCCCCAGAGAACTGGTAGTAAACATTTTTGAATCTCACCACTGATATGTATCTTTTAAATGTCAGTGTTAGTAGACACAGGCATGGATGTTATGTGCATATATATGTATTAATGATAATCTCTGTTCCTATGTCTTTTTTTTTCTTTTAAGCCCTTTGGGGCAGAGAAAATGTGATTCTTGGCAATTTTTCTAAATATTATTTTTTAAGCATGACGTAAGTGTTTTTGTGGGGGAGAAGGGTAGGTAGAAATCAAGTTCCCTTTGATTCTGCCAATACCATGAGGGCCTGATCTTGAGCTATAGAGATATCCTCCAATTTTAGTAGATTTCAGCTGCCATGGTGTAACCACTGAGGGGCTAAGCATCACTTACATTGTCAAACATTGCTTCAAATGAATATTACATCAGAACCAGAGGTGGTATTCAGCAGGTTCTGACCAGTTCTGGAGAAGCGGTAGTGGAAATTTGAGGTAGTTTGGAAAAACGGTAAATACCATCTCTGCCTGGCCCCGCCTCCATCTATTCTCTGCCTCCCGAGTCCCAGCTGATCAGGAGGAAATGGGATTTTGCAGTACCCTTCCCCTGGAGTGGGGAGGGAATAGAGATTTACAGTATCCTTCCCCTGCCACGCCCACCAGCTACACCCACCAAGCCATACCACACCACGCCCACAGAACCAGCAGTCAAAAGTTTTGAATCCCACTATTGATCAGAACATTTGAAGCATCATAGGTTCAGGCTACTTGAAGGACCATATCATTCCACTGGGTTCGCCTGTCCTACCCATGCCGGCAGAGGAGGCATGCTGTGGACCCAATTACTCTGAGTGGCAGGATCCAGGAGAAAGGTCTTCTCTGCTGGTTACATCTGCCCTCTGGAGCATCTTGCCTCTGGATTTGAGGTAGGCCTCAACCCGTCCTGACCTTTTGTCAGTGCCTCAAGACCTGGCTCTTCCAGTTAGCTTGAGGCTCCAATGGGGAGGATCACAGTAGAGGTAACATTATAAGCTGCTTAGAGTTACCTTGGTAGTAAAATGGGCAAGCAATAAATTGTATTGATGGATGGATGGATGGATGGATGGATGGATGGATGGATGGATGGATGGATGGATAGATAGATAGATAGATAGATAGATAGATATAGATAGATAGATAGATAGATAGATAGATAATATGCAACTATGCTGTGTGGCTCAAAGGACCAAGCTTTTGTTTGCAGAGGGGGAATATTACAACTAATAAAGAGAAACATGTAGATGCAGTGAATCTTGAAACTGCAGATTGGAATTGAATGGCTATCATATGGAGTATCTGGATTAATGACATATTAGTTCCAGTTTCTATTTTTCCAGTCAAAATCTTTCCCAGACAGCTTCTTCTGCAGCTCTGGGCCCTGCCAAAATGTCTGGCAAAAACTGATGACCCTTTCCAGGACATAGCTGCCTTTGAAATTGATTGGGAATGCCAAATGTGACTGTCAAGACAAAGGCATTGATCTTCGCCTTGGACATGACAAGACCATGAGGTTCTGCTTTGCTTCAATATAGTTGGGAAATGGGAGTGGGTGGGGGAAGGATGGGAGATGCTGTGGAGAAAAAAAGGAAACAAAGTTTTTCCTTTCATTTGAACCCAGTATCTCAAGCTTCTTGCTTCCTTATGCCAATGACCTTGGGGTCAAACTGATGTCACCCATCTTCGTTATGCTTGTTTCTCTTCTCCTCTAGCAAATTTGGATCCAATGGAAGAAATGAAATTCAGTCTAGCTACTTATTTATCTACATCATAAGCTATAATTGGCAGGCGGGGGGTGGGTGGGCTTCTGTCCTAAGACTAGAATTGCTCCACTACAGTGCGACCAACCTCAATTCTCCACTTAGAACTCAATTATATCTTTCTTTCTTTCTTCTTTCTTTCTTTCTTTTTCTTTCTTCTTTCTTCTTCTTCTCTCCTCTTTCTTTCTCTTCTTTCTTTCTTTCTTTTTTCTGTTCTTTTCTTTTTTCTCTTTCTTTGCCATATAATGTGGATATATGCATAATTTGTATGTATATATGTAAGTATGTATTTATGTACGTGTTTATTTATTTATTTATTTTGTCATGTTTATGTAGTGTATAACGGAGGTAGAGATCCTTTGAGACCTGTATGCAATGAAATTTCATTTTAATGTATGCCAATTAGTGTACATTCAAAGTGACAATAAAGTTATTCTAAATCTTCCTTTCCTTTCCTTTTGTGGAAATTCTGGAGCTGCCTTCTTAAATTAATCCTTCGTAAAGTCTGGAAATATGTTCTTGTATGATAGCTATTTTTAGAAGAGACATTCTTATGGGAAGTATATGCTTTTTCTAAGGTGGCACCTCTTATGATGTATCTTTTTTCTTTATTCTTAAACAAATATTTTAAGTTTTAGCTATATGCAAATATATTCATATTAATGAATTAATTTAACATTTTTACAATGGTTAGAAGTTAGAACCCTAACCACTTTTCTTCAACCTACACAATTTTAATTTTATCTCACAAAACCGATTAGGTGTTCTGGCTGCCTTGAACAGCAATTTAATTACTGTATTTTAGCTAGAACAGAGTAGTAGAAAACACATTTTCTGCCTTTTGTTATGGATTTTATTTTTTGAAGTGGCAAGGGGAAGAGGAATAATGGGGGGGGGGCTTGGAAATTAAAAGGAAGGCAGATGAGGAAACGTCATTGACAGTAGAAAACATGTTACGTGAGATTACCCTAACCCTTCCTTGTTTCCTGACATATTCCTCTGTATATTGAACAGAAATGTAGTAGGTGTTGCTTCTCCAACTTGAGAAAAGTAGGATCAAACAGGTGTGCAGAGGTCTACAAATGAGAATGAGATAACATGGCACTGACATTATTGAAGCAGAAAAGTAATACTGAGGAATGAGAGTTGTTTGGTGCTTGATTAATGACAGCAGGCTAGAAGCCGGAAGTTTTAGTCTTAGACCCAAAGGTTCTTATTGCAGTCAGAGAGATTTCTCCTCTTAGGATGGAAATGTTTCTTCAGAAGCAGACTGGCCACCATACAGCATACCAATGAACCATAAAGCTTAACTATGAGCTCCAAGTCCTGGAATGCAGAGAATGCCTTTTACATAAAATAATGTGATTCCTATTGCATATTAACAAAAGCAAGGGGATGACTGGACTTTATTGCCCTCACCCACATACTGTACACACACTGCCTCCAAGGGGATGCATAGTTTCCTCTTCCCTTTTTATCCAGGAGGGACTGCCAGAAGGTTGCATAGGCCTAGGAGAGCTCAAGCTCTTTTTGCTATTGTCATCCTACCACTGTAGGCTATATAGTTCCTAAGTAATGGGATTCAAGAAGTCTAATGGCTATTAATTGTCCTCTGCAGGGAGATTGCTTTCTCATGAAATGTCCAGGTCATGGGTATTGGTTGATGGGTTTTTATTGAACAGAACACTATGGTTCGTGTTATATGGCAATGAAACTTGATCTGAACAGCAGCTAGGCAGGACAGTCTTTGAAATAAAAAAACTAACTGTCTCCTGTGAATTCTAATAGATGGTAAAATGGGGGAGGGGGAGGGAGGAGAGTAGGAACCACCAATTTGGAACTATAACTAAGTAAAACTGATTCAGGAAGTTATCTGGCCTATTGCATTGTTTAATACCATGTAGTAGAATTAGTGTGTATTTTCCCATGACTTGGATTCAATTTGATAATACAAAATGTATTGTATAAATATTTTACAGCAAAACAGTGAATTTCACTGAAATCCTCATATGGGCAGTATTGTGTTTTTAAACTAATTCACTAATGAGGAGGCCAAGGGATGTATAAATGTGAATGTCCTATCTTATTCTAGAGTCGTGTCTCCATGAATATGCAGCCTCTCAGGCTTCAATTAAATCCTAAAAGAAGATCAGAAAACATTCTTCCCTTAGAACAGGAATAGGACGTGTTTGTTTTGAGAGTGCAAACTTTCATTTATTTGCATGACTTTCTTCTCCAGCCTTCCCTCCCTTGTTCCAAAAAGCATTCTTGTGTTGGCTGAGGAATTTTGCTCAGAGGCTTTTTTTCAATCAGGATAACTGAGGAGCAGGTGCCAGACTCCAAGAGGGGTATTGGGCCTGGTCCCACCCAAGGAGTCTTTTTTCTCACTTGTTTCACTGGCATTGCTCACCAGCTAGGTGGTGTGGCAAAGGATTTGTTATGATGAAGTCCATGCAACAAGAGAGGGGAAAGGGCACAAGTATGTTTGTAAGGAAGGCTGGAGAAGGTGACAAGCACAGGGACTTAGTTGACTTAGTTGTTGTGTTTGGCTACCGCTATGTTTTCTTGAGATAAGAGTGACCTATTCAGACTCCTTCCATAGTTGTGGCAGGAGCCGATACTTTACGTCTGAACTGACCTTCAATTGTGACTTGGAGACATCGGCTGATGAAAAATAAATTATGTTTTTAATATGGAGAAGTAAAAAATTGTGGAACACATTGGGACTAATTGTCTCAACTTTATTTTTCTGAATTGTAAATTAAATGTTAGATTTAATTGTTGATCTTACCTCGCCCACAGTGTTTTCCTGGCCCCATCTACTTTGTTTAGCACATTGCCCACCGTGGCACTCAATGTCAAGTGTGGTCCCCAGCTGAGAAAATAGCACATCTGTGACTCAGAGTCTGTCTCTCTGGGGAGAAGGCCAGGTGAATGGAAGATGCTATTTCAGTTCCTTGTTCTACTTGCATACCCAGAAGACAGGAAAGATGCAATGAACAGGTGTAAGTAGAACAGCAAGGCCTGGCAAAGGTGTGGATGCCTGGCCAAGTTTAGGAAAGAACAAAATCATCAGCAAATAGAGAAAGCCATAAACTTTCACTAGTGTCCTAGATTTGAGTATAACACTGCCATTGTCTTAACATGATCATGGGTCAGATTTCACATGGAGCTACTGCACTTAAAAGGGATCACTTGAGATCAAATGTGCCTCCATTTCAGTGGTGAAATTCAATTTTTTTTATTACCGGTTCTGTGAGTGTGGCTTGGTGGGCGTAGTGTGGCTTGGTGGCAGGGTAAGGATACTGCAAAATCTCCATTCCCACCCACTCTAGGGCCAGCCAGAGGTGGCATTTGCCAGTTCTCTGAACTATGTTTTCAGTCAGAATGGAGCAGGGGTGAAATCCAGCAGGTTCTGACAGGTTCTAGAGAACTGGCTACCGGAACCTGTCAGAACCTGCTGGATTTCAGCCCTGCTCCATTCTGACTGAAAAACATCATATAGGTCGTGAGGCAATACAAAATTTTGTTTTAAGTTGTTTTTCTGGTAAGTGGGTGGGTACTTCCACAAGAATCTGAAACAGGGTTTCAATAATACCGATTAATCCATACATCTGATGTTTTCTATACTTCCCATGGAGGGGTCCTTGGTGCTCTCTGAGGTTGCTTGTTTTCTTTCAGATGGTTCATTACCCTAACTAGGTAACATTATTAGTGCTGTTAGGGTAATGAAACATCTGCAAGAAAGCAAGAAAGCTCAGAGAGCACCAAGGACCCCCTCATTTCAACCCTGAGCTATGAATATTCCCCTTTATTGATACTCCCATCTTGCTTAGACATATTTTGTGGGTCTTTAGCCACAAAATTGATATTGATACTGACTATTGATTAAAAAACCAGTTTCGCTATTCGTGCTACAGAAGCTACAGAGAAAATGGTCAAAATTTGTTTGCCAGTCTTGCTTGGGAGAAAAGTTAGTAGACGTCATCATGCAGTGTAGCACTAGTGCAGTTTGGTATAATGCATATATTCATAATATAAATGAGGCCGGAAGATCAGCACAAGGAGAAAGTGACACCATCCAATTATAGCAGTGGTAGCCTACTACACATTCTACCTCCAAATTTAATTTAATTTAATTTGCTCTCTGGAATGACAACCCTCCCCTCTGAGATCTGGATGACTCCCACTCTGATGGCGTTCTGGAAAGTCTTGAAGTCCTGGCTGTTTTCCCAGCCATTGAGGTAGTAGTGGATGGAAGCTTTTCTCGGACACATTTGGCGTTTACTGTATTTTGATGTTGGTTAACTAGATTTCTATCTTATTTTTTGCATTTTTGCATTTTTCTGTACCTTCAGGTAAACAATATGGGTGGTTAATATACTGCCCAAGTCAATTGGGAGTCAGCTAGTGCTGAAATCAATCAATCATCCAATCAAGTAAATATAAAGATGTGAGTTCAGAAAGTTGACATATTATGCTGGAGGTTTTTGTCATAATAGATTTAGCATCCATCATACCATAAATAAATGCCAGGTGTTCCAGGATATAAAGAAGTTATTCCACTGATAGATAAGGCATTAGAGGGTCATTTTGGCACCTGTGCCAGCTAATGAACGATGGGAAGGGAAACTGACTCAAAGGAGCTGATTAAAATGTATATATAATTTTCCTCCAGGATCTTAACAGCCACTCATTTATTATTTGTAATTTTAAAAACAAAGGTCTCTTACCATGGATTTTAGTAGGGGGAACCCAGCTTGCAAAAGGCAGGGAAATATAACTCAAAAATAATTCATTCAAATGCATCTTACTAGCTGTTTTTCTTCTTTGTTCTGGCTGCTGAACAAGTGAACATGGCCTTTACATGAAACATTTGATTGAAAAGCAACAAACAATATGGAAACGGAGGCAGAGAAAAGTTGTTCCTGTTTTGTAGACACACAAGGAGAATGCAAATTCTACAATCAGTATAAATGGTGAAAATGTCTTCGTTTTACTTATTTACAACTGGGAATGTTTAAGTGTGCAGTTGCAGTGAGTATGCAGATTTTCTTCTTTGGCATATTTGCAGAAAAATTCATATCTTTGAACAAAAACAATGCTTAGATTTGCAGCTCTGTGGATGTGGCACCCTTCGCATGTCTTTTACAGTTAAGAGTCTGGAAGGTGAAGCAACACTTGTTTACCCAACCCCCCACCCTGGAAAACATGCATCACATGAACTCCCTTCTTTCTAAATTACATTGGCATAAAGGTTTCGGTCATTGTCCACAAATTCAATGTGGATTTGAGAGAATTTCAACTCAGCAGTCACCTAATTGACTTGGATCTTATCTAGGGAGGGAAGCAAGCCTGTGTACTGCAGCTCAAAGGGCATCCTCCAGGGTGCATCAAATCTCCTCCAGGACTCCATCCAGTTTGAAAGAATTCTATCTAAGCGGGATTTCATTCTCCACCACTGATCCTCATTACAGCATATCATCATTCTCCATCAACCTGCTTGCCTGATCCTCTTTTCTGTCTGGGATAGAGAACCGTGATTCATGGATCTGGTTGCATAGCCCACGGGTGGATTGTCTTTCATCTCTTACCTGTTTGAAAAGCTTCCCCATAACTTAAGAGGAAATCGTTTTTCCCCTTTTCTGCTCCTCAGTTTTGTTATTTCTTTTCCATCTGTGATTCAGATTGTAGCTGCTGTTTCTTCTTCCCCCGCTTCTTGGATAGTACAGATCTGGTGCTTCCCCCACCTCCATGCTTCTGTTGAATGGATAATCAACTATCATGGGAGATAGAAGCCACATTCCAAAGAAATGCCCCCTCCCTTTTCCATTCTTGGCAAAAAAAAGAAAGGAAAATGTTAAACTTTTACAGTTCAAAAACAAACAGGACTCTGCAAATGCATAGCATGTTCCACCTGTTCCTTGCACAGGATGGGGAGTGGGGAGAGAGAAGAAGAAGAATTGGCTGGTCCTGGCTACAGTTGCCAAAACAAGAGGTTTTTTTAAAAAAAGAAGTGGTAATCAGTCTTTTGTATTTATTTAACAGAACACACACACTCCTCTTTATAAAGTCCTTGATGAATAGTTCTGAAAAATTCCAAATGTTAGAATCTGTTAAAGAAAAGCACATTACCTATTAGCATTTGGAGCTGAGTGGATGATGCATATGTAAAATATGGCAACTTCTTTACTTTCTTTCACCTGTGGTTTTGTCTTCTTTCTTTTTCAATTAAAGAGTCGGTATAATTAGAAACTTGTTTTCACCAGTGAGAAGTAGACTGTCAGGAAAAGAATGGACAACAATTGAGGAGTCAAGGACCACATTTACATTAATGAAGAGTAGGGAGCTACTGTATATCATACATATGGATGAGAGTGTATCTGGAAAAACAATTACGTAGGAATGCATATGGAAAGGGTGTTTTGTTTCTTATTTTTGTTAGGGCCATACATCACAGTTTTTATCTGTTCCCGCTTATGGCAAAAAATGGAACTGCAATTTGGGTGACCCAGAAGCCTAATGCAGTCCTGGGACTATGAGTTACTCAGTTATTTTAATAAATGGTTTGCCTTACAGTTCATCTTTGATTTATGACCACAAAGGGACCAGAATTTCCAACAAAGCAAACTTTGTTAAGTGAGTTATGCCTGATTTTTATTTTATTTTTGCCATGGTTGTTATGCAAATCATCAATATCAGTTGTTAAGCAAATTTGGCTTAAAACTTTGGTTTTGCTGATTAGAAAATGGCTGGGAAGGTTGAAAATGGTGATCACATGACCTTTGGATGCTGTAACTATTGTAAATACATATCAGTTGTCAAGCGCTGGAAGTTTGATCACGTGACCATGGGGATGCTGCAATGGTAGCATGAGCAAAGAATCCCCCTCTTTCAAACATTAAAGCAGCCTTATCTTCTGGAAAACCCAGAGCTACTATTTCAAAGGTTTCCCCTATTTATTACACTATAAGCACTTTGTTTCATTACTGGTTCCAGGATTACTGTCTATGCATGCATGTATGTATGTTTCAAGGAGGTTTGTTTCACTCACATGCTTTCCAAAGAGCCCCTTTTAAAGTAATATCTTCGAGCCATAAAAATTCTCTATCCATTTTTGCTCAGCAGAAAAACTGTGATGATAAAGAAGATGGGGAAGCCCACAGACTAAGTCTTTTCCATGAAAGTTTTCCTCTGTTACTGCAAAATATTGGTGGTACATTTGTCAACAAAGTATTGATTTAACACTCTCATGAGCAATGGTGCTTTGAAACACATTTACTTTGTAGCAATGGCTTGGGTGATTTTTAGATGTGTAAAGAGTCATCTTTCAATGATCTGTAAATAAATTCCATAAACAATGTGAACAAAATTGCAAATAGCTCTACTGTGTTCTAGCACTTGGTTCACATACTGATACATCAATTCCAGCATTCTCATGCATTTTTACCTTTGATTCATAGAAAGGGATTTGAATCACATATGCATGCACGCTCAATGGTACATACAACGCTCAACGCTCTGAATAATTCACTGAGTTGGAAATTAATTATCAGTGGGGGTCATGTTCAGCCATCAGGAACACAGAATTACCTTTGCAATTACTTATATAATATGCATAAGTCTGCATCCCATTGCATACATAGAACTTATGAATTCAGAATGAAAATATATATATATTAGATTTTTTACAACCCCTGGTAAGCCCCAATTATGGGAGGAAGCTAACTGCTTCCATCATCTGTCCTTCGGCTCGTCACAAGAGTCCATCACGACAGAAACCCAATATTTTTACTGTTGCCTTTGTTAATTTGTGTTTTTTATTTGTGCTGATAAATAAATAAAGGGAGACTAGTATAGATCTATTTCAAGCTATTTAGCTCTATCAGCTAGCCATACCCTTACTGGGATTTGAACCTGGGCTATATTGCACACTAGGCATACTAGGCAGAAATCTTAGCCATTAGGCCACAGGCTCTTATCCGTTTATCAGCGAAGCCAGGGTGAAAGGTATCTATTAGATTTTTTACAACCCCTGGTAAGCCCCAATTATGGGAGGAAGCTAACTGCTTCCATCATCTGTCCTTCGGCTCGTCACAAGAGTCCATCACGACAGAAACCCAATATTTTTACTGTTGCCTTTGTTATATTTGTGTTTTTTTATTTGTGCTGATAAATAAATAAAGGGAGACTAGTATAGATCTATTTCAAGCTATTTAGCTCTCATCAGCTAGCCATGTAAAAAATCTAATAGATACCTTTCACCCTGGCTTCGCTGATAAACGGATAAGAGCCTGTGGCCTAATGGCTAAGATTTCTGCCTAGTATGCCTAGTGTGCAATATAGCCCAGGTTCAAATCCCAGTAAGGGTATGGCTAGCTGATGAGAGCTAAATAGCTTGAAATAGATCTATACTAGTCTCCCTTTATTTATTTATCAGCACAAATAAAAAAAATAATATATATATATTTGTGTTGTATTTGTGCTGATAAATAAATAAAGGGAGACTAGTATAGATCTATTTCAAGCTATTTAGCTCTCATCTTGAAATAGATCTATACTAGTCTCCCTTTATTTATTTATCAGCACAAATACAACACAAATGTAACACAGGCAACAGTAAAAATATTGGGTTTCTGTCTGGATGGTCTCTTATGACAAGCCGATGGACAGAGAATGGAAGCAGTGAACTTCCTCCCATACTTGGGCATACCAGGGGTTGTGACTTTATATATATATATATATATATATATATATATATATATATATATATATATATATATATATATATATATATATATATATATATATATATATATACACACACACACACACACACACACACACACACACACACACACATAACTATATATAACTATATATAACTATATATATATATAGTTATAGTTATAGTTATATATAGTTATATAATATATATATAAAAATAGAGTTACAACCCCCGGTATGCCCAAATATGGGAGGAAGATTACTACTTCCATTCTCTTTCCTTCGGCTCATCACAAGAGACCATCCAGATAGAAACCCAATATTTTTATTGTTGCCTTTGTTACAAATACACACATACATACATACATACATACATACATATGAATTCATAAGTTCTATGTATGAAATGGGATGCAGACTTATGCATACTACATAGGTAATACAAACACACACACACACACACACACACACACACACACAGGGACACGGTAGCTCAGTGGCTAAGACACTGAGATTGTCAATCAGAAAGGTTGGCAGTCCAGCAGTTCAAATCCCTAGCGCCGCGTAACGGAGTGAGCTCCCGTTACTTGCCCCAGCTTCTGCCAACTAGCAGTTCAAAAGCATGTAAAAATGCAAGTAGAAAAATAGGAACCACCTTTGGTGGGAAGGTAACAGTGCTCCATGCACCTTTGGTGTTTAGTCATGCTCGCCACATGACCACGGAGACATCTTCAGACAGAACTGGCTCTTCGGCTTTGAAACAAAGATGAGCACCGCCCCCTAGAGTTGTAAACGACTAGCACATATGTGCGAGGGGAACCTTCACACACACAGTGTATGTATGCATGATATATATGCATACACACATACATACGTGTGTGTGTGTGAATGTACATATTCCAGAAGTTCATTAGTATTCAGATATACACAGAGAGATATAGACATATCCCTACAGTCCCTCTCTTCCCTTAAAGCCGCATTTCTCTCAACCGTCTCAATTAAATTTACACAGACACAGCAGCGTCTGTGGCAAGAGAAGAGACAAGGAAGCCAGTCTGATATTGGGAGCATTGCAGCAGCATCACATGCAGACCCTGCCCTTTTTTTTTTACCTGCACTGCAATGTTTCATGCACACCTCAAAGGGGAGGAGCTTGTCTTCTAATGTCATAATGCTGTTTTCTTTATTCTGAAACAGCAGCAACTACTGTAGGTTCAATAATCACCCTTAAACCTTAGCAGAACTCCCTTCAGGCCTGGAATGCAGAATCTAACCATCTTGGATCAATCCTATGCTAATTCTGTAAACATGCAGCCTTACATGTGGGAAACATTGTAATGAGAATTTTCTTCTGAAACCAGTATTGGAGAAAAGGTGATGATAGGGAACAGACACAGCTTCATTAAAGGAAGGATAATTAGAAAGATGCCATTTGAGCCTGCTGTTGGGTATTTGTAGGCAGGCCCACCACTCCTTTAAGTAACTATCCTCAGTTTTACAAAAGGGCCGTGCTTGATTTAAATGAAAGTCAGCTTCTTTGGGAAACCGACTTCCCAATGAAGTAGAATGCTTATCTCTGAAGTCCTGAATCAATCCAGCAAATAATAAATTGTGTAGGGCTAAATCCGTCTCTACAACAACCCTTGATGGAATTAATTATAAAGGTGTGGTATAATTTTTCACTTGTTCTTTTGTTTAAATAAAGTTACCTAACAAAAACTTTGGGAGTAGGGACAGAGAAACGACAAAAGTAGAATCCCTTCTATTTGGGTTTTTCAACGTATGATGAATTTTTAGACTCTTTAGGGAATATTTTCTGCTATTCCAAACTAAAGATTAATATCCATTAGCTGGTTATCTTCTAATCTCTCTACAGAGACATCTTGAGGAACTCAGCCTATTGCCAAGTAAATAAGAAATTATACTCATAAATTGAGTTTTCACTTTTAACAATGTCATTTTTTTCATAATAACAATTTGTTGAACGAATGACAGTTGGCACATGCCTGAACATCAAGTCAATGGTTGGACTCATGTATACTATCTAAAAACTAAACAAAACACTTTCTGGCTTAGTGTGGTGTGTGATCCAGATATAGGGGCTTACTTTTGCCTGTATGTAGTGGCTTTAGGGATTAGAGCTATGGGCGAAATTATTATTCCTTGACATTATTACCTGCATGCCCCACTGTGATACAGAGGAAAGTTCAAATTGGTATGACAGATTTGTCAATGTTAACTTGAGTACAATAACAGGAAAGGGGGGGGGGGAGCAAACGTGGCTTGACAGAATGGGGACAGATCCAGCATGGACTTTCAAGGCCACGTGCAGTGCCAGGACTATGGGTGGTCCAGAATTAAACACGGGTGCAGAGGAAGAGAGTGAAAGGCTCCCTGTTTGACAGAGAAAGAGCTTGCCTTGCATGTAGCACTTGTGCCTGGTGACATTTATTCCCACTCCAGTTCTGGCTTAAAAGCAAGGGCAAAACTTTGGAAATCCCCTATGTCTCTAAGGTGGAGAGGTGGTGGTCTTGGTGATCTCACTCCCTTTGTGTTAGTTGTGAGTGTGTGAGATTAGGGACAGTATAGCCAATTGCAAGGGGGTGGGGTGGGAGATGGACGCCCGACAGGCAGGAAACCAAGAATACATCAGAGGTTCTATATTTAGGACTTTTTACTCAGCGGTGGACAATATTCTGTAACTTGCATTGTTTGGGAGAGGGCAGAGGGCAGGAGAGCTATTGAAAGTCTTTGTTTGCAGAGATGCCACTTTGTCTGGGCTCAGGGAGCCAGGGAGGGAGAGGTAAGACATGCTAGCCCACTCCAATGGGATGGATGTGCATTTGGGACAGTTTGTTTGAGCAGATGATCCACTTGGAAGTGCTGAATGCGTTGAGCTATTGTTCTTCTTCTCGAAATGGCTAAAAAGGGATTGGGGTGGAGCGGAAGGTAGAAAAGTTGTTTCTTTACCAGTTTACATTTTAGCTGTAATATCAGAGGAATAAATTGGATCTGGTTTCTTCAGCTACAAAAAATAGTGCCAGACTCACCAAAGAAAAGATGTTAAGTGATAATTAGATCACTTGGAAAATAGAAAGGATCAACAGAATGTACACAGAATATATAGGGAGGGATAGATGGAATCCTCACTGGATTTACAAAGTTCAGTATTGTTACTGTCCGCAGAGGTATTTCATTTGTGTAATTGAGGATGGTGTGAAAGTGACTCTGGAATGACGAACTTTATTGAAAGGTGACTATATCTCCAAAAGGCTACTTCACTTCTCACAAGGAAGATTAAGGGCTGAATGTATGGGAGACAAGATTTCTGACAACCACATTGTAGAAAAAGCAGAATTACCTCTATTAGCCATACAGGGAAAAATCCAAATTCCTAATTAATACAAATGTCATTATTAAGGGAAGTTGAGATAAGTTTATGAAAGAGGTTTCAAATCTTCAAGTTTCTAAAGTGTTTCAAAAAAATAAGGTGGATTTCTGAAGTCAAGAAAGAAAAGAAAATGCAAAAACTAGAAACATGACAACTGTGTAATCCTTATATGTATGGGTTGCAAACTACAAGACCTCTGGAAGAAGGTAAAAAATGTAACCACCATATAATAATAGTTAGGCTCACAGAGGCATCTGAGATATAGAAAATACTATATGACTATACAAAATAGGTATATGATGATGATGAAGTTTGTAAAACAGGAATTGTGACTACAAATCCTAGTTTCATTCAATACATTATCATTAGACAAGTTATGGCTTAGTTTATAGAATAATCTAAAGGTTCAGACCTTTAATCAGTACCCATACCAAAAGAAAACAATTCGGAGGGGGAAAAGGAGGAGACCCATGCACCAATTTGCCTGTTATAGGAACTGTATTCAGTTCAGAGAGGGGGCCACATTAGGAAGGCTACATTCATAATAGTATGAAGCTCTCCAGGTACATATGACTTTGAGATGGTAAAATATGTCCTGCAAGTTTGCAAACTTATTTTCATGTTAGTTATAAAAAATAGTTACTTATTTTTAAGAGGTACTATAATTGTGGTCCAGAGTGCAGCAGTTTTGTGTGAATATAAAAGGACGTTTCTACTTGAAGTACTGCTTCAGTCCTCTGAAATATACAACGAAACAGTGTAAGACAGTGTTTTTCAAATTTGGCATACTAGCAGGAGAATTCTGGGAATCTACCCATCTTAAAGTTGCTGAGTTTGACAAACAAAGGCATAAAACCTCCATGGATTGGAAGTAAGGCCTAACATCGTCTACATTTCAAAGACAAAGTATGCAGGGACAGGTAAGTGGACCCAAAGTCCCCATCCTAACAAACACTGGTTTAATTTCAAAGGACCCTGTAACAAAAATAAATTGATCCCCTCATGCATGGTCTCTTCCAAGACACAATGGAAATTGCAGGAAAGCGGAGTATAGAAATATAGATGTCAGGGTTTCAAGGAAACCCCCAACGAAAGACGACTCTGAGGCTAGAGATTCCTCAAAGTTCCATTTTATTAGCTATGTCATATTGGCACATTTGGGAAAACCCAAATCTGAAAGTTTCCAGGTTTTTCCCCACCCTAACGAAAGTTCAAGTCCCTGCCCAGCACCCATATGTCCATCACATGATCTAATCAAGCACGTCCCAACTGTAGATGCTCCCAGTCACACCACTCCAGGTGCAGGGCAAGATGTCCTTGACTCGTTGAGAAAGGAATGTTATTTTGACTACATCTACCCCACTCCATATAATCCCCCTCCCAGTTTCCCACAGCAATAAATGTGGCAGGCCTAAGGCCCAACGCAAAAGATGGCTTCCAGACCTGGCGATGGATAGATTTTAGGGGTTTCCAACCCAGTTGCTTTTACCTGGAACTTCAACAATTTATTTTCCTTTGGGTTTTTTTTAGACTTGAGGTGCCACAAACCTCTCCAGGTAGGAGGAAAAGCGAAGGGGGATATGTGTGTAATGCTTGGGGGGAATGCAACAGCTTTTGATTTTCACATCTCTTTATTCTACTCATGAGTCATACCATGATGTCTCAGGAGCTGAGTAACTGCCGGATCTATTTTACTCTTGTACAGCAGGCTTCCTTTCTTCAGCTGCTTCTACAGAATACAAATACAAAGAATGGGGGTAGAAGGAGTAGGACTGGAGAGGGATGCAGACTGGAACAAGGGAAGTTAAATACTACCCCCACCAACCAAATCAAGATGATTAATATGCTAGGATCCCAAAGAAACAGCATGTGATGTACCTCAGAAATTAACACACACACACACACAAGTAACATAAATTATTGTTATATTCGGATTAATATGGAAAGGAGAACAGGTGGGAGATATTCTTTTCCAGTGTTATTTGGCTCTTCGGAAAAATAAAAAAGGAAAATAGGGTATTTTTTTCATTCCATCAAAACAGGAAATAACTAGCAGTGATAGAAAATTGTTTGAGCAAATGCTCTTCATGGTTGAAGAGTTCAATTCTGTCCTGAAGCTCAAAAGAGAAAAATGAAAGTAGAACCATGTGTAACTTTCTAAGGGGAAAGCTGTTAATTCTTTGTTGATGAAAACAGGGACATGAGAGCAGAAGACACATTTGAGGAAAACTGTCTTGCTTTCTTCTCCTCTCCTCACTTTTGATAGGCATTGTGTTTTCCTTCTACATCCACAAAACTATTATGTGCAATCTCATCCTTCAGTAACTCTGGAAAGGGGAGGTGGTGATGGAACTGCCACTGACTGTATCCTCTACATTCTCAAGAGGAGAAAACTAAATATATTCCATTGGCCCTCACACCACCTCCAAAATGTACTAGGGAAAAGATATGATGCCCACATACAGTAGTTACATAAGGGACATCCCTCTTTCTCATGGATAAAACTTCATCCTCAAATTCTGGTAAGGTTCACAGTAGTAAGGTTCACTTAACTAATTTCACCTTGGAAACTTGCCAGTTTTCCGTAGGAGCAGCAGTGGGAAATGTTGGATTGGTGTTCCTCTGTTTACTTAACTGATAAGCATCATTCCATCATTCTCTCCAATTCCAAACTTTGAAATTGTTCCTCATACTCCAATTCTGTCCTCCTCTCTCTCCACTTCCACTTTAAAATATTTTTCCCCTTCTGCAATTCCAAATCCATTCTGAGAAATTGGAATTGGTTTTCCAATTGCTTTAGTTCATATGGGTCACTGGTTCTCAAGTGGGTTTGAGATACTTTTGGTGTTGATCCTTGTGATGTTTTCTGTTGCTGGACAGGCAAAAATGACTGTCATTATATTAAGGAAGTTTCTTAACACCAATCTAGATATCCTGTTGAACCTGTAAAGTAGAATTAAAGGTACAAGTTTTAGGTTTGTGCAAGTCAATTTATTTCTCTGCTAAATCTATTTCTTCATGTCAGATAGAAGCAGAAACTCTGAACGACAGATTCTGCCATGCTGCCGTGCTATGGCACATTGCTCCAAATGCCACAATCTCCTCTAACATCTGGAAAGATTTTGGATCCCAAAGCCTTCCTTCATTTTTCCAAGTTTTAGATTTTAGCACAAGAACAGATTACTCAGTGCCAAGGTATTTTAATCTCCTAATCCAATATGCCAATATTCCACACTTCTTTAAAATGCCGTTTTCTAAGCAGGAGCTCATTTCCCCCCAGCCCATTGTCCTCCAGCGCTTCTGATCTATATATCTCTTCATCACCAGCTGTAGGTTGTGCTAAATGAAGATTATGAAAGAGATAATCTAAGGCATCTGGAAGATACCAGGTTGGAATAGATTGCTCAAGAGTTAATGTGACCACTATCTTAATCACCATCACCTACCTTATCTAGAAGCACTGGAGGTGGGTGGGTTGGTTATTAGTTGTAGCAACCAGAACCACCACAATATTGGATTGAAAAAAATGCATTTTCATGTACCTGGACTTCAATTGCAAGAGATTCTATCATTCTTTCACTATGGCTATAACTATGATACTCTAGAAGAGGTTTCACAACATAATGTGTCAGCACGGACGGCTGTAGTGGGGGTACAAGTAGGTGCCAACTGACAACACTTATGTTGTGTCAGAAATTGTGCCTTCTACAGAGGTGCATGCAAACTCACAAGTATGAAAGGGCAGAGCTTATATTGTGATGTCCACATTTTGTCATCACTGTAGCTAACTACAAACGTCTGGGTCTCAGAAACACATGTGATGTCAGACTCTGTGGCTTAAACTTGGCAGAAGCTATCCAAATAGTTGTCATGTCAGACGACGTAAGAATTTATATTGTTTATAAAGCTTAATCGTTAGTTATAACACACTCTGTCAACATAAAGTTGAGACTTTCTTATACCTGGTGTTGTCTCATTTTTGCACTTCATTACCCTGCCTGTTCCACAGATTAATAGACATTCTGTCTTGAGTTTCTCAGTCTTAGAGGTTAGCGACCAATGGCTGTTGACATAGCAATAGCAATAGCACTTTGACTTAAATATCACTCCATAGTGCTTTACAGCACTCTCTGAGTAGTTTACAAATGTCAGCATATTGCCCCCAGCAATCTAGGTTCTCATTTTACCGACCTCAGAAGGATGGAAAGCTGAGTCAATCTTAAGCCAGTTAGTGGTCAGAGTTAGCCTGCAACACTGTATTCGAACCACTGCACCACCACAGCTCCACCACATAACCAACATATTGATCATGAGAAACTCTATGTCTTACTATAACTTCTACATATAGTGGGTACATGCAGTTTCTAGAGCTCCCCAAAATTCTATTTTCATGTGAGGCAAGAAGAAAAAAGTATATAGGAGTAATCAAAATTATAAACTTGATTGACAATCAAATTATATAATTTTAAAATTTTTTACTTATTTTTATTTTTAAATTTATTTTACCCTAACTCTGTCCATATCTTTGTCTTTGGCTAACCTCCTGGCCATGTGAGGACTTTAGGTCAAAAGACGTTGACACATTTGCTGTAAAATTTCACTCCCCCCCCCACGCCCCAAATCTAGAACCTGCCAGATTTGAGAAGTTTGCTTTAGAGAAGCTATAATATACTCTTCAAGAACAACTGATTTTTAGCATCTATCTTCCTACAGGTAAAGATGATGTATTTTATTCTCATGTTCAATAAATATCCACTTTTATATTCTGTACACATTAAATAAATAATACATAAATAAATAGCCACAGAAAGCTTTAGCTCTTTGAATTGTATTTACCTCAAGACCCATCCAGAACTGTTAGGTCTTTTTCTAAACATCCTCTTCCTCACTGTCTGAATTGCTAAGATTTAGCTTGTCTTTAAAGCTATGATTCTAAAAATTCTGTCACACATCATCCAAGTGTAAATAAATAACCTTTTCCCCTATGTTAGATGTCACGTAATTTAGCCGGATATGGAGAAGACAGTGCGCCAAAGAACAAAACTTGGGATTTTCATGCCACAAATATCACTCTTCCTACTATATTGACCCTAGACTCTGCACATTCTCACTTTGATGTACTTAAAAGGGATTATGAAGTTCACACCATGAAAAAATAGTTTTTCATCTGATCTTGGTGGCATATACTTATGAAGATTAGAGAAATATGTCTAGATGCTTAACAGTGTGGTCCTATAAAGTTGAATTTAAAAGTAATTTACTCCTACTATGTATGGTTCAGTGGGAATGCAATGTAAGGAAACATTTTTAAAAAGTTTTGTGTTGTTGTTTAGAATTAGGTTTTAGGGACTTCTGGAAGTTGCGTTGCTAGCATTGCTGATCAGAAGATGCCCACAGCTTAGGAAATAAACATGGGAATACATCAATAATTCAAGCTAAACATATATTCAAGCAAGGTCAAGGAAACTTTTTTTCTGTGAAGGGCTATGTTCTCTTTGGTACTGTGAAATATCCAATATTTGTGGGCAATAAACCAGCTGCTCTTTCCTTCTGGAGGGGGTGGGTGGGAGGGAATCCCTTCCACTGTAACCTCTAGGGGATATTCCAATGCTTGGAAAGCTAGTCATCTCTTCATCCTAAATGCCTATTAAAAGTACATAAAATTTAACCACTGCAGCTGGGGCAAAGTAGTGAGAAATTAAATGACCCAAGGTCCTCTTCTACAACTCACTGCAAAACTGCATGGAACTAAACGTGCCAATTGTATCGCTTACATACTTTAAATAGCAATCATTGTGAGGACCAGCTGGAGCTTTCTCACTGTACTAAAATGCAAATTGAAGGCAACATAATTTTCTCAAGGTCAAAATACTAGAAATGTTTCCCAAACCTAGTCAGATTACAACTTTTAGTATTCCCAACAAACATTGCTAATGGGAAATTCTGGGAGTCAAGCTACTTTGCAGCTGAAGAGTTGGGGTGTGGAGGGCAGACTGAGCTCAGCACATTTTGATTTATTCATCAAACTATAATTAAGCAAGCCATGAATGTGTTCATTTACAGTGCAAAACCAACCTCTTATGTTACTGCAGAGTTTTCCTTCTGAGCTCCATTCCACAATCAGAGGTTCTATGAAGCAGCTATACACCCGGTTATGATAAGTACAATCATGCAAATCCCTGAATCCTGGGCAACTCTAGTTGTTATGTGAAGTCACAATACAGCCTGCTAAAGAATGAATGGTTCAGATAAATAGCATTTAAGAAAAACTTTAATGCACAAACAAAATGTCCTGGTGTTTTACACAGATAACAGGACAATCCCAAAGCCTTCTCCTGCCACAGCTGTAGGTTCTCCATTCACTTGGCTTTGTTCTCTGCCACGTTAGTTTCCGCCTTGTAAAGAATGTCTAAATCCCAAGATATAAATTGACATTAGAGCATATTCTATGATCTTACAAGAGCTGATGGAGAAGCAGAATGTGGTTTGGCTTGTGCCACTTATTATATACTAGCTGGCTATCCGTGCTTTGCTACGAAACAATGTGATCGGGCTTATAGCATCAAAGCGTGTTAATGTAAGGTAACTGGCAGTTGGAACAGAATTCTTTTTAGGTGGGGAGGGGGAGTAGAATAAGGCAACTGGCAGTTGGAACAAAGTTCTTTTCAGGTGGGGAGGGGGAATAGAATGTCCAACTACTTAACATCAGAGTATGTTAATACTGTATAAGAAATACTAATGGCCTGATGGTCACTTCGAAAAATCCTTTCTTAGCAAGCACCCAGAAGCCAAGAGGAACATACGTGCCAAATTTCAAATTTGTAGGCTTTACAGTTGTGGAGATTTTGAGATGAGTGAATGCTTTTGGCTTTTATATATATAGATAGATTATGTCTGAACTGTACCAATTGGATAAATAGGAATTGGTTTATTGAGCTGTTATGAATCTACACAATCCCTATAGTTCTAAGGCACAACTGAAGAGGAACATCTAGACTAAATATTGCCCCCATCAAATAAGCACTATAATCCATTTGCTTCCAGCTGTTTCATCCTTGACCCTTTCCTGTAAATCTTTAGGAACATCCATAGTGTAGGATCATAATCCTGAGAGCCATTGATTAATAGATGGATTCTTCAGACTACCATCAAAATCATTCTACTTTCTCTGTGTTGCTCTTATGCAGTTTGTCTTTATCATAGATAAAACCCTCTCAGTGAGCCTGCTGGATGCTGTAGAACTACATCTCTAAGCTGATCGTCCTCAGGATGTCTCACTGCTAATGGGTGGCCTGGCCCTTTTACCATCCAGTAGAAGGAGATGTAGGTAGCTACATCTTTTCACAGGAGGGAGAAGGCAGCACTACTGGAATGTGCTCGCTTGCACTCAGATCCAGACATATTGATGAGAAAACATTTAGGATGACATCTGCTGAAAAAAGGAATGACAGGGTAAAAATGGTTCCATTTAAAGAGCAACAAAGTGGTTGGCAGAAATGCTGGTTTCTGCATCTAATCAATCTTTTACAGCAGAGACTTCATGCCTCATTCCAATGCTGAGAAGCTTTATAATATAAAATTTATGTGCATATGTCTGGTCTTACAAATACCATGCGGGGGGTTGGGGTTGGGGAGTAGGCTGCTCTGAAATCACTTGCCCTGAAACATCATGAAACTGCCAAAAATAATAAAATAATGAGTAGCAGCACCTTGGATCTCACAGGCAGAATGGCCAGACACCAACAGTACAGCAGATAGATAGATAGATAGATAGATAGATAGATAGATAGATAGATAGATAGATAGATAGATAGATAGATAGAGAGATAGATAGATGAGAGGAGGGAGGAGGGAGGGAGGGAGGGAGGGAGAGAGAGAGAGAGAGAGAGAGAGAGAGAGATGCTGTATGTGGAATCCCCCACCCTGGAAACTCTGAGTTTAAAGAGTCTGAACAGATGCACTTAGAGAGAGTTCTGCATGAGCAGCAGCTGTTGCAGCAAACAATACTAAGTTAGATCATAGATCAAGGAAAGCCTCAATTTTGCAAAAAGGCATTGAATTTATTTATTCAATGTATTTACTTGCAGTGTAACAAATTATTCTTGGGGAATATCACATAACTAGACACAGCAGAAAAGGATCTTAGCAATTTACCAGAGGAAATTTAGATGCACAGATCATGACCAGCATTACGTTATAAGAACAGCGTCTACCAATGGCTTTTTATGACCAAGTTCACATATAGTGGTTTAATCTGTGGTTTAAGTAAACCACCATTGGCTCCTTTCCCATAACATAATGAATCACTTTGGTTTGCAAATGGATAGCTACTGTCTGGATTCTCATAATATAGTATCGTAAGCCAAAATAAACCCCTATTAGGGCTTAACGTGTGTAAACTGAATTAATCCCTTGAGCAGGGATTTGGAAAGTGAGTAGAAAAGAAATAACATCAAATGTAGTTTCCATAACCACGATGGACTATTTTTTATTTTAATAGAAAATGTTGACTCTTGTTTTGTTTTCATTTAACAACTAATTACCCCAACTTCCCTCAGTAAATGTCTCCAATTTTCCGAAGCTTGGATGTTTATTACATTCTGGAAATTATTACTATAACAACAAATTGCCTTCCAGCACTGAAGGCAATGACATGTGCCAACTTTGGTGGATTCTTTTGTTAATATCATGTATATCTTTTGGCTTTCTTTTAGCTGCTTCTGCAGGCACATCAAAGATATTCAAGCTCGTTCTTTTTAGATTCACTGAAGTAGCAGAGCTAGAAGAACATGTATTAATCTTGTCGCCAAGTACCTAGGCTTCAACAGAGAATATTAGGAGCCAAAAATACAACACAGCAATGCTAGCCTGAGAACTATCCTCCCCCTTTTCACTTTGCCCTGAAGGAACAGAATCTCCCAGGTTCTGTCTTCAGAAAGCAGAGGTGTTTCTCCATTCCACTGTGCTTGTTAGCTAAAGATTTTGAAAAATTCTACTGAGACTAAATTCTCTTTTCCCCTCTTTGATTCATAGCCAAGAGAGGAGTTCCTGGCAGCCCTGTCTCCTCCCCCTCTCCTCTCCTCCCCCTCGTCTCCTTTAAAAGAAGGAACTGTAATACTAGCACCTTATTTTCTTGCAGACTAAAATTGAGACCCAAACTTGCTCTCTCCTTGGTGCTGTGTCTGCTTCCACCAGAGAGCGGACCTTTTGCTTCCTTGCTGCAACAGAGTGCAAGGATCAGCGAGAGCAACTGCAGCAATTCTAGGAGGTTTTGCAAGACTTTACACACACATTTGCTGCAGCAAGAACCATTTGCTCACCTGTCTGCAAACATAACAACTGAAGCCTCAAAACTCTTCCTCAACCAAGGCTACCACTGCTCTTTGGAAAGACGGCTGGCGGGGGAAGCTCAGCCAAATGATTCCAAGCAAAGGGCTGGTGTAAGTCAAATCAGAAAAAAATGAGAGACTTGAAGATCTTCATTCTCCCTGTATGGTTTTCAATGGTTGAAGTTTAATGCTTTGAAGAAACAGTCTAAATCATTTTGCTTTTGCCAGCAGACTTTTTTTTATATCTTTTAAGAGGACCTGATTTCATGTGAACTGCCAAATCTAGGGAAACCGACCTTGCACTGCACTACTAGGGGTATGTAGATGGAAGAGACTGATTTTGGATGGCTAAGATTTTGATGGGGACATGACTAAATTTTTTTTTTTACAAATACCTTTTTCTTCTCTACAGAGAAGGCAGACTAGCAATCAAGTCCCTCTGCTCTGGAACTGTTAATTTCCCCCCAAGAGTATATATATATATACTCTATATACTATATATATACTATATATATATATATATACTATATATATATATATATAATATACTCTATTTATATATAAATATATATATATATATTTGGAGAAAGTTTACTGAGACTGAAATGAGGCAGTGAAGAACTCTACACTTGATATACAGCCAATTACAGTAAGGGCAGATCCTCATTCTCAAGACTGCCTGAACTGGGGAAATCTTAATTCTTTTTTTTTTTTTTTTTAAAAAAGACTCTCCTTCAATGTGTCTGGAACTTTTGGGGATTGGAGTCGGCATGAATTTTGGACTGCTTTTCGTGTTTCTCTGTTACCTGCCACTCATCAGCAGTGAGGTAAGTACTTGTCTTTAAAAAAATTGTAACAAAAACTTCCTGGTAAACATCAAACTGATAAAAGTATATGCAAAGGGTAGGAAACACAAGTAAGTGATCACCAGCAAGAGGTCAGAGTGAAAGAGTTTGCACAGGATATCCCCACTTTTTCCCTTATAGAGTGCAGAAATTAATGTTGACCTAATAAATTAAACTGACATCTTGGTCTCCTTTTTTGGAAAAAAAAATCCTGAAAAAAATATTCGGGGGGGGGGGGGAGTTACTGATTCCAATATTTAGAAAAACAATACAATCTTATGCATGTTTACTTGGAATTCCCAGGAAATTAAATGTGATTTACTCCCCAGAAAGTGCTAATACAATTGGACTTTAATCATAATAATTGTCAAACAGCTGCTCCTGGAAGTGCCTTGTTTATGGTTGTCCAGTCTGGGTAAATACAGTCCATGTGGCCTTTTCATTTTCTCCTAACATGGAAAAAATGCACTTACAGCCTGTTTGTCGCAACTAGAAAACCTTTTTTTTGTGCAAGATTTCATGTTATGCTATCAATATCATATTACATGAGAACATAATGTTGATGCTATGACACTCGCTTGTCCATCTGTGATACACTTGTAACCAGTGATTTTTATTTCTCAAATACCGAAGGAAAAAAGTTGTACTTGCATTCTCATTTTCAGTATATTCCGGCTACACTGATATCTAATGCTTATGGTTTGTTATGCTTTTGAAAGGTAAAGAACATTGTGTACAATACCAGATTATCTTGGAAGATCCCTAACATAAGGCACTGATGAAATTGGAGAACTCTACTTGGGAATTCAGCCCAGGTAGCTGCCATACAGAGGGTGGTAGAGGGAGAGTCTCTGTTAGTTAATGGAGGGAGCCTGGCATATTTCTTATGATGCCCAAGGGAACTGGTCTGAATGAAACAAGCAAAGATTTCTCTCTCACACTCCTACAGTGGGAGGGTCAAACTAAAAGGAGTTGGAGAAGCCAGAGTATTGGCTGGCAGCTGAATTCCAACTGGGGGATACTTAGCTGGGGATGTAGTCTTCCAGCTGTTCCAAGTTGGAGCTGCCATGGGAGAGATCCTGTATCGGTTCCAAACAAATGCCCAAGAGGAAAGACAGAGAATGTGAAGATTGGGTAGGGAGGAGTTCTTAAAGGGCCAGAGTTGCAGGATTTCCCTTTGATTTCAAGGGAAAAGTCCCTGGAATTCTATATGCATTACTTTTGGTCCTATATAACATTTTTTATATGTGGGCATTGGGAATTTTTTGGTACTCTTTGGCTCTCTTCTTGAAAAAAAGAAAGGTATAGCCAACTGCTTTGAACGAAATATCAATTTAAGAGGCAGGCTCCAGTTCCTTAATGCCGAGTAGGTGTGCTGCCTTCACAAATCCAAAAATGGCAAGGAGATTACCATTACCCTGCCAAGAAGCCATGCCTGTGTGCCTAGAATGTACGCACACAGGTATGGGCAGAGTAATAATCGAAAGGGGGTTGTGAGCACACAGAAGTGGAAATGTCTAGTTTAAGGGAGAGACTGCACAATAGGATTATTTAAAGAATGGAAACTGCCTCCATTTTCGGAGAAAGAGGCACTCTTGCAATATCAGAACAACAAGAGGCTCAAATAAAGCTGTATAAGGTCACACCCTTTTTTGCCAAATAAAGCAGGTGGAAGGAAGCCAACAAAAAACTTCGCGTTTGCCTTTAATTTGTACCTATTATTAAGACTGGCCCAGAAATTAATGAAATGCTGTATAAGAGAACCCAGGCCGCGGGGGATTCTCCTCCGTGGATCGCTGCGGCTCACCTTCCCCCCTCCCCACCTTTCCTAGAGCGACAGAGGCTTCCCTACCAGATGATTTGTTTTAGAGACTTTAAAAAAAATCGGTATGCAGTTTCCTGAGCAAGAGAATATCTGGGAGGCTGCCAAACCTCAGGTTACTTGTGTGCCCACAAACCTGTGCAAAGAATTCTTCTTTTGTTCTCCGGGAGAAGAGAGCGGAGGGAGGGAGGGAAGGAAGGAGAGAGAGGGGGGAAGGAGGTGCGTCACGCGCTCCTCGACGGCCTCCGCTGAATCCCGCTGGAGGTGGTCGTAGCAACGAAAACCACCGGAGCCGCCCGGGCTTTACCCAGCCGGAGGGGGGACGGGGGGGACGGGCGCACCTTGGGCCCTCCTCTCGCTGCTCGCGGGCGGTGCCGGGCCCTCTTCGCTTCTTCTCACGAGCTAAACCGAAACAGCCTTGGGGGCGGTGGGAGGGGGAGATATTTTCTCGGAGTGGGCAGCCCTCTCGGCCTCCAGTGGCAGTAAACCTGTGTGGGTGGCACCTCCCCAATGCCGTTGTCCTTGCTGCAGTTCTCTTGGTCGCCTTAGAGGTTCCCCGTTGGTACTGGCATAAATGTCTGCTGCGGTGATAAAACCTGAGGTTTTAAGTATCCAGCAATACAGTAGCGTAGCGGCTGCGCCTCTCTTTGCAGGGAGTGGCAAGTTGAATGGTGACCTATTAAAAAAATGTAAATTACAGTAGTGCGTTACTAACAATATGTAAAGGCCAGTAGTGGAGGGGGCTTTTGAGGCCCCAGTAAAAATTCCCAGAGCCTTGCTGTGTGGTAAATGACCTTGAGTTGGAAGGGACCTTGTAGGTCATCTAGTCCAGTGTTTTTCAACCACTGTGCCGCAGCACACTAGTGTGCCGTGACATAGTGTAAGGTGTGCCGTGGGAAAAACACTTTATATATAGTCAATATAGGCACAGAGTTAATTTTTTTTAACATTTTCTAATGGTGGTGTGCCTCGTGATTTTTTTCATGAAAAAAGTGTGCCTTTGCACAAAAAAGGTTGAAAAACACTGATCTAGTCCAACCACCTGCCCAAGCAGGAGAACCTACACCATTTCTGACAGATGGCAGTCCGTCTCTTCTTGAAAGCTTCCAGTGATGAAGCTCCCACAACTTCTGAAGGCAAGCTTAGCTGTTCCATTGGTTGATTGCTCTCACTGTTAGAAAATTTCTCCTTATTTCCAGGTTGAATCTCTCCTTGTTTAGTTTCCATCCATTATCCCTTGTCTGGCCTTCAGACAAGGACCTTCTCGCCCTGCCTTGACTGTGGTGTATTCTGTATCATCTAGT
Source organism: Thamnophis elegans (assembly GCF_009769535.1). Taxonomy (NCBI): domain Eukaryota; kingdom Metazoa; phylum Chordata; class Lepidosauria; order Squamata; family Natricidae; genus Thamnophis; species Thamnophis elegans. Next base: position 31,290,274 of record NC_045547.1, on the reverse strand, counting down.
TCATGGGTGTCAAATTCACCTGTCACGTTGCTGTCACATGACGTTTCATGACGTTTTCCCCTTTGCAGAGCTGAGGTGGGTGTGGCCTGTGTGTGATGCATCTGGCCAGCAGGGCATCACTTTGACACCCTAAAATTATTTTGATGTGGAATCTCACCAGATAGATAGATATCTTGGCTTTCCAGGTTTTCCAAGGTCGTATCCATTGCCGCTGTGGCTGAGTAGGCCCACTTTATTGCTGATCATGCTTTTCCTTCCATCAGTTCCAGTAATTAGCAAAAAAAAATTTGGTTTGTGAGCAGGATTGGTAAGAAAAAGGGTAGCTTATTGATAAATTCTCTTCAAGGACTTACAATATGCTTCAGAACTATTCATATGTAACTTTAGTGTTGCATCACTTCTAAATACTTCTAAATACATGCATTCTAGGTTGTAATGCAATGATACAGCTGCTGCCTATGTAGCCATCATATGTTTTATTACATGTGCCTTTAAAAAAAAAAGTACAGTAGGCTGTGACCTTTTTAATATTCCATTTGGAACCTTGCTATAGAGAGAAGGTAGATTTATGAATACTGTTAACTGTTAACTTGTTTATTAAACTTGTATGCGGCCCTATTCCCAAGGGTTAAAAGTTTTGTAATTTACCTTGTTTTCTTTTTCAAACACAGTTGCAATAGTTAAGAGTAGTTAACACTTTGTTTAAAGGCATGAATAAGATGCAAAACAGCATAAATTTATAAAAGGTACATTCGTATAAATTGAACCTTTTCTTTTAAAGATATAAGCTATGATTTGATTGTATGTGCTCTGAAGAATAAAAACTACATTTGGTATTTGAACAGTATAAAAGGACCTCCCTTTGTTTGCTGACAGATAAATTAGCTTAGCTCATGGAACAGGTAAGTATTCTGCTGCTGCTACTACTGTTGCAATAGGAAGAATAAAATTTCCAGATAAAGCTGTTTGTTTTTAATATTGCTAAAATACAATCAACAGAGCCAAAGTGATAGTTAAGAATGGAACCCATGAGACCCAGGTTCAAGATAGTCCTCAGCCATGGAAAAAAGTATGGAAATTTTGGATTAATTATCTCCCACTCTGCCTCACACAGTAGTTGTTTGGATAAAATCAAATCTCCTTGTAAGCCACCTTGATCTCTTGAAGACAGAGCTAGATGTCACTCTTAACAGATACATGTGAGTTGCTTAAGGCTAAATCAGCCATCTAGTTTCTTTATAGTTAGGTAAAGGATATTCCATCAAACACCTGCATTCGGGTACCATGTGCATCCTGCTTTTAAGTATGCCAGAATATGCAAGAGACAAGTAAAGGCAGAGTTTCTGCCCTTGGGAACATACAATTGTCATTAAAAGAAGTTTCAGGAAAAAAAGCTTTGCCTATTTCAAGAAATAAAAAGGTGGGGGGATCTGAGCAGTGGAGGAAAGAAAGAGGGGGGGAAACCATACATGGGACAGCTGCTCACCTAAATCAGACCTGGGCATTTTATGGCCCCTGGGCCACATCTGGCCCTTTGGCAGTCCCTGTCCAGCCTGTGAGAAATCAATCTGAAATTAGAAATCAAATGTAAATAAGTGTACGCCAAGCATTCAATACAACTGCATAGCTTTTTTTGAAGGCAATTGCTATTTTTTTCCAATTTACATATGTGTGCATGCCTATAGACATTCACGGCCCTATTGGTTCAGCCTTCTACAACAGTCCCAGTTTCTCATGTAGTCTCTTGGGAGAATTAATTGCCCACCCTTAACCTAAACTGAAGGGAGGAACAGCTTTCCAATCAGTTCAAGCAGGAATACATCTTTAGGGGGAACATAGCATGTTTACACATATGAATCAGTGATGCAAAGTCTACATGTCTATTGCAACGCTTTTCAGAATAAGGATAGAGTTCATGCTATTTACATTTGTTCTGAAGTCGATATAGACATGAGATTGATTTGGTTATTCCCTGTTTGGTATTGATAGAAACACTGACTCCTTTTGAGCCGGCTTTTCTTGACTTCCTTTTTAAATCTTTGGGATAGATCTACCAATTCCTTAAATCCGTGGCTTCCTAAGGAGGAGATGGATTTTGCTTGAAGTTTCTTGGATTAGATGGGGCAGCAAGTGGGTAGGCTGGGTCTCCTCCCCCTTTATTTTTTAGGATTTCTGGATTCTTCTAATTAAAAACAGGCTAAGCCTATCCAAATGCTTGACATGTTGATTGATGTATCATTTGCTTGGCTTCCCGATAGAACCTGCCAACAATTATGGCATTTTCCAAGAGTTTCCACTGTTACGCTTTTGTATATAAGAGCCATGATGGCACTGTGGTTAGAATGCAGTACTGCAAGCTGACTCTGCCCACAGCCAGTAGTTTGATCCTGACTGGTTCAAGTTGACTCAGCCTTCCACCCTTTGGGGCAATATGCTGACTCTGAAAACAGCTTACAGAGTGCTGTAAAGCACTATGAAGTGATATATAAGTCTAAATGCTACAGTGCTAGCGCTATATACAGTATGTATGATACTTATATAAGAGCATACAAGAATCGTACAGTATATACATACAGTAATCTTAGGACCTGGAAAAATAATAATAAAAGATTTGTGGAATATATGGCTGCAAGTTGCATAGCCTTTTCTTTTAAAAATCTTCCTGGGTGTTTTTGTCCTGGGCCTTGAAAATCCCAAGTGCACTTCAGCTGTTTATTTGTACTACAATTAACAGTCTAAAGCTGTGATGGTGAACCAATGGCACGCATGCCAGAAGTGGCATGCAGAGCCATCTCTCCTGGCATGCCAGCCATTGTCCGTTGCTCTTCTGGATACTGGCTTGCATGTGTGCACAGGCCAGCAGGTGTTCACACACATGGAAGTGCTGGAAACTTGGAGAGCAGTTTCCTGGTGCGCATGTGCATCAGGAAGCTGAGCTTCTGTTTGCCAGCTGGTCTTCACATGCACATCGGAAACCAGAAGCTCAGCTTCCCAGCGTAGACATGCGTACCAGGGAACTGCTCTTCCACTTTCTGGTGCTCCCCTGCACGGGTGCTCCCATTTCGGCACTTGGTGCAGAAAAGGTTTGCCAACACTTGTCTAAAGAGATATGAAGATATAGTAAAGCAGAGTGTGGGAACAAGTGAATGCTGGCTATAGGATTTTCCTTCCTTAAAAATTCTATAGAATTACGTCATTTCTTCCTTTCAGACAAATCCATTATGGCCGCAAGAAAGTGGTTGTGAAACTTTCCAGAGTCATTTCATTGTTACTCAATCCATAAAGGGCATGCGGTTAAAGAGTTGGGCTTACTGGTTTGTACATATAGGCCAACTATTTTCTCCTGTTTCCATTTTGTTCTTGTAGTCTAAGTCTCGAAACCAGGATTCTCCATAGCATTTGGCTAATCATACAGATCCGCCTTAAGCTTGTACCTTCATGCTTGCTCATGTGCTGCTTTGTATTTGTTTGCAGTATAGGGTTGCAGGAGTTCTAGTCCTTGGCAGTATATGTTATCCCAGTGTATGCTACCCCTTTGCTGCAAATGTCATCTGCCCACTAGGAATTCCCTACTTTCATTCAGTATGCCAGGGAAGGCCATCTAGAGTTCTGTGTTCGCTGCAGTGAAGGTCTTTCCATTACCATTCACTATTTTAATTGCACATAGTTCTCACAGGAATATGTCTGTGGTAAAACTGTCCTATGTTACAATGCATAGATGAGAATAAAAAATATTTGTGTCTGACTATTTTTATTTTTCTAGGGTCTAAATTTACTTTGCTAGGGTCTGAATGTTTTTATTGAAGAATACTTGATGGCTGCTCCAATCATGCCTAAGTTTTACAGGTTTTGCATTTTGAATGAAATTTCAGACTATGAATTCGATAGCATTCTTCTGGGAGTATAGTGTCTGTGTGTGTGTGTGTGTGTGTGTGTGTGTGTGTGTGTGTGTAGAGGAGAGAGAGAGAGAGCTAAAGGAAAGATTTTGAGTACTTTTAATTAGGATGAAGGGCAAAATAATATTCAGCAAAATTTGCTTATAAGTATTTATTAAACATTTTGGATTCCAGTCTTATATGTGAATAGCAGAGAATTCTGTCAATCAAAGTGTGAGAAAAATGCTTAAAGTAAGCTTGCAGACAATTCAATTCATATGTCTGTCTGGGTGCCTGTGTTGAATGTTCCTCCTCCATCACATTAATGTGACTCCTCCCATCCTTGAGCCAGCCCAAAACTATTTCAACATAATTTGTATGGCTCTGACAGTCAGATTACTGCCTTTGTTGCACAACTGTCCTTTGATGCTGCCCTTATTGTTTTAATGTAGAATAAGAGAAGGGCAGCAATTGATAGATTCTTCTGCCTGTGTTTCTCCTTCCATACAACATCAATTGTTAGCAAGAAAAAAACAACTTCCAGTCACTGCCCTGAAATTGTTGATTGGCCATGCTTGAGTAACTGGGAATTGGTGTCTGAGACAGAAACTTTAAACACCTTTCAAATTGTCCAAACTAATAGGTCATTGGTGGTGGTGTGTTGATGTTGTCACTTGGATAGCTATGGAGATTCTTAGTTATCCAGGTCATGGTTGTCTCAAAGGTGCTTTTTCAAAAGGCAACTGTACGATGTTTTTTGTCTGAAGAAGACAACACACAATGTCTTCTTCCTCAAGGAAGAAACATGGTCCTGTTGCCTTTTGAAGAAACTTTTTTCATTTGGATTATTTTTGAACAAGTATATGATCTTAGTGGTGGACTTTTAATAGTGGAGTAGAGAAGGCGGGATAAGTGAAGCTCTCCTGTTTCATCCTTTGCCCAACTCTGATGTATTAACCTGTCAGTGGTTATTTGGAGGGCTGCATTGATCTCCTTTCTGCTCCATCCTATGCCACTCTGCTATACCTCTGACCTGTCACTTGGGCTCAGAAAGGGGTAGAACTTCCTCAATTCCACCCCAGCCTCTAAGTATTAATTGGTAAGTGCATATGAGAATGGAAGTGCTGGAAGTGAAGGGTTACAGCTGGTTGCACCTGGAAGTAGCCTTTAAGGTACTGAGGTGTACAAAATGGTGTCCCCCATCAAATTAGCAGTAAGTATGGCTGTACAAGCCATTTGTGTGTGTGTGTGTGTGAGAGAGAGAGAGAGAGAGGGGGGGGGGGGCAGGCTGTAATCCATTTATTGCTGATAGAACCATCACCACAGTTGACAGAACCTGGATTCTTTCGTGGTTTAAACGGGCTAGGCTGCTACATCTTTTTAAAGAAAGAGCTAATATTATCAAAAGGTGAATAACTATATTCAAAAACAAGTCTAGCACTTTTCTAGAGAAGTAAAAAATTGGCATATATAAGGAGCCCTTTGTAATCCCATCCAGTTATTAGGAGGTAGATAAATCTGCCGGGAAACCAGCAACCTAAGTAAAATGGTCATGGAGTGCCCAGTGATTGGAAAAGAAATGGGCCTGCAGCATCCTAAAACAGGTAGCAGGTTGCAAAACAAATTTTGCATGTGATGTGCCCTTGAGAATGACATTTTTACCAGATTTCATATGCATGCATCCAGCTTTGGGAAAGACCCTCCATTTTGCTTTTAGTTGGACTGTGCCATTCCTTGAAAGATGCAGGGTGGAATATGTTCTTGATAATCTCAGAAGGGGAGTAAAAGTTAGAAGGCTGAATTTCCATAACTTAGCTTATTTACATCTGCATTCACGTGATATGTGAAATAAATATATATATATTATTCACATGATATGTGAAATATAATCACATGAGCTAGATTCATACAATATACTAATGATAATTGGCTAGTTTGTGGTTCAGTATATTGGGTGAATATAATGTCATATAATGACATTATATAATGACATAAAGCCATAGAAGAATTCAATTTAAATATTCTTGTTTTAAAAATAGTATTTCAAATGGTGTTTGATTCCATATTCATGGAAGAAAACTTCAAAAAACAAAGGCTTGTCCACCAACATGTGAGAATGGAAATACATTAAAATTTCAGGGGGTACCATTTCTTGGTTATGGCAACAGAGGAGTTAAAGACATACTTTGAGGCATGGAAACTGGAGCCCTTGGGGTTAAGACAGTTTAAGTATCTCTTGTCAGGTTCTGCTGGGACTCGTTGATGTTACTCCATGCTGAGGAATGTCATGATATTTTCCCACTAACACCTCAAGCACAATTTTCAGAGTGAAGAACATCTGTGTCTATGCAAACATATGCATGCTTACATCTGTGTCTATGCAAACATATGCATGCGTATATACAGTATATATATGATATATTATTGCTTTCTTTTTCTCTTTATGCAGGTGTATAATACCCATTGCAGCCTGGTCTAGCACACAGCCATAACTTTTAATTATTGTAAGGAACTCTGGTCCATATATGTTTGGTGGAGACCTGGCAGACTGCATATATTGAAGCCTGGATAATATTTCATGCTTGATTCTTTGTGTTCTGTCCTCTTTTTGCAGCCCCCATCTTTCTTCAGTCTATCTTTTTATTTTCCTTTGAAGAATGGAAATGTGTTGGCTTAACAAGAATCCACCCCTTTTCAAAATATTGCAAAGTGTTTGAATAGCACAAGAGAATGAGTGAATGTCAAATTGGATTTCAAGGTTGGGTTTGGACTATTCAACATTACGGATGATCTGTTTTGTTGGGAAAAAAGAAGTTATCATTATGTTGCCTTTAACACCTTGGTACTATCAAAGTATATGGAAATTCATCTGCTTTAATTTACAACCAGATTTTGCTCTGCTTCTGTTAATATATTTTTCCCTTCACTTCAATAATGAGATAATAAAATAATTATAGTTTTGGGGGCAGAAAAGGAGCTGGAGTGGAAGACTTTACAAATTTAAAGTTATTTTTTCCTTGTTATCTTCCATGCCCTGATTTGACATGCTGGATATTCAGATTCAGCATCCAAATGTAAGAGTTTAAAATACAGTTGTGTATTCATTTTTACAGCCTTCCCCAACAAGGTACCTTGTGGGAATGTGTTAGGACTATAGCTTTAAGAATTTAAAACCAGTCCTAACAATTTCCAAAAATAACCTTTGGGAAAGCATCTTTAAAAATATCTCCAACCTATTTGAGTTTTGTATGCTTCCTTGAAGTCATGTAGGAATGAAATATATTTCCATTGGGTAGTTCAGAATAAATATAAGGAACCGCTGAACTTTTAGTAATCTAGAGGAATCTTGTAGTACTATTGCTTATGCTTTTGAATAGTGGGAGTACCCAGTACTTTTTAATGTTCCACCTTTCATGTAAATCCTGTGCAGAGGAATTCCTAGCTTTTTCTATACTGCTGTCTTTATTTCACACCTGCAGAGAGCTTTTTCTCCTGTTTGCACATCATATATTCTGGATTATGTGGGATACCTAATTTACAAAGAGTGATGGAAAATAAAAATACAGGGTTGGCCCTATCACAAGAAAGAAGGAAGTAGTTACTTTAGGCAGCTAAATTAGAGTGGTCATGAAACAACGGCAAGTTATTGTTGTTATATTTGTTACTAGTGAGAGGAGGGAAAACATGGTTGTAGGGTTTTCTATTTTCACCTGGACTATTAGGTAGAGATTGCACATGCAGCCTGTCTAGGCTAAAAGTTATTGGATCTTAGAGTTGATTTAAATAAACCAGGAAGCAAGCTTTCATGTAGCTAGGCAAAAGTTTCGCTATGAGGAAAAAATACCCTAGAGCTAAAATTGCAATAGCTGTGGTAGGAGAGAAGTTGAAAGAGTTGCATGTTATTCCTAGAACTCTGACATCAAAAAGAATGTTTATAATATAAATGGAATCAAATTGTACAGACTATTTGCAACTAAGGAGGGAAGGGAAGCCACATTTGAGGTTTTGTTGAGTTGATTTTCAACAGATCTACCTTATTCCCCATTTCTGTCAATTTATAACTTTGGGGACTTAATTTTTGTGCAGCATTTGTATCATTATGATTTTGCACAGTACAAATCATATTATAGTTTATTGTGATGTATAAACCAGGCCTTTATGTGACCCTTAAGCCTTTGGTAGGCTTCACTCAAGCTGGAATACAGTAAGACTCTTGTCAATAAATGAGAATTTAACCTTTTAATTCCCTTGCAATTCCAGTAAAATATCTCCATATCACACAATCATGCTTTTAGCATAAACAAGTTTGTAATAGTTATGGAAAAGTAGATAATTATGCAGATCTTTATGAAAGAGTGGGATGAATTACATTGTTGAGCTAAATGTGTGTGAATGAGTGGGGTAAATCAGCCTGTGGGATACGCACAATAGATTAAAAGGTATGCTTTAAAGATGAGTTGATGAATAACTAGAATGCCTGTATTGACACTTTCACTTCTGCTAAGTGATAAGGTGGCATTTCCAGACTGAATTTCATTGACTGGTTTTGTACAATGCACTAAGCAAAAAGAAATAAGACATATCTTGGATTTATTTTTGAATCCAAAATATATTAAGTAGAGAAAGCAAAAAACAACCTAGCTCAACCCCCTCCCCCTTAAGAATGAAAAAAATGCTGACCTGTTGGAAGACATGATATCAAAATTGATTTGTAACTGACTGCTTATCCTTGTTTGAAGAATCTGTCTGCTGAAATGGAATGAATTTTTACCTTGATTCAAACTAAAAAACTAGCAATTTAACTGAGAGGCATGCTGCGGTCCAGGTATTGACTTCTACATAGTAAAGGCTATCAGCCATTCTAGTGTGCACACATGGCCTTGATGGGTTTGATTACTAGCTTGTGGGCATTGCCAGTAGACCCTCTTCACAGGAAAACCACAGAAAAGTTTTAAAGGGAAGGCAAAGAGATAAAAGAAGTTACAAGCCCTGTGGTTAGAATCCTTAGCCTGCAGGGATGCAAAGCCAGCTCCAAGGCACCGATAACTAACCAGGCAAGACCCCTCTTTGAACTCCTTAACAGTTAAAAAGAGATTATTAACCTACTCTATAGCAACTTACCCTCATAGCATTTGAGCAGAAAATACCTCTTACTACTCCGATTGGTTCACGGATAGACCACCTCATTCCCATTCTACTTTTCTTCCAATGGTAATTTGCAGACCATAGGTTTCCTTATTAGGTTTGAGAACCTCCTTGCCTGGAGCTTATGCGTATCATCTCCTACATACAGCCCCTTTTCTGAAATGGACTATGTCCTTCCCAGAAGCATTTTAAAGTGGACCAGTATCCTGTTAAGTATAGAGAAATTTACAAATGTATACAAGTTAATCTCTAATGTATTGTTAACTGAAAAGGATATCTATATTCAGTGGTACATACACCTGAACATAAGCGCAAATAACTTCAAGCATAAGATCTGCTCCAAAAAATAAATAAAGAGACATTGTACCCCAGGGCTGCACACCCTTCTCTGAGGCAGAGGATAAAGAACTTTACAAGCTGGGTGTGTTGTCATGCTTTGGTCCAACTGATAACATCTCTGACAAGAAAAAGTTGGCACCTAAACATACCTCTCTGAACAGGGAGTGGAGCTATTCTTATAATCTATTCTTTAGAAGCTTGCCTTCTAATGTTCTGTTTGTTTGCAGTTCAGCATTGGTCTATAAATGCTTGTCAAGTTCCCTTTCTCTGATTATCACAATGCATTTTATCATCTGACTTTTATCATTTTGCACTCAACACTTACCCAGCATTTGTGAGTATCTTGACTTTAAATCAGTGTTCTGTCTTGTCTATTATCAAGATGGTCTAGTGTCTATTATGTGGTCGCACAATTTACTTAGATGTTTCAAAACTATTCTGTTTATTTCAAGCGGCAAAAAATTGCTATACCATAGTAACATTCACTAGAAACAGCATAATCCCAAGCCTTATTGATAACACCCTCCTTTTCTTTTCAAATTAGTGCTGTACGTTCAGATCTCGCAAACTATTTTTCAATTTGTTTCTATGATGCTTAGTAGTTGGCCCAAGGCCACCATTTATTATCTCACTGTCTTAATTATCATTCTTATGTCCCAAGGAATTTACAATAGAGAAAATAATGTTGCCAGGCCCGGGGTGGGGGGGGAGGTTATCTATGGACACTAATGTACATGGCTTGGCAGGGCCACATTCATGGACCCTGCCAAGCACCTTCATCCACTCCTATCACTTGCCATATCTCCTTTGCCCAACACAACCAACATGTTGCCTGGTTAATCCTGCCTCCCTTCCCATGGACTAACATCTTCCTCTCCCTGGCAGAAGCCCTTCCAACAACCCAGATCATGCTTCACTATCTGGCTGGTCTGATAGTTATATTCTTCAAGCTTCTGCATGGCATTCAGCAACCTTTGGGCCCTAACAGTTCAGGCTCCTCCTCCCATAGCTGCCCATTGGTGACTGCCACCATGTGCTTTGAAGAAAAGTAAATACCTGCCTGTCTGAAAACTGCTTTTATCACAAAATGAAGCTGTCACAATCTAAATTAAGCTGACATAGAGGATAGGATTTAATGGACAGAGAACAATAGCTTATTTTCTAATAAAATTATGTTTTATGGTCGATTGGGAAGTTAGTTAAATAGGCAAGTCATCGTGTGCAGCCATTTGTTGAGGGCTTGCATAAGGATAGTGCAGGCTTTGGATCCAAAGGGGAAATGTATTTCAGATTGGGGGTGGGGACAATTCCATAAACAGCTGGGTCTTTTCCGGGAGCACATGTCTAGCAGAATCCTGGGGAAAAGACATTTAGTTTAAGAAGTCAACAGGTGCAATGTGTGAACCCATGCACACTCTGAAACAGTTTCTCTCCTTCAATCCAAAGAATTACATAGTCCCTAATGCATAATGTATGTTCTTAAATTCCAGATGTGTCTATTTGTTTCTAAAGCCCCTAAGGCAAACATGGATATTTACTGGGGGGCTTTGGGCCAGTCACCACTGTTTCCAGCTTACTCTAGGGCAGTGTTTCTCAACCTTGGCAACTGAAGAGGTTCCGGCCTTCAACTCCCAGAATTCCTCAGCCACCGAATGCTGGCTGGGGAATTCTGGGAGTTGAAGTCCGGACATCTTCAAGTTGCCAAGGTTGAGAAACACTGCTCTAGGGGGTTATTGTGGGAATAAAATAGAGATACCTACCTATGCCATAGTGAACCCCCAGAGGAAAAAGAAGCAGGATAAAAATTCAATAAATATTGAATGTCCCCAAAACAAATTTTACAGGAAAAATCACAATACTTTGAGAAACCATAATATTGTTGGCTGATTGGGTAGAAGACTGCTTTCTTCTTTCTAGATAAATACCCTGTAAGCGCTCCTCTTTATTAAGGCAATGTAGGCTAAAGTTTTGGGCTGAAAATAAGGAAGGAAGGTGGATGGATGGATGGATAGATGGATGGAAGGAAGGAAGGAAGAAGGAAGGAAGGAGTCTAAAGCAGAACTAAAAATCTTCTGGTTTCCAGTCTGTACTTAACTACTAGGACCTCTCAGTTGCATGGATAGACACACAACACACACACACACACACACACACACACAGCACACACACAATTTTTAACTATAGTAAATAAGATTAGAATGCTCAGCTAATCAGTTATTGTCTAGATGCTAACTATAAGTGGGTAGGGATCATCAATTCTTATTTTGCATGTATAAGTTGTTTGCAGCCTTCCAACACACAAACATTTGAGCATATGCATGTAAAATATTCATTTTGGACATACTTTATATGCCTGAATTATATATTGCATCGTTTTGACCTTGATTTGGAGATGAAGCAAAAGTGTGTTTGAGACTGCTAAATTATTCAGGAGACATTTCCTTCTCTTCAACAAGATCAGGCATCTTTTGGTCTTTATAGCAAGATTGTCACTAGATTATTCAGAGACAGGAACTTTTTATTTTAAATATAAATAGGACTATCTAGCATATCTAGTTCAAATCTTTACTTGGATATGTTCCTGAGTAACCTTGAAGCCAGTTACTATATTTTATGAGGAGGATAAATGGGATGAAATGTGGGGATAAAGGCATGTATGCAATGACTGGAGTGATTCTCCATATATTATTGAACTACATTCAGCATTACAAATAGATACTATGAGTTCACAGAGCTGCCAGGATTTCAAAGGAATAGTTTTACTGTAGTTTCAAATGCAACAGCAGCTGAGCCAGAAATAAAACTGGCTCAATTCTCAAATATGCCATTATTGTGAGATAAGAATAGTCGAGAGTTGCTTTCCAATCGCTGGAGAACCCATGGGCGAAAAAGGTTTTCAGAGTCATGGTTTATTATTATCTACAGAACCACAGATTCACGTACCACTGACAAATGCCATCTTAAGCTTAATGGATGAAACACAAAGTATAATTAACTGGTCAGTCAAATTAGGAGTAATTTAGATATATATCTTCTATAATAGTTTAAAGCAGCTTCTACGGGGATCTCCTTTCGTTTATTTACTGAATAACCTCAATTGTCCTATATTATATAGAAGATAGTTATCTGAACATTGTTCAGCCTAAAATAAGATGTAAAGGTAAAGAAATATATTAATAGTGAGAATTACACCCTGAACAGATTGTTATTTTTGGATTAATACCTTAAGTTTGGGTATTTGGAGTTGAGAGGTGATTTGTGAAGGAAACATGATGAACAATGGTATTCTGTACATTTCCACACCTAATGTTGTACTTCTGATTATAATCTAGCCAAATGTTGAGGATATGGGAAAGATTCATAAGATAATACTCAGATATAGGCAATGTCCTTTTTTGAATGGAACCCATTTTGTCCTACAAAGTACTTTTGTTTAATCCACATGCTGCATCCTGAATTGCAGCAACAGAATCCCTAGCATTCACATCCCAGTACAGCACTTAAAACATTGTTTTTTTTCAGTTAAGGAAAACAATAGGGAGTACTGTGATCATAAATAAACATTTATGCAGAAATGTTTCCTTATTGTTTTCTGCAGTTAGTCTTTAACTGTGGTTAATACATCAGGGTTGGGCCTCTAATTGTGAGGATTGTATCATAAAAATAGATCTCAATTTATTAAAGCAAAGGTTAAAACTAATGCAATGAATTCTTAAAAGGAAAAAAAGCATTGGTGACTTATTCATTAGGAAAGATGCCATAGTTTAGTAGTAGAGCACATGCTTTGCATGCAAAAAGTCCGAGGCTCAGTTCCTGGAAAGATTCTTGTCTGAAATTTTAAATAGTTACTGTTGGGTTATTAATGATCTGATTCAGCACAAGAGACGTTCCTATGGATACTGGGTTTTATGCTATTGACCATGATTGCAAAATAACAGGAGGTTCTCCAATGCAAGCTCTAATGCAGGGCTAGTCAGCTGTTCCAGAGGATGCATTTCTATTTCCAAAGTTATTTTTAGTCTTGAGGACTGCAAGGAGCTTTGTTAGTGATGTGAAGGTATCACTAAAGAGCACAGAATTAACATTTTAACAGAAAAGCAGATACATGAAGTCTCCTGGAAATGCAACAGATTTATGTTACAGCTTACCAACTGTTTTTTAGAGAAAAAAATAATACCATTAAAAAATCACCATTTGTCATTGTATTTACCCAGTGTGATTATGGAGCTCTGGAGACTGCAAAAATCGGAGTGTGGTTAGCATGGAGATCACAAATTGACTTCTCCTTCCACCTATATCCTGATAGAGCTTCATAGTACTGATCAGAAGCATTATCTTCTTTTAAGTGGCTTCCGTAGATTTCAATTTTGAGATGAGCAAAACTTCTTAGTGATTCAAGCCCAATATGTTTAGACATGCAAGTCTTTAAAGTAGGCATCTAAACTGCTTCCATTTGATCCTAGCCTCACTAGCAATGTTTCTTTTTCAAATCACTACTAGAAAAAGATTGTGATGATTTTTGAAAGAAGATTAGGTTCTTTTTAAAAACAAAATTGTATTTGATATCACAAACTAGAGATTTCAGCTCCCTTCTTTATCAAGGTGATGATTAATTTGGTGCACCCAAAACACCATCTAGAATGGTTTGTGCTATATAAAGTATTAGATGTTAACAATTGAAGAAAAAAATTAAGCTGTGCCAATTTTTAGAACATTTTATTAACTCTGAAAGAATCAGTTGTCCTATCATGTGAATCTGCAACACTCTCAGGTTGTTTTTGCATTACAGTTTAATTTTGGGGCATGAGTTGTGCTTATTAAGGGAACATGGTCTCCCCCGCCCCAAATCAATTCATTAAAGTAACTTTTGCTAAACTGCTTTTTAAAGCAGCCGCATCTTTTCTTAGCCTCACACAGAAGCTAAAAGAAGACATGTATTATCAATTCTGAATCAGAGAGAGATGCTGTGCTTGCACTTGTTCAAGAATTGTGAAGTATGCACAGCCATACTGTCTGCAATGCTGAGAATGGAGCTAACTAGTGAAAACTTTGGAGGTACAAAGCTGTATTAATAGAATGTTGTTACAGCTAATACATTAGAAGCAATGGGAGGGAGGGTATGCATTTGACAATAGTCTTGACAAATGCAGAACAGGTTGTGTAGCTGCTAACTGTAGTATATAAAGAAGAACATTGGTATATTTAACCCTTTCCCCATTTTCTATATTTTAACTTCAAAAAATTTATCCCAGTGTTACCCACAGGAATGTGCATTTAATTTGGAAGAACTTCTTGAGGAGAGCAGTACTACCAACTATTGTTTAGAATGAAGAAATTCTAAAAAAGAAAACCCCCAAACAATAAACAAAACTTGGAACTTTGCTCTTATATATGACAACAGCAGCCAGCCTTATCTATGTCCAAAGATGGAGGACTAATTTCATGCAAGATTGGATGGTGAAATTAATGGAGTTGGTGGAAATGGACAAAATTGACTGCTTGTATTAAAGCTTTATCTAGATTAGTTTCTACTTGGAAATCACGTTTGGATTTTTATTTTTTTTTGCTTGAAACTGAAATGAAAATTTACCCTTTGAGTTTTGATTATTAGACTTGTTTATATCGATAGTATTATTTTTCGTGGTTTATTGCAGTTTAAAGTGTCAATTGATTTTAGGTTTTTATCTGTGTCAAAGAAAATCAAAAGTTAATTTTTGCCATATCTTTTTTCACCTTTTTGCCCCATCCTCAATTTTGCTTTTTCACTTTTCCTCCCACTTTCTTTTTATTTCTTATTTTCTTTGCTTTTTTTATTTTGCACTTGAAATTTAATAGGATTTTGGCAAAAACATTAATGAAGAAATTTTTTGGGAGAAATGCAATGCTCCAGCAGTAAAATCCTGTACTCTCCATTGCTCTGTCTTAAAATTGCTTTTCTTTTAAACAATTACGCTGAGTTTCCCATACACAATTTGCTCCTTAATTAAAGGAGTATCCAGCTTTGTGACATTACAGTCCAGGTGTTTGATAAAATGTATATGATAGCATTTTAGATAGAAGCAACATAGTTTAATGTAATAGGTATTGCTTTTGTTTGGGCTTTTCCTTCCAAATGCAAAAAAGCTGTTTTAATTTTAACAGTGCATAATCTCAACAGTTTAATGCAAACATCAAGTTGCACTGCAGATTAAAAACTATTTATTGGTTTTAATATCAGAGACGTCATAAGGCTGCAGTATTAAACAGGGGAATAAACTCCAATAAATATAGGTAGACCTATATAAACATGCATAAGATTATACTATAATAACCATTTACAGATAGAGGCCTGTTTGGAACAATCTCAAGATTAGCTGATTAATGGAATATTCAGAATCCTTGGATGTATGACAGTAAAAGGTCTCCAAAGATACACTTCTTTTTCTTAAGGAGAAAATGTGAATGATTATTACATGGATGGTGAACACACTATTCCTAATGTTTGCACTTTAAAATATATGCACATTTCTCCTTGTCATTTTCTCTTTTTCAGCTAATCAGCCTTTCTTAATCAAATATTTCTTTCCAGGTGCAATGAGACTATAAAGTTTTGGAATCTTGTAACTACAATTCTAACATACCTGGGAGGTACCAGGTTGGAAAAGTGTGTATGCATAAAAATTTACTCCGTGAGAAATGTATGAAATTGGGTATAAAACTGTCACAAGAGAGCTATTTAACATAACTTTTTTTTCTTTTTCGCTTGGCAGGGAGACCCCATTCCTGAAGAAATATATGAATTACTGCGTGACAGCTCGGTGCGCTCCATCAGAGACCTCCAGCAGGTCCTGCAGATAGAATCCGTAGGTAAATTTCCCACACCAAATGTTCCTCTTTAATAAATCTCAACAGATATAACAGTAAAGCAAATGCATTTGTATACCACCTGAGAACTGCCATTGTGAGCTATGTGTTTTCTAGATTCAGGTTACACAAAATAAAACCATAGGTTGCATCTGGGTTAAGAAGCTCCTCCCCACCGCCTCCAAATGATACATGGCAGTTCACCCATAGAATAATTCTATAGCATATTTTAGTGTTTGGCTTGAACAGAGTTTAACATGCAGTCATAATGTAACAGGGGCACATTACTTGCAATAGGTTTTAATAATGTTTATTATTTCTAATCAGTCTGTAATGATTCCTGGTGTTTGGGGGAAAAAATGAGACTGTGGTGTTATAATCTTCTGTGCTTGAAATCAGACATCAGTCATCCATTATTCATTTCCCTGGCTTTTGATTTTTAGTCTATATAAAAGAAAAAAGGAATGACATCAGGTAATGAGAGGAGAGTTCATGTTTTGTTTTACAGTGGTGACTGGACAAAGCTGGAGAGAGAGTTGGGGGATCCCTGTCTCAGAATTGAGGTCACCACAGACCAGATTGAATAGGCTTTGGCATGTGCAGGAATGTGAGCACGCGTCATGGCCATTGGGTTGGCCCTGGAATGTATTTATAAACATTTTCTCACAGGTTCCATTCTGATCCAACCTCTGCTCCCGCCTGTCCCTCCCCCACCCCCTGCCTTCTCTCTATGTTTGTCTATTGGTAGCTTTGTAATCTTTGCCGAGACACTATCTACGGGGAACAGAATTTCCTGTCTTTGTTTCCGATGCCAGTTGGACCACTGGCACGTTCTCAAAAGCATTCCCGCTCCCTTTCAAAATGCCTGTAAGGGAGGAGGGAAAAAAGAGGGAGGGCACCAGCTGTGCTCTGCTATTGTTTCCCTTAAAGTTGCTTGGCTTCTCCACCCGCCTGTCCCGGCTACACAAGCCATACAATAGGGTGCCTTCCAAAATTAGCAGCACTGGCTTTTCCACAGCTGGGCCTGTTGCCCTGGTCAGCAGTAGCTTTACTGCCCTATCTGGAAAGACACCCTTGGGGGAAGGGTGAGGTTAACGGGAGATCTCTGTTTTCAATAGATGATTTGTTTCAAGTCAACAGCATGGCTATTTTTTCCCTTGTCTGTTTAACCTTTGCAAAAATACAGCCCCCACCCTGCCCTGATAAAATTCCAGAAAATGGGGGATGGTTGGAAGAAGATGGGAAGATCCAATTAAATTCAGTGGCATGGATTAGTGATAAAGCTTTGATGTCATGATTCATCTTGCTCTTTCTTTTGGGAGTTGGTTTTTTTTTAGGAACAATGAATCTGGGAGTAAAAGCCTTTAGAATATTATAGAATCAAATTTTATATAGCTGGGCGCTCAATCTCCAATATATCGAGTCTTGATTTCTGCAGAATCTGATTTAGAAAACCTGAGGCTTTATTTCTTTTAGCCTTAAACACAGAACTCAGTCAGCTGCTTGTAGGAACTTTGCCTTCGTTCTTTTTTCTTATAGGCTTTCTATTACTTATTTCTTACATTCAGAATTATTCCCCAGAAATAAAATCTGCCCTGCTTTACTCTTAAGTAGTTCATAAATGAAAAGCCTGCAACTGTGTAAGAACTATCTTCAAATACTGCCATTGACTTTGGAATCTGGAGGGGTTTGTTGACTCCAAGGAAGCTCTGGCTGATGTGATGGGAATTGCTTTGTTCAGCATTTCCTATGGGAAAATGTTAGAGAATGTTTATAAAGAAAGCTGGCAACTTTATCTTTTACCCATCCCCCCAGAAGACCCAATTGGCTAAAACTGAATACATCCTCCGTAAGAGGGACAGAACTATTATACTTACCTACATCTTCACTTTGGAAGGATAAAATTACAAAAGCCTGAGATCTTGAAGTGTCTCTACTAATTTGTCAAAGTACAGACCTGAACAGATGAATAAATAGCTGGATTTGTTCAAAGGCAACTGAAATCAGTCAAATAGCTTATTTTATCATTTGGTTTATTAATATTTACAATTTTGTGTGTTTTTTTTAAAAATAAAAAATAACTAAAACATACCCAATGCAAGCAACACTTTATTACGGGCAAATGTTGATAATCTAAAGAAAAACGTTATTATTAAAACTGATTTATTGGGTATAAAATAAATGTAATGTAATAGGAAATATGATGTAACCTGAGGATATCAGGAAATAAACACAGAATGTAGAGAAATATATTGTAAAATTTATATCAAATTAATTTGCTGTGCTATTTATTACCAACTTCAATTGAAATGGTCTTGTGGTGTTAAGGACCACATTATCTGAACTTGAAATAAACTGTCAAATAGTTTCCACTGTGGCTATTAAGAGATATGATAAGAACTGCAGATTTTGAGGTTCACTGCCACAATTTCAGATTGCCAGAATTTGGCTTCTACTACAGAATTATAGTCTCATTTTGTAGCTGAAAAACAAAATCCAAAACATACATTCTTATTTTTCTCCTTGCTTAGAAATACATTTTGGGTCATATTGGAATGCATTACTGCATTTTCTCTGCAGTCTCCAGTATATCATTGCTTATCAGTTATAATTCCTTCTTACAGGGGAAAATACCTGTACATTTTCACCTTCTTATTTCAAAATACCTATGCTGAATAATCATTATATATTTTATTTTATATAATATATCTTGAGAAGAATTAAGAAGGTAGGTAGAGTTACAGGTTATAGAATTTTATTGAGTTTATTATTCTAGCACCATATTGCCTGTAATACTTCTTGGCCTTCTTAATAGGGATAATTATAGTATTTTGCTAAATTGCAATCAGTCATTTCATTCTTTATTATTTTGTGCAGTATTTGCTGTAGTGATGCAACCTATATATTAATTTATTTAATGACATTGGTTTTTTTTTTTCTCTTTTTGCAGATGAAGATACCTCTAGTTCATACATGAATTTTACCCAGATGCATGCTGGTGAAAATCTGTTCCTTTGTCCCGTGGAAGACGAAGTTTAGGTAAGCTGTAGACATGCTGGCTACTATATTTCAACAAGTATGGGATTAGATTTAGTCCAGAAATACTTATGTTTTAGCACATATAAACAACCTTATCTTCTACCAAACCAAATAAAGTCTTCTTTACAGTTTCAATTTTTTAAAACCTGTTTTTCTGCCAGTTCAGACATCAGAATATTGGTTAATTACATGCATTTAAAAGAATCTTAGATTCTGCAAGTAGAAGATCATAACCCTTTAACCAATCAACTAATTAAAATAGTTTTTTTAAGGAATAGAATAATAAGTTTGATTATAATGGAGGGATATGTAAGATAATTGGTTAAATAAGTAAGATATATATTTGGTGAAATATTTTCACCTTCTGCCCAATAGAAAACTTACAAAGACTCCTCTAACAACTTCAAAATATATAGCAGAAATGCCCCCAAACTGAATAAAATGAGACACAGTAAAGCACACAATAAGGGAAAACAGTGATGAGTTTTAAAGTTGATTTCATCAGGAATTTTTGTTCTGAATTTTTTTAGGTGGAGCAGAACCTATTGAGCCAGCAGTAATTGCTGAGTGCAAGACACGGTCTGAAGTCTTTGAAATCTCCCGGAGCATGGTGGATTCAACAAATGCCAATTTTCCTTGTGTGGCCACCCTGTGTAGAAGTGCAACGGTGCACAGGCTGTTGCAATACCCGAGCGATGCAATGTCGTCCACACAGGTTCGGGTGCGACATATCCAGGTATACAGATATCTCTGTTCTTCTCTCCCAGTTTTTCAATCTTCTTTGAATCTTACTTTATCTTATTTTAAAGTTTATTAAGTACAATAAATCTATCTGACATTTTTTGAAAACAAGGTTACTATCTGTGCTCCTGCACCATGCCTAAATTATCTTCTCGTGTTGGAACAACTTTGGCTTTAATGGTTATGAATGTTTCTTGAATAAGATAGAGGCAGTGCTAAACTTACAACCAGAACGGTGTGTTGGAATCTCAGTTGTTGCAAACTGGTTGTTAAGCGAGATGTCATGGAATCGCTTCACTCAACATCACTATCTTGACATTTTTAGTTGTGGTTGTTAAGCAAGAATTGCCAGTCATGAAACAATCAAAGTCCTAAGTAAGGAGTGCAGGGGTTCCTCAGAGAGTTGGGAGAGGCCCAGTCGAGGCTTCATGCAAATTGAAGGGTATTGCACTGCAGCGCAAAGCTGCAGCTGCCCAGAAAACCTCAGCAGCCCACCTAGACTACCAACATAGTGCAAAGTTTCCGCAACCCAGAATATCTTAGCCATCCACCCAACTCACCAACATGGCACAAAGTTGCCACAACCTGGGAAGCCTTCGCTGTCTACCTGGTCCTCAGCACTTATGACTGCAGGGGTGTTGGCAGTTTCCTCAATCCACCTGTCTACCCCATGATCTATGCCCTTTTGGTCACCCTGCATAGTGGCACTCGCTGTCATCAGCACTGGACAGGGGCTGCAGTAAAGGCTTGGGACCCCTCAGCAATCTTAGCCAACTGCCATTTCCCCCAGGTCTCGAGTTTTGGTCTAGCTCCCATCTCCACTGAGAACTGTTGCCTCAAGCACCACAGCTCAGCCAGCCATGGCAACATCATTCCGTCAAGCCCCAATTACCCCCACCATCCTGAACTCCAATGGATCTGTTTTACGTCACTCATTTCAGTCATTTTCTCCCACTGTTGACAATAGGTCTCTAAGCCACCTCACACCAGTCTCCATGCTAGTGGGTAGGTAGAAGTTGTCCTCCTGATGGCCTATGTACAGGTAGAGGTTGACACTGTGTGTTGCTGCCTTCAGGAAATGGACCGTAGGTCAAGCTGATCATGCAGATCAATCCTTCCTCCATAGAAACAGCTTTGTACCTGAAAGTGCTCTAATAGTACTTAAGGAATCTCATTATGAATTAGGGATTTGGTTATGTGAATATAGCAAAATGTTTTAGTTTGCATTTTGTCACAACAGGTATATCCATCATTATTTATGCCTACTGGAGTTGAATGGACAATGAATTTAAATAGTAAAGTAACATACAATAAAATAAAGTACACAAATTATAGGAAAATATTTATTTTTGTAATAATGTTCTTTGACAGCCTTTGCTTCCTCATATTGAATCAAAAGATCACCATTAGTGCAAAATTTAATCCTGTCATAAACAATTGTCTCAAAGATATACATATATGCATATACCTATTTACAGTATAGTATAACTGTTCTACCTTGACACAATATAATTTCTCAGTATATATGCATAGAATTGTTTGCAGTTGGGTTCACACTCTGGTAAGGAATAGCTTCTTTTACCATAATTTATGAAATAATATGTGGTTGGGTTTCTATAACATGCTGAGTCAAAAAGAAACAACCACTAGACCTACATATCTTTATTGTACAGTTATCTTTATAAATAGTGTCTTGAATTGCTTAATTTGCATCTACATTATTTCAAGACTTGATGTGTTTGCCTTATCAAATGGGGAATCTACATGTTGTTCTGCTTTGATCGTACCTGATTTTAGAGTAGATTATTTTATTTTCTTTGTAGTAGATGCATTACTATTTCAGGAATTACTGCTTTGAGATGGCTAAGTAGCTCTAATAATTCCAAGAACAGTGCTGGCAGGAACATGAATTCTGGTAGAGTTTCTTTCTTGTTTTACGGTCAAATGTGGAAGGGAATGTGAAGGGAAACTTAAATATAATCCATAGAAGGTTTAGATCCCTCTGCAGATATGTAGGAAATCAATTCATCCAGCAAAAGGATCTTTAAAGCAACCATAGGATACAATGGCAATCATGTAGCATTAAAAAAATAGACAAATCATATTTATGTTCCAAACATGGAGAAATGAATGGAAAATTTGTAAGATTTGCAGCTGCTGATAGACAAGTAACAGATAGTACAGCTAATCCTCAATTTATGGCCATTCATTTAAAGATGGTCCGAATTGCAATAGTATTGGAATGGGTGTTTATGCCCCATATAGCACTTTGCCCATTTCAAAACATCACATCCCACCCCTACAGTTACGTGCTCATGATCTGAGTGTTTAGCAATCTGTTCACACTTACGTCTGATTGCCTAGCATCCTGCAATCATGTCATCACTATTTGCATTTTCTCTGCTGGCTTCCCCAGAAAATCAATGGGGAAGCAGGCAGGGATGGTTGCAAGTGAAATGTCTATGGAGATTCTCAGCTATCCAGGTCATGATTGTCCCAAACAAGCTTTTTCAAAAAGCAACTGGATTTTGTTTACCTTGAAGATATTTCACTTCTCATCCAAGAAGCTTCTTCGTTCTGACTGAATGGAGGAAGATGGAAAGATTTATATTCCTTGCAGTCATCTTGTTGTTAGCACTCTTTTTGAGGTTGTTGAGGCCACTTGGAGGTTTATCTGTGCCCTCAGGATCACCTGAATAGTGCAAATAGGGTGTGGGACTTTCTTGGAGTTGCTAAAAGGACTGTATTGTAAACAGGGAGTAGGTATTGTCATATCCCTCCCCTTCTGTTGAGAAAGACTGTTCGATCTTATTGTAAATGGGCTCTTTGACCCCTCTTTCAAACCATCGGTCTTCTCTGTCCACAATGATTCTGATTCTGTGCAGAATCAGAATTGCAAGCTGCTTCTCCTTGCCAAAAGAATCTGTTTGGGTGGACTTGATGAGACCTTCAAAAGAATAAGATAAAATTCAAAGAACAAAAAGATAGCATAATGCAATGTATGGTCAAAATTATGCAGAAGATAGGTTAATATTGTTTTTGCAAATATAATTCTGTGTTCATTTGCCAACACCTGTTTAAAACAATAGAACTGAAACAGTACACCTGGGCAGCATCAGAAAAATGTCACTGCAATCAGATTGGCTATGTATAGGAAACAGAAGATGGGAAAGTACAATCCAGTCAGCCAGAACTTCCAGGTGCACGTTGAAGAACCAATAATGAATTATTGTGTCAATATATGAGTTAACCCTTGGAAATTAAAGAGAGCATTTATGCCAACAGGATATGACCTGGTACAATTAGAACTTAAGATCAGTGTAATGATTAACTTATAGCAAAAGAACTGAGAAGAAATAAGAGTCACAAACATTTATATAGAAAAAAGATTCTCAAAATGTCAAGAATCCGAATGGCTTCCAGAACAAGTTATCTTGACAGGCAGGCATTATGAAAGCCTTGGGCAACAAGAAGGAAGTACAACAACTAATCACCAACTTCCAACATCAAGCAAGTGAGGACAAGGAAATATATATCAATCAAAAATGTCAACCCAAAGAGGAAAATAACAAGAAAAAATAGATGAGTGGTACTTTTAAGAAAATAAGAGAACTCAGAAAAAAATCAAGGTTATAGGAATATCCAAGAGTAATTATGCAAGGAATCTAATTGAAATAAATGAGACTAAAATTACTTGAGAAATTAATTAAATTCTTTACCAATGTGATTATGAGATGATAAAGATATTTGTAGGGAGATAATATATTTAGGAAACAACTCCATGAAAATGTAAGATGCAAAGCACCAGAACACTGTCAAACAGAAAAGCATTAGATGTAAATGAAATGCCCGTTGAACTGCTTAAAGGCTCAGGGAAAAAAGAGTTGCATTTATAGTCAATAAATAATGGGCATGTTTGTGAGATGTAGAGTTTGGAAACGTAAATGTACATATCTATATTAAAGAAAGCCAATGTCCAAAGTTTAAGAAAGATTTATTCCTTGACTACAGCAAGATTTTTTTGTTTTGTTTTGTAGATCATATCAATGGGACATTTTAAAACTACTAGACATGTCAGAATGCCATTCTTTTGAATAAATTTCACAATGAAGCTATTATAAAAACTGAATTTGGAAAAATAGAGTAGTTCAGAAAGGTGGAGGAAATGGTGTGTATATTAATTCCTTATTTATTAAACTTGCACAACAAGTATATTATTAGAGGGATGGGAGAAATGACAGTAAACATTGTAAAAATTGGAAACTGAATGAAGAATTTGAGCTCTTTAAACAACAGCAGAAGAACTCATTAGGAAGTGAAATAGTGATTTGGACTAAAGTTAAACATAAGGAAGCATTAGGTATGGTAGAGTACGGATATGGTAAATAGGTCTGGATTTTTTGAGTGAAGAATAGGTAAAGATGGATAGTATACAAGAGAAAAATAAATTAATCTTAAGAAGGAAAGCAAAGACAAACTCAGGCAAGTTCATAAAGGTTTAGGGGATTTTTTTTATGTCAACAGATATAGGAACAGGTTTTTTTTTCCCCAGTGCTATGAAAGTCAAATATTGTACCACTGTGAAAGGTGAACACTGAGAAAATGACGTGGAAAGAAGGTAGTTGTATTTGAATTATGAGTCTGCAAGCAGTCATTAAGAGTACCATAGGTGATAGAAAGGTTATGAAAAGAAAAACTATTTGCTACAGATAATGATTAGCAAGCAGAACGTTGCATATATGGACAAATAATAAAAGTGGAGCATAAAAATTAATATGATTGTCAAGTTTGAGGGAAAAAGAAGAATGATGTGACACCTGTGATGATGAATGGGTTCAGGGATACTATTTTAATGTCCCTGGAAACTTTTGGTTCAAAGTTGAACTTTGAACTTTTGGGACTTTAGGCAAGTTGAAATGGAAGTCATGTACATACCAGGAATTGATTCAATAAATATTTTCAGAGTTTAAGGTTAATAAGGATTTAGTTATTTATCATACTATTCAAGAGTTTGTTTCGCATAGTGCTTGTATCAAATATTGCCATCATTTTGGATCATATATTTCATATATAATCTGTCCTATAATGCCTGTTTTAAAAAGTCATGTGAAGATCTCCTTTGTTTATAAAGATTGCAAAGACAGCAATCAATGGCTTTATTTAAATTTTCTGAAGAAGGAAGATTACTCAGTCCAACATATATCTTTTAATATGTAATACAATAATAAAATCCAGTAGTCCAGTGATAGAACTGGCAGAAATGAACATACCAGCATGCATACTAACAAAGAGCTTGATTTTTTATTGTGCTAGTGCACTTAACAAATATCATATTCCCAGTTGCTCTTCTAAGTTATCTTCTCTGGATGTATTGTAAATAGGGATCTTTCAAATTACCTCTTCTGGTGCTGTTCAGTTTCCAGTCAATATGGATCTTTATGCTTCTTCCTGGATGAAGCCTTTTAAATACAAATGCCTTGCTTGACATCTGTATGAGAACAAATTCTTTGGATTTTTTCATACAACAATGCACAAAGGAAGGAAAATGTTACACCATTTCTAAATGGGAAATTCCTTTCTCCATAAAATTTTATGAAGCAGAAGAGAATGAAGTTGGGTGGAATGATAGGGATGTGGTAGTGTTGTGGAAAAAAACAAAGAGTCCCTAGGATATTCTGTGAATGTGATTCTGAAATGCTTTCTTTGAAAATAGAAAGGCCTGTATTTTTTTAAATTCAGAAACAGTGTCTACTGAGCAATTTGTGTGCTATTGTAGAATTTGGCTTTTAAGAAAGTTAAACCGAGTGGATATTCAATCACTGCTAGGTTCCTGGGAAGATCATACTCACATTTTATGGCTGCATTTGCATAAAATGTTAACCAGATAGACACAATTGTGGCTCCTTATTCTTAGATGGGCACCAGTCAGTCACACAACCTCATTCAAGGATTGCCATCTGGAGGAACAGGAATCCCATCCACTTCTTTCATCCCATTATGCCAGGAGAATGTTGGCCAAACTTCATGGCTGCTTCCCTATTAGCCACACAAGCAGTTTGGATGCTGCAGATATTCACTGTTTTAAAAGTATGTTTTGTGACTTTCAGATCTTGCCAGTGAATGTTATAATGCAGCATGTTGTTTTTTCAGAATTGTGTGCTTTGGTCTCATTTCATTGGAGAATTGGTACGATGTTATGGTATAGATGTTTCTGGCCTTCTGAATTCGTGTGACACTATCTTATCCAAAGACATGGCACATAGGACTAAAAATGCCTTCGTTAAGAGTGCTGTGCAAACAATAGCCACATGTCACATTTAAAACAGACTTTAGTAGAATTGCATCCTTCCTCTTCTGAAAGTATTTCTTTAGCCCACAGTCACACTGCAGATATAGCCCTCTTACTCTTATGTGAGGCAATTCGGAGATCCCTTGTTGTATGGTAGTTGAAGTACTGGACTAGGAATGAGAAGATCCAGGCCTAAGTATAGAAGCCAACTGGATGACACTTGGGCCAATTACTCCTTATTGGCCTAATCAATATGACAGGCTTTCTGATAAAGAAGAAACCTTATTGTATCACGCACTGAATGCTTTTCTGTAAGAGCTACACAAGTGTAGTGTAAATGCAGCTAGACCCTGCAATGCTATGGAACAAATGCTAAGAAAAACAGCAGCCATTAGCTAGAGTAGTTTGCTGTGGAGTTTTCCTTTCTTTATCTTCTGATAAGAAATTTGCTGTTACACTTGTGACAGCGACTTGCAGTTTGGCCCAGGTGGCAGGAGGTGACAGGCAAGTAAATGGATGACAATTTCTTGCAAGAAGAAGTCCAGTAACTTCTTGGTCTTTTTCAGATCCATATAGATTATTACAGGATCAGTTAAGAGGAATTACCTTCAGCAATGTATAGGAGCCAGCACTGCCTTTCATAATGCATTTTTACAATTTGTTTTGGTGAAATAATTTGATATTCTAAGCAGGGGAATTTGATCGTTTGAGTGAAATGTTCCAATTTTCCCAGTTTGGACTTTACCTTCAGTCCTTCGTTAGCATATGCGAACGGAATAATCTAAGATGCTATTTTGACTGGGATAAATCATGCTGCATCTGGGCTTTATCGCAAGGCAATGAAAACGTTTTAAAATGTACAAGCAAAATCTTTAATAATCTGGCTGAATTGAGATGAATTCACAGTGCTATGTATCACAGAGTTTGTTCTTACTCTCTTTTTGATAGGTAAATAAGATTGAAGTTGCTGAAAAGAAGCCAGTCTTTAATAAAGCAATTGTAGCCTTAGAAGACCACCTGGCATGCCGATGTGAGCCAGTATCACCCAGGCTTCCCAGTCGGGAAAATTCACATGAGCACAGAGGTGAGTAGTGGAATTTATGCTTTATGAGAATTGGGTACATTATGAAGTCTGAAATAATAAGTAGAAAGAATTACTTAGAAATATGTTTGTCAGTGACAATGAGCTCTTTTATACTGATGTTTATTATGCACCCTCTTTTTTTGGCAGGTGAGCCCCCAGTAAGTGCTGTAACTTCTCCTCCAGCAAGGGCAAGAGCACACAGGTTGCTGCCACAAAAGAGGAAGCATCGAAAGTTCAAACACGTACATGATAAAAAAAAGCACTGAAAGAAATTTTCCCAGCATAAAAATGCTGGCAGGCAGAAGTACAAATGTCAGGTAAATACACCAAGATAATAACTCATTGAATTGAACTGAACTGAGCTTTATTTGGCCAAATGTGATTAGACACGCAAGGAATTTATCTCCAGTATAGAAACACTCAATGCCTATGCAAAGCAATAGAATAGTAATAATCACCATAATAATAATAATACCAATAAGAGGGGGAGTAGATAATGAGAAGGATAAATACAGCCATACTACATAGGTAAGTATACAGGGACATTAGATGGCACTGTAAGAATTAGCAGAGTGTTCAGCAGCAGTGATGGCATGAGGGGGGAAACTGTCCCTCTGCCTAGCTGTTGGCATACAATGGCCCTATAATGGCATCCTGAGGGGAGGAGTTAAAACAGTTTACACTCAGCCCTCCTTCTAACCCACACAATATACAAGTCTTCTATGGAAGGCAGGGTGTTGCAATTATTATTTCTGCAGTCTTAACTGTACATTGGAGTTTGAAACCTGTCCTATTTGGTTGCTGTATTTTGGGAGCCTCTTTAGACAGGTTATTTTCACAGTAAATCCATTTGAATTACTGAAGCATTGTTTTTTCACAGTTGGCTGGAGAAGGAATTCAGATGACCAAATTCCTTATTTTATTTGGGGAGTGAAAAAATATGTATGTTTATTATGAGTTTGAGACAAAACAGTCCAATTTCAAACAGTCTGTTGAAACAGTTGGCTGTGTTCCAGCTGAACTAAAATTAAAACAAATAAAATTTCTGTTTATAGGAATATAAGAAACACTGTGAATTAGAAAAAGCCCCATTAATAGTGTTTCTTATCCCAGATCCACAAGACTAGAGGACAATCTATTGTGTCGCTTCTGTCTAGCTAAGTTGCAGGAAAATTAACCAAAAAGATGAGTTTTGAAATGTTTTGAAATTATTAAAGCAAATAATGTGAATTTAACTTTGCAATTAGCTACTGCAAATTTAATTGAGATTATAATCTTTATACCAGCTATTTTGTAAAATCAATCAGTAGATTTGGCATGTATTTTTTCTTTTTGTGCCTCATTGCCAGATATAACCTCAGCAAAATGAACTCCTTGATTTGTTTGTTTGCAAATGAGGATGGAAGCTGCTGCAAAAATGTTTACTGCAAAAATTATATTAAAATTACAGCAACAATAAAACACACTAAAGCTCAAGAATCCAACACAAAAATATACAGCATGCATATAAAGCATGTGTGCACATGAAAGCTTAACAGCCCAACCAAGCCAAGTTTATATTCGTGCTCTTGCAGGTACAAAACTTTAAATATATTATCAACACTTGTATATGAAGCACAGTAGCATGTGCTTGCAAAGACACCTTTGCATAGCTAGCCTCTCTGCAAAATAAAGGTGAACACAATTTATTCACCATCCACAGATACTCTAAGTACAGTAATTGTCAGGCCTGACAGTAACATTTTTATGTTGTAACTTACCTGTCCGGCTGGCAGCTTGCAGCTGCAAACTATGTTCTGCCTGTCCACATTTTCAATTGTTGCTTTCTTCTCACCCTGTCAAGCATCCGCCTATTGCAGTAGAAACATGAATGCTTCCTATGCTTTTACTAGGAAAAAGAAATGGATAAAATAAGCTAATCACAACCTGAGAAACAACAGTAAATCAAATCACCCAAGACACTCAAAATGATGTACTGTTAAAATGCCAACTTTGTTCCATATGTGTTTTAAGTTCAGGAGACTCAAAACAGCCAATCAATTGCCCAGCAGTGCCCCTGACATGATCAAATTTCTACAATATTCAATTACTGCCATTCAACAAACATGCTGTGCAATGTTATTTGTAATATTTCAGAATGGTAAAGAACCTTCCATTACTGTGTCAAGCTCTATTTGTGGACAGCGATATGAAATGAAGCCAGTTATTAAAGCCCATCCTGCCCAATCAAGAAATTCATATATAATTCATGAGAAAGTTGCAAAGATCAAACAAAACAAAACTGTTAACTTTAAAAAGTGCTATTTTTAAAAAACTCAAAATTATCCTGTCATAAATCATAACTGAAAAAATGACAAGACAATTTAGGAAAATCAGAATGCTACAAATAGGCATCAACATTGTTAGGATGTTCTTGAAAGATTATTAGATTTTGTGAAATTCAGAATGAACTTCTATAGAGTGTCCCCACAATCATGTCCTGGTAGACATCTGATGGTATTATAATTCTTTTTATTTTTTGTGACCCTTAAGTAATCCCTTAATTCAGGGTAGAGTTAGGGTGACTAGATGGAGTTGAGCATTTACTGGCCAGGTGCCCTTCCTGATACCTACACAGAATATGCAGCAGGTATTTTCTCTTTGTGCCCTGCGAGGGAAACTTCTGTCGCTACCTATGATTGAGCTCTCAACCTTCCAAGTGAGAGGCAAGCGTCTTTACCACTAAGCTACCACACCTTCTATTATTATGGCAGAATGTTGGGCACAAAATATTGTGGTCTGATCCAGCACAGTTCACTGAATTTATGGGAACTTTTTATGGATTTATTAAATTACATGCCGCCCACTTAGTGACTGTTTTTTTATGGAAGCAATCCTCAAATTAGCTGTCAAGGGAAGAAATCTTCTGGATATGAAAATGTGAAGTGGTATAAGAAAACCACAACCAACCACATTTAGGCACCATAAGCAGATGACTTACTTTTCTGGAATGGAATGCTAATCCTCCTTTTTTTTATTTCCTTTTCTTCCAGGTTTATTTAATATATTTGCTGTATAGCCCCCATGGGGTTATCAAAAGTTTCTCTCCGTCCATCTGCCTCAATGCCTTTTGGACGGCCAACGGTGCTTCCCAATTCCTCATTCGCTGAATGTTTTCTCACCAAAGTTTGCCATTTAAGTTCATAGTGGCATTATGTCCACCTCTTGAAGAAGAAAAAAAAGAGAGAGGAAATAAAGAGCAAAACGACAGCAATGGGCATGGACAATGTGCTTTTTGCTGCAACAAATGCTATCGAAATGTTGCAAGACTTGTGGCTCAAATGCATTTTGCAAGTGGTGGGTTTGAGGAAAACAGGAATATAACAAGGTTATTTTTTCCTTTTTTTTTCCTTGCCCCATCTTGGACTTAACTGGACTCAGGTTGTTTACTGTGGCAGTGGGCATGTCAAGAGAGTCAGTATGGCAAACCGTGACAGCAGATGCACTAAGGACTTTTACTGTCATGTTTCCACTGATACGTTTAATGTCTTCGTGTATATTTCATTTTTCATACCATGCCTTGGGGAACTGAAGCAATCAATACTAAATACCCATTCCTGACCCTTTTTGGAAACAGGCTGGGAACAATTATGTTGGGAGTCCATCTTACCCATCCCCATTCAAAGCTTCCTCATGGGTCAAAGAAGTAATTTCTGAAAGTGATGTTAAGAAAGACTTGGCTCCTCCTGTCAATTGAGTTTAGAGATGTTTCTGCTAATAAATTTACATCGGGGAAAGTAAGAGTTGCGACTCATGGACAAATTGGGGCTTCTAGCACCACTGTTGGGCTATTTTTGCAACCACTGCCTCCGTAGTTGCTAGAAAAAAGCATTGCTTTTTAGTAAACAGGGCCACAGCAATGTTCCAGCATGTTGTTTTAAGATTAGGCAGTATACACAGGCAATCAGCATCAGCATCTCAATAAATGATCTCAAGTGCCAGTGGAGGTAAAGAGGTCTCTGCTTAGGACCATAAAAACTCTTGCTACTCCAGATAAATAGCAGCTGTTTCAACCAATAATTGTTAAAATACAGGTATACAGCATCAGCCTTCATTTGTATGTCATTTTTTCCTCTAGCAGTCATTTTGGCCCAGATGCAGTCTTATACAGGGGCGTAGGTGGAGTTGGGTAAAGGGTCAGAAGTTTTAAAAAAATAAAGATGGCAGTTGCCCTTGCCATCTTGACCTTACCCCAATCCTGGACACCCCAAGTCTTACAGCACTAATCTCAGGTTAATATCTTCCAAATTATAAAAACCAAGCTGTGTAAAATCTTAGAAAGCCATACAATGCTGCACAATGTATTGAATATATAAAAGTTAAGTGGTGCTGAATATCATTACACAAAGTGCTGCTGGCCCCATCCCAGTCCAATTAGTAATATCTGATGGAGATGGCAGACTTATCTCTCTTTGGGTCTCCAGCTTGGGATTTACTCTATTTGAAAAGGTGATAAATAAGTTGTTCCCTGTCACTAAATGCAAAATTCACTGTGTCTTCTGTCAAGACAGTAGCCTTCCTTCCAGGAATCAGTGAGTAAAAACAACAAAAGTTATTCACTTTATCAAAAAGAAAGAAAAGAAAGAGAAAGAAAGAAAGAAGAAAGAAAGAAAAAGAAAGAAAGAAAGAAAGAAAGAAAGAAAGACGTTTAATTGCCTATGGACCTTTGCTGATAGAATACCGAACAAAAAAGAAAGAGATATGTGAATGTGGAACATCCCCTTTCCAATTACATTTTAGCCCTGGTCATTTACTGTGTTGTTATAAAAGAGGAAAGACAAAAAGAAAATTGCTGAGGTCATAGATGGGTAGAGTTTGAACAAGGTTTGGGCATTTAAGGTCTAACTCTATAATTTCTATATTATTGGCTGCCTCATGAGGGAAAAACGTGCTTAAGTTTTAACTGAAAAATTCTAGTTTTATCCTCAGTGACTGAATACGTGACAGAATCCAGCAGTAATACAAATATCTTTGTTAAGAGAATCTTGTCTCAATAGCTAAAACCGTGAAAATCTCTTGGTAAGGAGGCATCAAGACAAGAAATAAGGCCTTTTGTAATCTTTAAAACATGTTAAATGAGCTATGCAAACCATGGTTGGTTAGAGTTAACAGTCCTGGTACTGCAAAATTCCAGATGATCATTAAATGGTAGAACAGAGTTCTGTCATTTGTCTTTACTGCTATCCAACGCAGATTTTTGCAGCTCAGGTGGTAATTCTACATTTTTTGGGTAAGCCACATTTGGGGTTGTTCCTAGCTCTGAGCTATTAGCCATGGTTTATAGATTACAGTGCAACACGTTAAAGCCAAATGCAACCACCCACCTGATAATGTTGTATGATGTGTAAATTGAAAAACAATCTATTTTATTCCAGTTGAGACAAAAGGAAAGATGCTAAAATTGGGCAAACTAAGTAATAGTTACTACAGAGACATGGAGTAACTAGAGCTCTAATGAGATAAAACTGTTTTCTGTCATGTTCCCATGCTTAATGAAGGATTCTCAAAATGCACCTTTTCCTTTCTTGTTCCACTTTCAGTCCATCTCCCTATGGAAGCAGAATAGTAAATTAGTTGGAATACATACTTTACCTCCAATTTCAGATTTTGTTATCCAAAGAGAATGGGGCTTAATAATCTCCTTGACTTTCATTTGAGTGATGCTATTGATACTTGGGTGCCCTAGATAAATTTTTATGACACATCAGCCCAGTTTTTCTCATATGAGAACATCCATGGTTCTCTAACACCTGATAAGACTGAGATTTGTGCTCATTAATAAATAAACTACTTGTATTTAGCCAGATTGTACTGGCTAAGAAAAAAAAAGCATTAATACTATAGCTGTGGTCTCTTGATGTAATTCCATGGCACCAAGATGTATGAAAAATCTGCTCAAAACAGTTTGGAAATACGCATTTCCTGTCTACTCACTTTATACTCAATGGTTTATTTCTGACATTAAAATACTTGCTATTCAGTCCTATTTCACTTTGTTTTCAAAGGCCATTTGTTTTTGGTGGGTTTTTTTTTGCATACTTTTATTTGTAAGGTGGGAGAGGTCTTTCATCATCCCTCATTTTATGTACAATTAATTTATACTCTGTACTGTATTTAAAATTGTTTTTAAAAAATCTTAAAACCCAAAGTCTTAATGGTTTTATGTTTCATTGGTATTCAATTCCACTATGCAGGTTGAAGAAAAAGTGAAAAGTCTTAGAAGCCAAAATATATTTTACATTTAGAAGTTATTGAACATTATTGTTTATTGCTAGTCTTTCATAAGTGTTCTGCATTCAAAATGCAGGGGTGTCCATAAGGAGTGCGGGGGGGATCAAAATAGTAGTTGTAATGGTACAAGTGAAGTTCTATCCACTTTTTATTCATGTCACAGCTATCGTCTTGAAATAGATTGAGCTTGAATTGTACCATTGTGGCCACCATTTTGAGGTGTTTTTTTTTAAATCATGCCCTGAAGATACTCTCACAAGGTACTGCTAAACAGCAATCTGATAGCTGAAATAAAGAGAATTCCACCGTCCAACTTTTGTCATTCTGGTGAAAACACTTTATCATCCAAATCACTAGGATCACTCCATCATCTCCAGAAATGAATGTTTACCACCAACAGCAAAACTGTTGGAATTCTGTAACTGATGGAATTCTTTCTGCATCATTGACAAATGCCAAAAGGAGCGTGGAAATGCAGGTCTTAGTATCATAGGTTTCTGATTTCCAAATGCTTACATATCACAGAAAGTGCAGTATTTCATATTTGCTTCATTCCCAAATTGAATTTACTGAATGGGAAAAAAAATCTATAAGAAATACTCCTCTGTCTTCTCCAGAAAGACTGAGCACACGACTGTTATGTCACCATCACACCAGTGGCATTTGGAAATTGCTGTTGGTGAAGCCAACATAGGAAAAGAGTGCTGTACTAAGTGAGGTAGGGATGATTTGGTCAAAGCATGAATTATAATGTTGCAGAGCTCACAGTGTATCCATTTAACCTATGATAATAGTGACTTCTTATAAAAATGCTTCAATATGCACAAGCCATTGGTTTAATTAACCATTGTATGACTGATGGATCTATCCATGCAGAAGGTTAGATCATTTTGAACAACTCTATGGCATAACTTTGATTTCCAAAATGCCTTGCTGGAAAAATTCCAGAAAGATAGGCATGTTGGGGGTATTCACATATATGTATTCATATTAGGCTGGATCCAAACCAAGTTGCTCTTTAAAGGAGAATATTTGTACATCAGGGTTGACGACAGTGGTAGGTTCCAGCAGAGACTACTGCTAGTTTACTCAGGAGGGTACCACTACCATGCGCACACATAGTACAACTAAAATTGCTCTGCATATGCGCAGAACCAAAAAACAAGATGGCACTGCCTATGGCACCGCTGGGAGAACCGGTTTGGTGGTGTGGCAGGTCTGGGTTGCTGCTGGTTCCAGCAACCCAGGCCGCCAAGCTACTACTGGTTTGGCCAAACCAGTTCAAACAGGTAGGAACCCACCACTGGTTGACGTTCTCTGAGCTTTGTTGTTTTCTTGCAGGCGGTTCATTACCCAAACCAGGTAACATCATCAGAGCTAGCTTAGTCTAGCACTGATGATGTTACCTAGTTTGGACAATGTAATAACTGCAAGAAAACAACCTACCTCAGAGAGCACCAAGGATCCTTTGTAGTTGCTCTTTGTTTGTGTAGAAATCTGTAAAACAAATTAGCCATGGACAAATCCACTGAGTTCGTAAGATAAAATTCTGAAATACATAGCTAGAGAATAAGTATATATTATACATTTTAATTAAGTTTAAATGTGATGAAGCCAAATAAGTTTTAGTACACTATTCTTAAATGTTAAACCAACAATGCTGCTACCTTTCAAAAAGACCTTGACTATGTGTCAGAATGGTGACGCAATCAGCAACTTCAAATTTCAACCAAAAAATGCTCTGTCTTATTTTTGCATGCACCGAACCGGTAGTAATGCCAGTAGCAACCCACCCCTGGTCTAAACAATCAGCTCATCTGAGTTCAGAAGCCCATGTTGTGTCTCTTTCCACTATGTAAAGGATGTAGTTCCATGTATTGGCATCTGTATGCCATCCAATGCCACAATGCAATTAGCGTATCAATAGGTATTGATTGTGCTGGTTAAGACCCTGCTCTGTGAGTGCAACTGGAGTCTTTTTCTAAAAAGCTTCACTACTGGATCCTATTTCCTCTTCCTTTACCCAACATTGGGTTTTCAGTATTGGGCTGAGATTGAAAAATAAATCTGAAGTTTTAATAAGATCTTTTGAAATGGACATTTGGTTTTGCACGTGAAGGTGGAAATAATTTTCTTTTTACAAAACCTGTTCGTTTGTAGTGGGGGGTTTTTTGTTTGTTTTTTGGTCTGTTGTACTTCAAGCAATCTGACCTCCAAATACATGTATTGCCTAAAATGACTCATATTAAATGAAATGGGGAAGTTTGCAGTGATTTGCTACAGTAGAACTACCAGCTGTGTCCTTTCTTCTTTTGTTGCAAAAAAAGAACTCAAGTTATATGTCATGATATGTAGCTGCTTTATTACTTAAGCCAGTCATTAGTTTACCTGGCTCATCAGATTCTGTCTAGATGTTTGAGACAACATAATTCCCATACACATTTTTCCTTTGATCAACGATAAGATCTTAAACACCTGAAAACACCTCATAGTGTCAATACTGGCTTGGTCAGAAGTTCCATGAAGCACCAAGCAGGGGTGTTTCTGAACTAGGCAACAACCAGTTCTAGCAACTGGCTGCAGGTCTTCTTCTTTAAAAAAAACAACCCCACCCTTGTTTGCAAATGAAATGCAACATTTTGTTGAAGAGTGCACATACATCTCATTAAACAAAGTCAATCCAGACCCATTTTCTCTTCTCCTTATTTGCAAGCACAGAATGTGTCCACCACAAAACCGCGGTAGACTAAAGTGCGTGTGACTAAAGCGCGGTGACAAAACTGCACTGTCAAAACCGCGCGACAACAGCGCGCAGACAGAAGCGCACTGTAACATAACCCTAAAAATAACCCTAAACCTAACCCTAAACCTAATGCTAAACCTACCCTAAAGCTACCCTAAACCTAACCCTAAACCTTACCTTAAGTTAAATCGCGCTTCTGTCGGCGCGCTGTTGTGGGCGCGCTGTTGTGGGCGCGCTGTTGTGGGCGCGCTGTTGTGGGCGCGCTTTTGACATCGCGGTTTTAGCGCCGCAGTGTTGTTGGCGCGCTTTTGACGTTCGCGGTTATGTCGTGCCATGGCACAGAATTACTTTTTGTCATTCACACTTCAATATAGGGGAAGTGGATACACTTTTGCAATTTTATAAAAAATGTTATTCTAAGCTGCACCTTGCCCTGGCCTCCCATCACAAGCTCCCACCTCACCCGCAAGAAAAAAAATACAGGAGGCACAACCAACAGCCTGCTCAGAGTGAATGCACAGTGACTGCCCAGTCCCAGTCCCCAGGATACCCTGTGACAAGCTTCAGAAAGAATCCCAGAATAAGCAGAAAAAAATAGATCCAGTTTCAATGAACTGGTTAGACAACACTCCAGAACTAAGGATGGAAACTCAGCTCTGCAAAATACCTGCTGTGA
Source organism: Thamnophis elegans (assembly GCF_009769535.1). Lineage (NCBI taxonomy): Eukaryota > Metazoa > Chordata > Lepidosauria > Squamata > Natricidae > Thamnophis > Thamnophis elegans. The sequence continues at coordinate 31,253,230 of NC_045547.1, read as the reverse complement.
TACAGAATAAGTCCATTCCTTTAATGTGATCCCAATATCAAGTGATGCATGATTTATGAGGAATGGCATCATATATTAAATGTTTTCATAAACCTAAAGCATAATTGATTGAGTCATGATTAAGTTATCATTGAATTATATTCTTATAAACTCAGTGTGACTTAGCCATGGCTAATTTGTTTTACAGATTTCAATGAAATAAAGAGCAACTAACTTGGTCTGGATCCAGCCTAAAACTTTTAAGTGGAAACAGCTAACATTGACTCATCATGTACTAAATGATGAATATATACTGTATGCGAACTCGCTAATATGGCTATTTTTCTGGAATTTGTCCAGAAAGTCATTCTAGAAATTAACTTTATGAGATACACTTGTTCAAAATGACCTGAAATTTTTTGGCAAGTTTTTTCAGAAGTGTTTTGCCATTGTTTCATTCCTAAGATTGAGTGACACTAATAGACCCAAAGTCATCCAACTGGCTTTGTGCCTAAGGCGGAATTAGAAGTCAAGGTCTCCCAGTTTCTAGTCTGATGCCTTAACCACTACAGCATTAATTATTATTTATAAAACATTATTAATAATAATTATTAATTACAGTCCATACCAGACAATGACATTGGATATTCCCAGGCACTTGAGGCTTGAAAACTTTAACTGGTCCAAAATGGATTTGCTAATCAAGGATAGCATATTTAATACCTACACACTAAGACTAGACTGCCTGCATTGGTTTTCGGTTTGTTCCAGATCCTGTTCAAAATGCTGGTGATTATCTTTAAAGCTCTACATGGCTCAGCTTCCACTACACTAATTTCTCCGAGGCAAAAAGGTGCTCACCTTGTGTGAAATGGGAGAAGAACTCTGTCAATGTACCTTCTCAGAGATTTCACTCACAATCTCAAATGCCTAATCTTCTGTGAAAAGTAGCAACGTACAAAAAGCTGCATATTATCACTGGGCTTATTTAATTTATATTCAGAGAACATCACTGAAATGCCAGGATGAATGAATCACAAATCGGAATTAAGATTGCCAGGAGAAATACCAACAACCTAAGATAGGCAGACAATGGCACTCTAATGGCAGAAAGTGAAGAGGAACTAAGGAGCCTCTTGATGATGAGAGTGCAAAAGTTGGCTTGATTATTAAAAAAATATTAAACATTAGAAAAATTAAAATCATGACATCTAGTCCCATCACTTCCTGGCAAATAGAAGTGGAAGAAATGGAAGCAGTGATATATTTTATTTTCTTGGGCTCGAAGACCACTGCAGTTGATGACTGCAGCCCTGAAATTAAAAGACACTTGCTCCTTGCGAGGAAAGGTACTGTATGTGTGGATTGCTTTGCATTTGAAATGATGCACACTCAAATACCTGATAAATGTATGAGCTGTGCAGATATTAAATTCCTCTGAAAGGAGGAACTGAAGTTAAAATAACAATGATTGTGTGTCCTGATGATCCCTTTAATTCAAAAGTTTACTACCAGATTGTATCAGTGATCTCTCCATTACAGAGATTGTTAATAAAATCCGTTAGGAAAACAGAATATTAGCAGAGTTGGCAAAATGGAAAAGCCAACCTTAAACATTATCTTGCTAGTTAGCTGAAATTTGAATGCAATATTATCAATCTAGTGGCTTTCTGCATCTGAGGAAGAGAGCTGCATATTCTTTTTCCTCAAATATGTTAATTGGAAATGGTACTTTCAGGATCCTTCTGACTTTTCTGCCATAGATTAATATGACTCCCCTTCAGTGAATTAGGAAAGATATACGCCTCTCTCTACCCCCATCCCCACCCACCTGATGGATAGACAGGAAAGTCCCAGTGGATTACTAGAGTCATCACACTCAAGACGTTTTTGAATGACCAATCCAGAGCTCTAGTGAGAAAAATAACAGAATTGAGAAACCTTGCCATAAAGTTCACAGCAGAGTCACAATGACTTCTTTTGTCTGGATCAGACTGCCTGTTGGCAAACAGTTACATTATAAGCAGCCAGATAGTTCTGAGTCACGATACTTCTATTCTTTTGTTTGTCCAGATTCATCCTGAATTTAGTCCAGCGTTAAGGCTTTTGAAGTCTTTGTCCAAAGACCTATCAATGGCTTGACACATGGAGATGAGTTGTAATTTTTTTTCTGGTCAGCCTTATGTCAGCTTTCTTTATTGCTTTGTTGCTACCCCATTTTTTGCTCTGCCCAAACTCTCAGCATAAGACCACGATTCACACATAATATTAAGCTATAATGCAGTTTGTTTTTAGTTTAGTGTATGGTGTATAAAACCATTCCAAGAAATAAGTGATAGTTTATATTTTTAAACACTGTATATCTCAGGAACCAATAAGATAGGCCACTCTAGTAGAAGCTGTACTTCTTCTGACATCTCCAGAAATAAATAAAGAGTGGCAGTAACTCAGAGGTGGGTTCCTACCGGTTCACACTGGTTCGATAGAACCAGTTCGTCAAATCTACCCAACCAGTTAGAAAAGGTTCCACAAGTGGACCCGGAAAGCAGGCCACACCTATAGAAGAGGTTCCAAAATTTTTTGAAACCCACCACTGCAGTAACTTTAGTTCAGCAAATCTTGGGATTGTATGCTGTATGATGGTGGCCCCCTTATTTATCTTCCAAATAAGAATTTGGAATCGATTAAGCGTAGACACCTCGTAGCCCAAAGGTTACTAGAGCACTGATAGTAAATCCTTATTTAATTTCAAATGTTTGTTGGTTTTGAGGAAGTTTGTCTAAAGTCATAGAGAAATAGGGCCATTTCAAGATGAAATACTAATTCTGCATTTACATTTTGAGCCCGAAGAGCAGCAATGTCTTCACTGTTGAAATCTGAATGGTGCCAAAGTAGTTGAATCATTTCAATATGGGCAGGACATCCTGCTTGTGGAGTTTTCATATATCTGCAGATCACTAATAAAGAAACAGAACATAGAAGTACATAGGGCAACTTTTAAGGATATCTAATAGGGACTGTGGAGTAAACAAAATCAAAATGGCTGCCACAATCATAAGATCAAAGCTGCCATTCTAACATCTTTGACCATACTTGTAGATAGCCCTGGTATTTTATTTCTTACATAGTTTACTTTGAAAAGGGGCAGTCATCTCATCTAATTAAAACAACATAAAATGTTTATAGCCCATTAGTAATAATGTGCAAATAATGAATTATTTACAAATCCATGATTTTTTTCCAGGGTATAATATTCTAAATTAGTCAGTCCAATTTATTCAACACCAGGCATTGAAATAACTTTTGCCAGCTTAGTTTACCTGTTCAATCTCTACCTGGAAACTATTATTTGAAAAAGCAATTCAATTCCTGAGAATCTCAGAGCTGTTTTTACTATGCCAATGTGATGTTGCAATATGTACATATGGGGTGGGGTATGTACTGATACATTTCCTGATTTGTAGGGGAAATACCAAAGATAATGCTCAATTCCAAAGAAAAAAATAATGCATTGTTTATTATTGAACTTTTCCCATTTCCACAAGAATCAAAACGTTTTCTTTCAAGTTCATGGCCTTTTGTTTTCTAAAAAAGAAAAAAAAACACTCTAGAGGATTATGGAATATATAAATGGCTAAACAGATAGATGTAGAAAAAGCTATTGTATCATGCCAAGCCAGGGCTGCTTAACTCTTTTCAGACAGAATTTAGTCAAAGCAAAAATGAAAAGATTTGCTTTCACTGACATTTATGTTTACTTGAAACTTAATTTAGATAATGTGATTATTAATATGATTATTCTCCAATCATACATTGGGTCATTTCCCTCACCTTTTAGAGTTCAAGTTGGTGGTCTCTGCAGCTATTCCATTCAAGGCTTTTGAAGGCTGCATGGCTTTAAGGCTTCTGTTGGACACCTTTATGCTAAACTATGGTTCATTTAACCCTGTTTGATTCAAGAATACACCGGTCTGATATACAAACATCAAAAGAGCTCCCTGGATCAGGGTACAGGTCCTTTTAGATCTGCTTTCTGTCTCTCTGAGCAATCAACTGAATTTATTCAGGCTGCTCTCAATCCTAGACTGCATTCTTTTTCCATTTTTATTTCCCAATGAACTGTACTTAAAAGGATGCTTTAATGACTTGGAGAGTAGCGAACAGCCATCAATATTATTAGCTGATGATGGCCTGATCTGCAAATCTCTTCCTTTTAAAACCATCCATACTGTCCTACAAAAGATATGGGTGAGGAAAGATAAAATAGCAGCTTCAGATATCTGAAGGGTTAGTACATAGAAGAGAGATTGGATGTAGAACCAAATCCATGGAATAACTACAGGAAAGTAGGTTCAGAGCAGGATTCACAAGGAATTTCCTGGCTGTAGGAATTGGTAGCCCAGGGTGACCTTCACAACTTGTAAAGCAAAGGAAAGCTGAAGCAACTACTTCCTTAATGACTGAGTTGTTGTTGCTAAATAAAGACTTGTCATTAAATAAGGACTACCTGTATTGATCATTCTATCTCCCCTTCTTTTCCTAATGACTCCAAGCATGAATTTTCCTTCCCCTCTTTTTTATTTACATTTGTCTTATTTTTATCAAGCTGTCCACTATGATTCCTACTGGCTCCTTGTCAGTTCTCATTAATATATAGAATAAAATGTGAATGTATTTTTTATTTCAACTCTATATTTCTTTAGTCAGAATTCCATTTCCCATTTTGAAATGGACTCACATAGTTTGGTCATATTCTTTTGGAACTCCTCATAATCCTTCCTGACTTTACCACTTTGAACTATTTAGTATTATCTTCACTGCTCAATCCTAATTCCAGGTCATTTATATAGAACCTTAGTATGTATGTATGTCCTGTAGGAACTTACAATGCATATCTTATCAATATAGAATGGCCTATTTATTTCTACCTCCTGTTTTAAACCTGTCTCCAATCTACAAGAATACCTAGTTTCTTTTTTTTAATATTTTTTTTAATTTTTAATTTAAAACAGATACAACATCCTTCTTTACATGCTATAGAAAGTGTATCAGTTGGTTACAAAAAGACTTTCGTGCATCTCTTCCACTGTCAACAAACATAATTCATATTAATTTAATTATTTTAAATCAAATATTTATACATGTCACCATCATCATATCTCCATTTTCATTTGACTATAATTGTTTAAGCGTCCTTCATCATAAAATATACCAAAATTTAATACATATCCACATACTGGCCTTTCAATTACTATTTCTAAAATCCTCCACTAACACTAAATCCTTATGTCCTATTCTAGCTAAACATCCATAATATTTAATAACAAAGTTTTCTAATCCTCCTTTCCAAATCACTGTTTAAAGTTTACATCCAATTTCCTTATGTTATACCCATATCTATATATACGTTATTCTTATCCCTCCTTTATTTGACTATATCCTGTATCATAACATTTCCCCCATAATAATCAAAACTTTAATTGTATCTAAATTAGTTGTATTATTATTATTATTATTATTATTATTATTATTATTATTATCCTTTATGTATAATCCAAAGGGATTGCTAATCTTCCTTACATGGGTACCATTCAATATTCATATCCAATTATACTCATCATAACACTACACATTGTATACATTAGTAACAGTTATTTATTTAAGCTATATCTATTATCAATAAATTTCACTAAGTTTAACTACTTTTAAATTATATTCTTCTATCTATCAACCTGTATCTTTCCAATAGCAAAACAGTCTCATATCTTCTGCCATTTGTGGTGCCAGTTCTCTAATCATCTTTTTGATCAGCTTTGTACAGACTTCTCTGAGCAACTCCTTGCTTATTATATGATCTCTCATATAATCTTGATGCCCTCTTTCTGTTTCCTCATTCAGCTTATTTTTGATTGTCAGCAGTGTTATCAATGCTTTTGCTAATAGATTTTCTCTCTTTAAATCCATAGATTCTTTAGTTTTTTATTCTTCTGTATCTTGCCCTCTGGAATAGATTTCCTCTCCATTTAATTCCTCTTCCAGTGTTCCATTCTTTCCATTTTCAGAGACAAACCAATCACCATAAATATCAGGTTTAATCTCTTTATATTCATTTTCTACTTTGATTGTTTGAGTTTCAACCACCCTGTTTTGCATTTGATAGACATCCCCATTTTTTTCATCATATTTTATTATGTGCTCTGTATTCCAGTTTTTTCTCTATTCTTTCATATGTATTTTATAATTTCTGTATTTCTGAAAGTATCTTTTGCAAACTTGAGACTTCTATTTTCTTTTGAAATTGTGCCATTCTAACAAACACAGCTGCTCTAGCTTGGAAGGTTAATAAAATACACAAAGAAAGTTGTTTTCACTTTTCTCTGATTAGAAATATACTTCAAAGGGACATCTGTGTGCTTCCCTTCTTATCACTCTCTGTAGCCAGGCAGTAAAACCTTGTAGTGCCAAGTCAAAACAATCCGTGGAGAAAAAAGAACTGTTCCATTTTCAATACACATACTCCAATCAACAAATCCTCCCAGCCTCCGAGCAGCTGTAATACTGTTAAAAATCTAATTTCTTTTTATATCTTTTTTGTATTTCAAGTTAGAAAAAAAGAGTCCAATCTTTAACTGAATTAGAAAAATACCCACAGCAGTGAAAGAGGAAACTTTAGACCATAGATTACAGAGAACAATAAAAGAAAAAGTAGTAGAAGAAAACTTAATCCATCTGTTTCAAAAGGCTTGCATAAATTCCATCCATGAAGATAGCATTTAAAAAAGTAAGATAACCACTGTCCAAAACCATTCCAAATTTAATTCCGCCGCTTGATTTTTCTATTCTCCAATTTAGATTAATTTTAAGTTTTTATAGGCAGTCTCTTTTTAAAACAGTAAAAGTTCCTCACCAACTGGAAACACTTTCTCTTTCCATATCCTTCCATTTTGGAGCTGCCCTGACTTTGTCAGCTTTGGCTGGATTTTTTGTTGCCGGCTTGAAGAACTTCTCTTGCTTCTCAGGTCAGCAAGACATATTCTTCCTGTTCACCGTCTCTTTGGGACAGTTTAGGTCCGATTGGACGACCCAGAGGCAAAAGTATTGGCTGCAGTCTCAGAGCATCGAGACCGCACGTCCATCTCGTTGCGACGTTGGCTCCTCCTTCAGTGAAACAATTTATCCACTTCTAAGTCCTGGTTTATGAGACTCTGTGTGCCCCCAGCATGCCCTTTCTTGCCTCTTCAGGAGATTTTATATCCAGAGCAAACTATATCCCATTGTTAATATCCATTTCACCAGGTTTCTCTCATCTATATTTCTAGTGTTTCTACATTCCCACCTTGGCTTAGAGCAGTTTGCATACAAGTACCTATGCAAACTTCCCCTTTTTGTGTGTGTGTGTGGCTTAGACAAAGCCACACGCACAAAAAAGGAGTAAGTATATATCTGGGGTGTGTCTATCACAACTGTGTATATCAGGGGTGTCAAAATAAAGGCTCGGGGGCCCATGGGGTACTTAGATCTGGCCCATGGGATCACCTTGGAACCAGCAAAGGACTGGCCTGCAGTGCTTCTGCCAGTGAAAATGGGCTCCTGAGCTCCGTTTTCAGCTGCCATGGCTTCCTGCAACCCTCTGCCAGTTGTGGCAGCTGAAAACGGAGCTCAGGAACCTGTTTTGGCTGGCAGAGTGCTTAGGCCACGATAGGCACCCCCAAAAGGAGTGACGTTGAACTGGCCATGCTCACCCTGGCCACGCCCACTCTGCCGCTCCCCTCCCCCCAGGTCAAACACAACTCTGATGCAGTCCTCAATGAATTTGAGTTTGACACCCCTGGTGTATATCATTTCCTCGATTGACACTGTCCCTTTCACCTTCATCTTTCAGGAGTGATTTTTCCAATGAGATGTGTTTTACAGTCTATTGGCTTTTTTCATTGTAATCAATTAAAAGTTGGTTGCTCTAATGCACTTTCCAGGTTAAAGTGCAGCCTATCCATTTTATTGTTAGGCTAGAAAAGTATCCAGTGCTTCACCAATCTAAGTAATCCTCCTGCCATCATCAACTGATTCATGCAATGAGACTGCTCACTCTGCCTAATTATCTCTGCACAAGGAGCATTTCTGAGAAAGTCCCCTTGACAGTCTGAATATTAATATTCTATAGATCTTAATCTTTTATACATCAACCTAAGTTTGACTTTTTAAGATTGGCTGATTAATTTCTTTCATGCCATTAGTACCAATGTGTAACACAACCACTGGCTTCTTACCAGCACTATCTACCATCTCAATAGCATGTAATATCTTCAATCTTTGCAAAAGATAAGCATGTCATTGGCAAACCCATCATGTATGCAAAAGAGCAATATTGGAGCCCTGGATGATGAAACATCATAGCCCCACAGCAGTTGTTCAGTACTTTGTAAACTACAGTAAAGCAAAGATATGAATTTCTGCCCATTTTAGTAGTATTGTATTATCATTCATTCATTCATTCATTCATTCATTTATTGGCTGTCCATCTAACCCCACAATTACTCTGGGTGACTTACAATATTAAAAGGATAAGATGATACAAAACCTATACACAATATGAACAAAATATTATTAAAATATTCAACTCTAACCCTCAACCCTAACTAAAAGACAGAGAAGGAGGGAGTAAGATGAGCAGAGAGGGGGGTCTGTTATTTATCTGTCAATAACTCACAACGTGAAGCAATCCTATTGGAGCCCTAACCCAACTGGCAGAGACAAGTCTTTAAGCTCTTGTGGAAAGTCAGGAGAGTTGGAGCCAACCTCACTCCAGGGACCAAGATGTTCCATAATCCACACTTTTCTATCCTGGTCCCTTCCAGATGTTTTGGATCACAATGCTACTACTCTAATTCACATGCTAACTGGAACTGATGGTGCTTTTAGTTCAAAATATCCAGAAGACACCAGATTGGGGAAAGCTGCTATTACTTCTTGGCCACAAACAATGGAGAATAAAATAAAGGAAAGAAAAGACTAACAACCCAGAATATGCTAAGCAAGAAAAGACATGGAAAATGCATCAAGGAAATTGTATTTTATTGGCTGCTTTAACATAACACCTTTGAAATTGCTAGAGGACTTCTCTCTGTACTTATCTCAGAAGTAAAATGCAACATTTAGATTGAGACTATCTGGGAATGTACATGGAACGCTCAATGACAACAAGGGTGGCTCGATTCAGGCCATGAACAATCAACCACACAAAAAGGATACCCCATGAACTGCATCATTACAACAGTCTGTCAGATAATTTCTAAGAGAAAATAGAATGGAGTGGTGCAAAAGTATGAGTTGTTTCTTTAAAGCTGGATGGAGTACGATTTACATGGAAAGAGTGTGTTTCCTTATTATAATGGAAAGTGTTTGTTTTACTAATTAATGAGAAGAGAAAGAAAGAATACCTCCCTTCCACATTACATGTACAGATTTTTCCATTAATCAAGAAAATAAAGAATAAAACAACAAAAACCCTCTGTCTGGTGAGGAGGAGGAACGGAAGTGAAGGGATCCCTCATGTCCCATAAACTTGATAGCCACAGGCAAAACATTTTAACCTAAATAAACTACGAACTGCAAAGCCTAAAGCAATGTTTGTAACAATGGTGAATTACAACGTATGAGCATGCCTTCCAGATTAATGAATGTTTTGGCATAGTTCTCATTGCTACTCCCAGGTTAAGATTTATTGATTTTAAATGTACAGGATGTATGAAAGACAAAACGGATGTATCAAAGAAGACTTGCCATAATTCAAATTAGTCAAAATTAGCACTTAGACATCCTAATTTGCAATTTTGGAGTCCCAGAACGTTATATTGTCATTATGAGAAACTTATATACAGGTCAGGAAACCACAGTATGGGTGAACATAGTGAAACAGACTAGCTTCAGGTTAGCAAAGGAATGAAACAAGGCTCCATACTCTCTCCTTATTTATGCTACCTAAATGCTCAATATATATTAGAAGGAGCTAGATTGGAACAAGGTGAGTGTGAGTCAGTGGTGGGTTCCACTCCCCGTCACTACCAGTATGCTGCGCATGGGGTCGGGCATCCTAGTCGTGCAGATTAGGCATCCTAGTCGTACATGTGCACGCCACTGGCCCTGTGACACCCAGCTGCTCAGAGGAGGTCATGCAGGCACCACACGCTGTTCACGCATGTGCAATTGGCTGGTTGAGTTATAAACAGGTATGGAACACGGGCGGGCAGGTGGGCCAACGAGCCACTGTATGGGTATGGTGGCCACTGCTCCCGGCTACTACTGGTACGGCAGTACTGGGCCATACCATCCAGAACCCACCACTGGTGTGAGTATAAAACTGAAGGAAGAAACATCAATACCCTGCTCTATGCTGGTGACAATATATTGTTAGCCAAAACGCAGGAATCTGGAAGTTAAGGTCAAGGAGCACAGTGAAAAGAATGGGACTTAAATTAAATATAAAGAAGACCAAACTAATGGCAAGAATAGAACAACCAACCTTAGGACTGACAATGAAGGTACTGATGGACAGAATCTGCATTTTAAGATTAACAATCCACAAAAAAAGACCAAGCAATCAAGAAATATTCTTCAGACTAGCAGTTGGTAGAACAGCCATTGAAAAGATGTTCATATGTCATACTGTATCTGGTATCTCTAAAAATGCCATGATATTCTTATGGTACTCTATGGAAGTGAAGAAGCAGCACAGTAATGATATTGGCACTGACTGGGGATTGTGGGAGTTGAAGTCGACCCTCTTAAACTTGCCAAGGTTGAAAAACATTGATGCTCAAATTAATAATGCACACACTTCAATAATTAATTTTGTATGTGACAGAGCCATGATACTCAAGAACTGCACCTTGAAATATCTTGTTACAAAAAATTCACCAAAACATCCTGACAGGGATGTCACAGATAAATAATAAAGCCAGTCTTTTTCAGAGGTTGAAATTGGCCATCTTCAATTCTGGCACAGAAAACCTTTCCTTGGCTCAGCTATGAAGGGTAAGAATAGTACAATAGTCCAATTATGTACTTTTTAACTGTACTCCAAGAAAGAGAAAGGAGCAACCGAAGGGATTTAGCTATTTTTTCCTTGACAAGGCTTCTCTCTTATTTTTCTCCCTTCCCGCTGTTAATTCCACGGGGGATTACAGTACATTTTGTGTGTAACTTCATTTTTCACCAAAAAAGTGATGAATGCATCACAAAAAGAACAAATAGGCACCATGGAGTCTTCCCCTTTCAAACCTGAAAGGCAGGAACTTTTATTTCCACATATTAATTGTGCAACCTCAGCCTAGATTCAAGGCTGGGAAAAGTGGCTCTATTGTCAGATAATGTAACATTAACATTAATCCTATACTGTGTAGCCCCCTTTTCTATTCACTATAGTTTTTCTTTTCCATGTGGTCCCAAATTGTTGGAATCATCAATTTAAAGTTGAAAACACATTTAAATAATGACTGGGACTTCGATGGGGTTTTAAATTTAATATATTTTGCAGGTGGAGAACAAAGAATCATTTTATTTCTCAGCTGCTTTTAGCTCTTAATTCACACTTTTTTATCAGATCAACTTTGTATTATAACAGTACAAGCAATTGGATTGATTTTGTACTTGCAGCTACATTTTTATTGTGATAAAATTTATATTGTGCTTTTAAGGTACTTCATTTCATTTTATCATTTGAAAATATCCGTATAATGGCTAGAAGCCATTGCTAGAAATTATCACACATAATTGGAGCTGGCACTGCATTCTTTTGCCTAGCTATTTCTCTGGAAGAGATAGAAAGTGGGTGTTGGTTGAGAAGCAAAGAGTCACAATTGAACTAGAGGCATCCCACAGCAGGACCAAGACTCGAAAGAGTGTAATGCAAAGTTGAGCTGGAGAGAAAGCCAGCCACTCGGTATCACATCTTTTCCATTGAATGTAAAGCCTGAGTAGAAATTCCTTGCTATGTTGCATTACTACAGTTTCTCCATACTGACTTTTATCTATGCAAAATTATAAAGCAGGAGTGTCAAACTCGATTTCATTGAGGATCGCATCAGGGTTGTGTTTAACCTCAAGGAGCCGGGTTGGGTGTGACCAGGGTGGGTGTGGCCAGGGTGGGTGTGGTGAGCTCTACATCACTCCTGTTGGGGGCAATTGTGGTGGCCCAAGCGCTCTGCCAGCAAAAACGGGTTTTTGAGCTCCATTTTTTGGCTGCCACAACCTCCAGCAACCCTCTACTGGTAAACATGGAGCTCGAGAGGCGGTCCTCCCAAGCTCCATTTTCACTGGCAGAGGGATGCTGGAGCCTGTGGCAGCCAAACAATGGAGCTCGTTTTCTCTGACAGAAGCACCGCAGCCCGGTCCTTTGCTGTTTCCAGGGGGGGCCATGGGCCAGCTCTCAGTACCCTGCTGTCCGGATACAGCCCCCAGGCCTTGAATTTGACACCCCTGGTATAAAGGATAATTGGGTAAACTTCCTGCAGTCACTGAAAACTATCATATTTTTAGTAGTCCTAGTAATTCATGTATATCTGTTCTGGAATATCAGTTTTTTTTCCCCGTTCAGCTGCTTTATTTAAATTGATATGATTTTTATTACTGCTCTTACTAAAAAAATAAAGAATCAGACCAAATGAAATCATCCAATATTCTACCAATTTCTCCACCCTGTGCGTCATTAAGAAAGAGTCATGGGTTTTCAGAGAGCACTGCAATAGGGCATGGGGAGTGCCGTGTCAACAGCACTGAAGCTTTTGCTCAAGTTATAGAGTAACATTTAGCTAACTTTGGCTACTCTCAACAAAGCCATATTGGGTTAGACTTGTTTGCTATTTACATGGGAAACCAGGAGGAAAAAAAACCAAACTGTACATGGGCATCCATGGTGGAGGCAAGTATGGGACAAATGATATGTGTCTAGTGACATCAACATACAACTGCTATGATTTAAGCCTTAGCATCAAACCATAGGACACAAGGCATAATTGCAGCATTTGCACAATGACATCAGAATACCAATAGTGTCATTTCGATACTATTGTGGTTTGTTACCTAAACAACTGCTGTAGGCTAGGACATTGAAATAATGTCTCAGAAGAAACTAATGGCAAATGACCTCTGTAAAGAAAAGTGCAAAGAAAATAGCATAAAGTTTTCCATGTAGTTATCAGAAATCAATTCTGATTTGTGGAAGATTGCTTTTGTCTTTATACTTGTTCTTGTTGTGGTGAATCTTTATTGTGGAAGTTTTTCCCCTAACAAATTCCCAAACTTAATTGTCTTACATCTTAAGTCCGGGGGGAGGGCGGGGGGAATAAATATGAATGCTATCAGACATTGTCATAAGGGCAAAAGATCTACAAAGAAAATTCCCTGACTGTGAACCTGATGGGATTCCTTTGCTGTTTCTCTTCTCCATTCAGAATATTCTTCTTCCTGTGAAACTCTACCATAGTACCACCTCCTCACTCCGGATTGTTTCTATTTGTTTAGGACTGAATCAATACGCGAAAGCGATTGCAGAATTGAAAGAAGAAATTTCAACCTAAGCAGTTTCTGTGTGCTATTGTCTTTATATATTGCAGAAAAGCAAATAATTAAATCAGTGAAGATTGCAACATTGTCATTGCATAAGTGTACTAGCTAATATTTAATTTTAGCACCATGAAGACCATTCGTGACACAGAGAAAGAGGGAAAAAATAGATCAGGAGAAAGAGGAAACCCAGAGAAATCAGACATACCATATAAGGAAACATCCGGTCTAGGGAGTCTATAGGAATTATGATCAAAGCTCCTTGAATGACTCTAGATTAGTCACTATCTCACAACCTAATTTACCCCACAGAATTCTACAGGATAAAATGTGAGGATTGCTTGTTTTCTAGACAGGTAATACATGCAAAAAGAGGTAGATCTTTGTGCAATTGCAGCTGCCATCTTGATTTTTTCTGATCCCCATGGATGCCCTTGTTCATAGCATAAAACTATAACAAATATATAATAATGTTTATTTATTTTCTTATCTTTAGTACCATATCAGTACCATCTGGTTTATAGTAGGGTTTCCCAAAGTGGTCAACATCAATCCCAAAGTATTGATGGGACTATTCATGGGGTCAATAATGACCTTGAGTTTTCATTATTATTAGTAGTAGTAATAGCAGTAGAAATGGTTAAATAGTATTTATTAAATTATTTTCATATAATAAAGAAATGTTTGACAATTGATGAGAAATTTGAAGATTTATGAAGGGGTCCGTGAGCTGAAGAGTTTGGAAACCCTGGTCTATGATTTCATACAATATCATTGCCATCTATTGATCATGACATCAGTAGTCAAAAGCTTTTCTTCCACTTTATGTCCTCACTAAGATATATCTTTCAAGTTACAGAAATTGTCTTTTCCAGCATCACCTAAATTAATCTTGCCCCTTTGAGATAAAAAAAAGTAGCTAAAAACTTGAAGAACTTCAATCATTTGATTGCAAAATTGTTTTTATTAGTGAATTCATCTATCTTTATCCTCTTCGGTGTTTTTATGTAAACATTTCCTGAAAAGGGAAAAACAACAACAACCCACCAACCCCAAACTCCAAATAAGCATCTGGGGTTGTTGGATTGTTGTTGTGTTGTTCCTTTTTCAGGAAATGTTTACATAAAAACACAGAAGAGGAAAAAGGAGGATCTTCCTAATAAAAGGCTGGTTATACCATTAGGCAGAGTGATGCAGTTACCTTACATGATAACTGCTAAACCACCTTATTACAAATCAGGAGGGGAGATAATTTAAAATATCCCCGGCAGGCATCAGAGAGTTCACTGGAAAACAAGGGAAAGCACAGATAAATTAAAATTCAGTCATGAGTCTCATCCATTTCTATATGTGGAATCTTTTTTCTTTCCTTCCTCAAATCATCAAAATGCCACAGACTATTCTAGTAGCATGAAAAAATCAACTTAGTACCTTCTGACATTTTCTTTCAGAATTGTGGTTGGATAAAGTGATCAAAAAAATTGTGTAAAATTACACAAAGGAAAAAGATGGCATGTTTCACAATTATTCCCCTTGCCCCATCGCCCCAAACCAAACTGATAACAGAGGAAAACACATTCTTAAATCTCATAGAAGAAAAGGAAAGTCTTGAAAAAAAATTAAACAGAGAGAGGATAGTTATCTACATCAAAGGTGGATTTCAAAAATTTTTAGAACCTATTCTGTAGGTGTGGCCTGTTTTGTGGGAGTGGCTTGCTGGTCATGTGACTGGGTGGGAGTGGCTTGGCAGTTGTGTGGCCAAGTTGGAAAACGTGGTGAAACTCACTTAACAAAGCTCTTGCTTAGCAACCAAAATTTTGGTTGTGATCATATTCCCTTCCTTCCTTCCTTCCTTCCTTCCTTCCTTCCTTCCTTCCTTCCTTCCTATGTTTCTCTCCCGCACTTATTTTCTTTCTTTCTCTTCTTTCCTTCCTGTCTCTCTCTCCAACTTTCTTTCTCTTTCCTTCTTTCTCTTTCTCATTCTTTCTTTTTCTCTCTCTCTCATACACACACACACCATTTCCCTCATGTCTGCCACTGACAGCTCTCAAAGAGAAGGAATGAGTCATGCCTTGGGAAGGGGTTGGACTAGATTACCTCCATTTTCCCTTGCATCCCTCTATGTTCTCTGTCTCATTTAGTCACAAACAGCCCCATTCACTTTAAAGTTGGTTGCAAACTCCACTCACCCTGTGTGTTCCCTGGTCCTACCAAAGGAGGCGAGCTGTGGGGCGGGAGAAAGGGGGGAGTCTGTGGCTCCATATCTCTCGATCTTCTTCCCCACCTCGGTTCTGCAGGCGGGAGGTGCTGCTACTGAGGCGCTGCGGCGGGGGAGTCGGGGTGCTGCCCACCGAGCAGTGTGACCCACAGCCAGCTCAGGAGCAGTAGCAGCAGCTGCCACCAGCCGCCCTATGCCATCACTCGCTCCCTCTCAGGATGGCGGCTGGACATGCAGAGGGGGCGCAGCGGCAGTGAGGGTGGCCGAGGGGGGGGAAGCAGCACTTTGGTGGGTGCTGAGGGAAGGAAGGAATGAAGAATAGCTGAGCTGAGGCAGGAAAAATGCTCTACCGGGCGGGGCAGAGGGGTGGGTTGCTCCATGATGGTCCGGTCTCGCCGCCACGGAGCCTTTTATTATTCTTTTCTCTTCCCCTCATGAGAGTCGCGCCAACAGCGGCGCCACCAGGAGGAGCAACAGACTGGTGTGTGCTCCTGATCTGGCCTGCCTAAGGAACAGGAGGGGAGTTTGGCTGTTTGAAAAGCCCTGCGTGGAATTCCCCCCCTGCTCCTTCTTCTGCTGTTTGAACAAGCCACACGAGGCACGCTCCCTTGTCTTTGACAGCCTCCGCATTTCCAATTGGGGGGAAGAAATCCATCTTTTCCCTCCCTCTCCAGGGATCCCCGCCCCAATTGGAAATGAGGCAGCTGTGAAAGACAAGGGAGCGCACCCCGCATGGCTTGTTCAAACAGCAAAAGAAGGAACAGGAGGGGAGGATTCATTGGACAAGCTCACGGGTGCATGCTGCTCTCTCCTCTCACAGCCGTCTCATTTCCAATGAAGGGGATGGGGAATCCATGTGATTTCCTCCCTCTGCATGGAATCCCTACCACCTTCATTGGAAACGAGGCAGCTATCAGAGAGAAGAGGGCAGCGCACGTTACGTGGGCTTATCAGGGGCCTCCGGAAGAACCGGTACACTAAGGCACACTAAATTGCACCAACCGGTATGCTGATCTGTACCAGATGAAACCCATCCCTGATATACATTCAGAAAAAGTTTCATATAACCCACACACGTTTTGCAAGCATTGCAAATATACATTGAGACACACAATTTCTGCAGTGATCTCAAGCATTTTTCATTCAATCTGGAGATTGAAAAGTGTTTCTCAGATATAGAAGGTTAAAAAGAGCCTATTAAAGTGGAGCAAACAATGAAGACTTACAATTTAGTGCAAAAAAAAATCAAACAATGAAAATGGGATAAGGCACACTTCTTGGCATCTTGGACAAAGGACCCAACTCCAATTTCCATACCTACCTACCTACCTACCTACACACAAACACACACACACAAACACAAACCTGAGTAAATGTTGGAATCATCTTTAGATCTGCTTCATTCTCCTGAGAGGAAGGCAGTCTGGAACCCTCACCTATGCCATCCTATACAGGCCAGAGTGCTTCCCATCCATAGCAATTTCAAGATGTATAAATTTCAATTTCCAGAATTCAATATACAAGTTGGCTGGAGAATTCTGGGAGTTGAAGTTCACATATCTTAAAGTTGCCAAAGTTAAAAAACAATACTACAAAATTTCTTCTTCCCAAAATAACTAATACAGGAGAGGAATTAGGATAAAATCTAGGATAACCTGAACACTTTTTAGAATTGATGGGCCCTACTGTAATTTAGGACTTTTGATTGTTTTAATATATTTTCAGCATCATCTTGGATTGCATTTTGATGATAAGAGACCTAACAATTATTCAGCATCAAAGCCCTATGCCATTAAGAAGTGCTCTTAAAACATCATGAACATTTTCTGAGTGGCAATTTCTAAAATCATATTTTCAGTTCATTATAAATCCTGTTCCTACATGACTGTTTAAAATCCTTCTTTTTCTTTATGTTACATATCCTCCTCTCTATAAATACAGAGGCCTGCCACTGGTGAATACACCATTTAGTTCTTCTTCACTTTTTAGTTCTCTACATATTTTAAAAATAGTAAGTGTTGAGGAAACTGCCTTTCATTCCAAAAGTTACTAAAATCACAGATGAGGAGCAAGGAAGCAAGACTTATCTAAAAGAGGAAGATCCAGAATATAACCACAGAAAATATCACTTCTGTTTTTAAAATTGTAATTTGTCCATTCCAAAAGGAATGGAGGGGTTATTATTGTTTGCTTTTGGTGAAAAGTAGCTTCATTTTCTATAGCTGCATTAACACCTTTACATCCACACTTTTAACAGAGTTGGAAGTGTTCTTATTAATATGGCCCAGCAGAATTGTGATGAGCCAATATAAATCTCTGTGGTCAACCTTCCTGACCTGTTCAAACTGTAGTTAGGACCGGGAGGAAGCATTCTTGGTCGCATGTATTGGTGGGGTGGGGGTGGAGGGCGCCATGTTGCCTATTCTATTTCTCAACCCTGAGCTACTTGAAGATGCGTAGACTTCAATTCCCAGAATTCTTTAGTCAGGCTTGAGGCAGCTTTCTCAAGGTTGAGGAATACCAGCCTATTTAAGAGAAATGCTCTCTAAAGCAAAGTACTGATATTTGAAATTGTTTATTTACAAACAAGGTTCTAACTGCTAATAAATGATCACCTATTCTATCAAACACATTCTTAGCTTTGCAACACTATCACTAAGGAAATTGATCAATCCATCAGCCTCTGAACAGAATGCTGTTGCCTAGCAACAACCAGCAGCTTTAAACCATCCAAGTCCCTTGACACCCGTTTATTTTATGTCGCAATGCAGTATTTACAAAAATGTTATCCCCCCAAATTGCAGCTTTCTTTAATCATTATCTAAGAGTATTAGGTACGTTATAATCTAGGCATAAAACATCACTTTGGATCAAAACTGGAAAAGAAATAGTAGAATTTTTGCTGTGTTTTTGGCATGCTAAATAGGGAGACAACAACAGATAAATACATACACACACACACAGATAAACACATACTGATACAATGCATCAGCATTGATATAAATACATTTTCTTTACTATAGCTATTTTGGAATGAAAAATATCAGCATTATGTATTTTATTGGTAATGATATTGTTAAAAACCCTCATAAGTAATGATACAGGCAGTGCAATTTTAAATAGCTCAAAAACCAAATCCATGCAATCATTAATATTTAATTAATGTTTGATAGAAATAACCCTTTCTGAATTCTCAAAACTGAAAGGAATCAATATACATTTTACTTGTATCCTCAATGTCAAATTATTGAGACAATTACTTTTCTTTCTATAGCTAAAGAGAGTTTTAAGGAAGTATACAATGGAATGCATGCACATTAGAATCCCACGGAGAATTACTTTTAGAATTCCCATACCAACTTTATTATGATAGCTAGTTAATATTGTTAGAGAACCCGTAATGTTCCTATATAGAATATTTCTAAAATCCATGCAGGCTCTTAGTTCCCCTCTTTCACCAGAACAAAAGAGCTTTATAACTAGATATTTCTTCTCTGGCATAGGGGTGTGTGTGTGTGTGTGTGTGTGTGTGTGTGTTGTGACCTTCTCCTTAGAAATGAGCACAAATTATTAAGATTGAGGGATGGTTTGCATTAGGAATCATATACTAGACCTTTGTTTTTTCACATTTCACTGTATTTGCAATTCTGAAAAGTGACCATGCCATCTGGCATTTAATATTTGGAGGCCCTCCATTCCTGTTTTAAGAAGATTATTGCTAACTTTCCAAATTTTATTCTGCTTTTATATTTTCCATTGTTACTAGTATAGCTAAAAATGTTTTATTGCATGAAGCTATTAATAAATTATAATCAAGCATTCTACTTGTCCTCATGGTAAGCATTTAAACTGTGCCTATACACCCATCATGTTCAGCCTCTGACTAATGAACAATGTTAATTTTTAATGTGGGTTTCTACGTTGTGTTAAGCAATAGTTTGTTTAAGCATAGTTTAATGAATAAATCACAGTTGGCTAGGTTCAATGCCTACAACCAAACCAAATACTTTAAGACAGGGGTGGGTTGCTGCCAGTTTTACTACTGTTCGCAACCTGCGCACAATGCACGTGTGCGAGAACTGCGCACGTGCTGTCACTAAAAACCAAAATTGTGGCAGGCCAGCGGTGGCAAGGGAATTGGTTCGGGGGTGTGGCAGGCCTAGGTCGCTGCCAGTTCTGTGACCCAGGCCTGAATTCCACTACCAATTCGGTTGAACCAGGCCAAACTGGGAGTAACCCAATTCTGCCTTAAGAGTTTATTGTAAATTCATTCCTTTAATTCTCGGTTCAAGCTTTTTGGTGTTTCTTCCAAGATTGAAATAGAGAATTGACCCTCCATAAGTGAATAGGCATTTTTTGAGATACTTTTTACATTTGTAAAGTGTCATCAATGTTGGTGTCACTGGTGCCAGGGATCATGATGTGGATGGTACACCAAGTCAATTTAACCCTGTTCCTTTGCAAATGCAATCTTACAGAAGCCCCTGAAGATCTATCAGTTTTGGATCAGATAATCTCATTTTCATGCTGCTAGTAGAAAATCTCTCTCAATTATAGGTAGATCCAGCTTCTTAGTATAAGGTCTAGTTTACAAACCTGTTCTCAAAAATTGATAAAATGGTTCTATAATTGTTGAATCTATATCAGTGTTTTTCAACCTTTTTTGTGCAAAGGCACACTTTTTTCATGAAAAAAATCACGAGGCACACCACCATTAGAAAATGTTTTAAAAAATTAACTCTGTGACTATATTGAGTGTATATTGGGTGTTTTTCCCACGGCACACCTTACACTATGTCATGGCACACTAGTGTGCTGCGGCACAGTGGTTGAAAAACACTGATCTATGTAAATGAATAGATGCAGATATTAAACATCTGAAGTTACAGTAATTCTTTTTAGCATTATGCAGAATCAGGCAGTGGAAAAGCAATGACTCTTGGTGGGTTTGAACATCAAACTCTCACTCAGACTAGCCATATTTAATTGTTCTTCAGCACTTAATTTCATACTTTGAAATGAAAATAACGTACTTCCTCAATTGAAAAGCAAGCAAAAATCAGGTACACACACTATGGACTGGTTGCTTATGAAAAATATTCTTTTGAACAATTTATGCAACTTGCTTGCAGCATTGACAACTCCATAGCCTTCCAACTGGATTCTCATTTTGAGGGGGGCAATAATGGATCATACAGTTGAGACTGGTCACTCAAGGACAAGTTGTTTTTCCAGGTACATCTAGTTAGTGCTGTGGTGTGCCACGCTGTCCCCCGCAAAGCCACTTAGCTATAGTTAGGTCCTTGACTGTCTGCCAAAAATTCCAGGAATGTGAAGTCACTCTACAATTTCCCGCTCCAGCTAGAGCTGAGGACAAGGACAGGATATACACCAACAAGGGGGGCCAGAGCCATAGAAGAGGCAAGTCTTGTTATCAGGAAAAAACACCCAGTCAGCGTCTAGATGTTGATGAATCATGTGGCAACCAGTTTGATCATTAAAACTCTGGACATATTATCTTGGTAAAAGTATTTGGCCAGGGCTCAGCAACTGTTAGCTGCCATAAAAATGGAATATAAGGTGTGCTACCATATATGGACTGCTAAAATCTAGACAACCATGAGATGGCATCCAAGAGTTGTTTCTTTCCCTTTACTGCCATCTAGTGTTTATCCATATTATTCATAACTCATATATAATCTCGATGTATAAATGCAAAGAGAACAAAGCATATTGCCATCCAAACAAAAACATCAATCACATTGAAATAAGAAGACATTGTGGCCTGACTGATGACTAACATTAATCTATGTAAACTGTAATTTTGAGTTTTGGCTTAGCCTAATATATCAATCATTCACTAAAAGGAGGTAAGATTTATTTTTGATAATAAATTATAATTTGAACCTTTATTTTGCTGACCGTTTAGAACAGGGGTGTCAAACCCACATTGTCACGGCAGCATCATGTGATGTATCGGGACTTCCCCCCCCTTCGCTAAACCGGGTGTGGGCGTGGCCAGCATGTGATGCATCTGACCCATGGGCTGGGAGTTTAACAGCCCTATTTTAGAAGAAGATGGAGAGACCATCATTTAGAAGAGCCCAATGACATGTTCAATCATAGTTTAATAAATCCTTACTAAAGGACTTTTCCCCCCTTCGCTAAACCAGGTGTGGGCGTGGCCAGCATGTGATGCATCTGACTCATGGGCTGGGAGTTTGACAGCCCTGTTTTAGAAGGATAGACGGAGAGACCATCATTTGGAAGAGCCCAATGGCTTGTTCTTCTTCCGGGTTTCTGGTGCAATGCATGTGCGGTGATCAGCTGTTTTTTATGTGTGCGGTAATATTGGAAACTGGAAGAACTGATCTTCTGTTTTCCGGAGTGAACATGCATGCTGGCCAGCTGATCGGTGTGCATGCATGCGCTCATGCCAGTAACCAGAAGTCTAGCTGGCCAGCATGCATGCGCCCAGTGGAAACCAGAAATGTATTTTCTGGCATGCTCATGCCCCCTGGGCAGCTCCTCTTCTCTGTTGCATCCTAGACAAGCATGCATGTGCTCCCTTTTCAGCACTCTTTGCCGAAAAGGTTTACCATCACTGTTATAAGGCATCTTTGAAATCATTTAATTTATAGGTGTTTAAAAGGAAAAACCTTCAGTTATTTTGAATAGCAGATACTGTAAATTCTCATGTAATTCCATGTAAGTCCTTATTTGTATGTCAAAGTGCCCATTTTTCATTTGCAAAACTTTTTCATATTTTTATGGCAAAACTTATGATCAATGTAAAGTAGGACATGAGAGAGGAGAGCATCATGTAATATTTTACTCCCTTTTGTTCATTACTAACTTCAGGCAGATGTAGGAGGACAGTAGTAATAAGGTTGTCCTTGTATAAAATTGAGGTTTTTTATTTTTTATTTTAAAAAGCAAGAGAAACACGATCCCAACTATCTTGTGTCTAGTTAGGCCCCAACAATAGCTTAAAACTGTATCTGCAAAACTCAGATCATGTTTCAATATAAGACTTAATTTACTACACATAAACTATATTTGTTTCTTTTCCTTGTTCGTACAAGACAATAAGATGAGAGAAATGGAAAAAAATTGTGGTCCATATTGTACTTATGTTCACAGTACTTTCTGAATTTGGCTGAAACAACTGTCATTGGCTTTTTATGAAATATATCTGACAAAGAATCAAACTTTCAGTTCCCCAGGTAAAATACAACACCTCTGCTTTACTGACTCATACCAGGTTTTATGAGTATTCTTATCTCTATGAAAAACATGTCCACTCTCAGGTAAACAGGATCTTGCTAACTGTGATGGCCTTGTTTACATCTCTGGGAAAATATGTGATTGGAATTTTTTCCTAATAGCTAATGAGTCAGCTTTCAAAAATGTGCTGCTTTTTGGTATTGAGTCACTCCAATTTGACTGCTTCTAATACCAGCTTTCTTTTTCTTCCCCCTCTTTTGCTGAAGACAATCAAGACCAAACAAGAGTCTCCTGCCATTGTGGTGATGTAACCTATTCTCTGCTCCTAACACAGACAGCCATCTTCTTCTGTTGTTCCAGAAAGTGTCTCTGCAACGGGAAGTGAGGCCTAAGGACCAGTTTTTTTTACATGCCAAAACACAGGAAGTGTGTTGAGAAATTGCCATGGGCATTGTCAGGCCTTCCAAGCACAAACATACAGACTTACAAAAACAATTGGAGAAAACAAAAGGGGAAAAAAAAGGCCAAATAACGGGATAAAGGCCAAGGACCTTCTGTTTTGTTTCTCAGAACAATGCATATTAAAGTTTTCCTGCCAACCAGAAAGCAGGGAGGTATTTCATGAGCTCCTTGCCCTCTGTTGCCAGAAAGAATCCTTCTGTCTGCACCAACCTGTTCTTGATTTCTCAGGGTTATTATCAGAGGTGTTTACTGGCTTTTGCTTATATTAAAGGCACCGAAGGGTTGGATTATTGCTCCTGTTATCATGGCTATATTAGCGTGAACTCTTCCCTTTAGCACAATCCATGCCCTACACTCCCCCCGTTTTCTTCTCCTGCCTAGAAGTCCTGATACACACCTATCCTTGAGGCCTTAACAGTGCTATTTAGCACTCAATAGCTACTTCAAATCACCAATCCCGGAACTGAACTGAAAAGCTCAATAGGCAGGGGCATCAAAGGAGAAGGGGGTCAAAAGAGTCAAGATGGCAGCCTCAAGCACATAATATCTCTTGACTCTTTTGACCGCACCTGCAGAAAATGGAAAACTGAGTTCCTAAAATTACTATTAGTATTATTAAGAAATGCCCTACTATGACAAGACAGCCAGTTAGCCATAATGTACTGATTAAGGTGCCAGCACAGAAACCAGGAGGCTAAATTGCACCTTAAGCACAAAGTCAGTTTTGTGACTTTGGGCCACTCATTCTGTCTCAGCCCTAGAAAGGAGGCAATGGCAAACCAGTTTCTTAAAAACCTTGCCTAGAAAACTGCCGGGACCAGTCAAGGCAGTCACCAAAAATCAACATTACCTCAAAGGCGTGCACACATCCTCACACACATACATACAAAAGATAAGCTAGATACTTATTGCTTATGAACAAAGCATGTGTGAAATCATTAAAATCACAATGCAAATACAGAGAAAAAATATTGATGAACATAATATATTGCTTCATCTCTGCTTTCAAATTCACAATCTATGCAACCTTTTCAGGAAATCGCTAGGGAAGGTCAGTTATCAGTTGGGTGACTTTTTCCATCTCAGATCAAGCCCAAGATGTGGAAGTTCTGTAGTAGTTATTGGGGGCTGTTAGGAATTGTATGGGAGAAACAAGGTCAGATTAAATCCTACCAAGACAAGGCTGCTGTACACCCATAAACCTTTCAGTAATCTACTAACATTGATCTTGATAATTACCTGTAACCAATTTAAAATTTGGATGCTAACCTTTGAGCCGTTTGTATAGGAACACCCAGTTATTTGAATAACTTGATTACTGTTAATGTTCTTTTGAGCTTGTCTCACTCATAAAATCAGGTTTGGTTAGTTTTTCCTTCCAACGGAATGGCCACTTTATTAGCTCTTTCTCTCATCTAACTCCTGTCCTTCAAAATCAGCTCCTCCTTGAGCTACGTTTGCATTCTGAGGTTAAAAGGGGTTCTAAAACATTCCTTCTACCAGATTTTTTATGAAGCAGTAATAGCCTTTCTTTGCAGTGGCAAGTATGTAATGGTGATTTTAAATTAAGTGTACAAGGATTTGGAAATGTTATACATTATTGTATTATTGGTTTTGGTCCATTGTGTTTTTATTTTGCTTCGACTGAGTTCAGATGAAAAAGCAGTTGATAAAAAAAATTACTATACTAAAAATATTATAGTGTGAAGAAGGTTGTAAGTCCCTTAATGAGACTTGGGGACACCCCTGCCCCAGGATTTATGGTTCCTACTGGAGCAGGAAACGGAAGGTAAGACCTGTTGCTCCAATCAGTGTGTCTTACCCAGACTAGGATTCATTTCCAGTGGTAATTTATGCCTGATTACCATGTAATCAGAGACCGCCTTCTGCCAATAACCTCCCTGCGTCCCATCAGATCGCATAGAGCGGGCCTCCTCCGTATTCCATCCGCCAGTCAGTGCCGACTGGCGATTACCCGGAGGAGAGCCTTCTCAGTTGCTGCTCCGACGCTATGGAACAATCTCCCCGTGGAGATTCGTACCCTGACCACAGTCCAGGCCTTCCGTACAGCCCTCAAGATCTGGCTAGCCCGTCAGGCCTGGGGATAAACTCTTCCGCCCCTCCCGAATGCTGAGAGAATGTTGTGTTTTTAGTATTTTTCAGTTATTGCACATTTCTTTTTATGTTTTGTCTTCACTCCCCTTCCTTGTTATTGTAAGCCGCCCTGAGTCCCCTCAGGGAAAAGGGCGGCCTATAAATGCTATTAAAATCTAATCTAAAAAATCTAATCTAATCTAACTAAACCACTACTACAGATGGTTATGTAAGAGTCCTTCTGAAGGTGAGTGGAAAACTGGTACAGAATGGACAGTCAGACTGCCTTAGTGTTCTCTTCCTAAAAGGTACATTTGGCTTTGACTCCTACCATTTTTTGTAAACACTTGAACTGAACTGTTCAAACATGCCTTTAGTTTTAGGTGGTTGGGGGTGACTGCCTTTGTTATTATTTCATTGCACTCTATTTGTGTAGTAGACATTCCTTAGAGCCAGTATAGCTGGGGAAGATTACAAATACTGTCTGTAAAGTAAGCAACCAAGTAAGGTAGCTAGGTAGGCAGAGAAAGAGAGGTAGACAGCTATTGCACAATCCAAAATGGAATATATTTGAGCTTCCTTTTATATGTTATGAGAACCCAAGCAGTTAATTTATTCACATTGAACAAATCCTATTGAATAAAGGGGATCTCAGTTATGGAGTGGAGCAACAAATGCACCTCAAATCTCAGACACTGCATACTAAAACATACATAAAATTAATGAAATATAACAGAGAGAGAGGGAGAAGGGGAGGGAGGGAGGGAGGGAGGGAGGAAGGGAGAGAGAGAGAGAGAGAGAGAGAGATTGATTTTACTGGCTAGAAGGCATCAGAAAGTGTGATATACTGTATTCAAGGCTATAGAAGGTAGTTATGTTTACTATGTAACTGAGGAATAAAATCAAAGCCTGTGATTTTACAACTGTGCTTATTACTCCATCTCAGATGTTCTGATATCAAAGACAGAGATTGTTTGCAAACAGTGTTTTCTACAGCAATCCAGGGGTTTTGTTAATAAGACTTTAATGGCAAATTCTTATTCTCTTGCATTCTACCTAAATACAAAGCCAAGAAAATCCATATGGCTAACTTTGTTTATGTTTGTTTCTTTATTGCTATTGTTTGGTTATTACCTAGCCCTGTTGCTTATCATTTTGTTTATTATTTAAGCTTGTGGACCACTTCAATCATAGCAGCTAAATGGCAGCTAAAAAGACATCTACTCTTGATGCACTATGAAAATGCCTGAATAGTTTGAACAGCTCTGCCTTGAAATTGGTCTCCTTAAAAACAAGCAGTGAAGTTTTGAGGCAGGTTTTCAAGATTCTGTAATACATAGTATAACAAAAAAGTTTCATTTCAGACTTGTGGACTTCATTTCTGGATTCATTGCAGTGTCTACCTCAAAAGTCCAAAAGAGGGATAATAAGGGTTGAGGGGCAAATGACCTGTGGGGTATGGTGTTATAGTACTGAGAGCTCCTGAGCAGGATGGGGGAAGGGGGGAGGGGGGGAGAGGCAATGCATATCTGCCTTATCCTACCTTTTTCATAAAATCACTGTAGATTTTATTATGGTCAAAATCCCAAACATAAAAATGTTGTAGATTTTGTTCCTGGTAAACCATATATAATCCAGAAGATTTTGGCAGAATGTCTGGAACAAAACATACTTTCCATTTTGTGTACATTTTTATTCTAGGAGTCTTGTTTGGATGTTGCTGCCTCCTCTTCCTTTCTCCTTGAATACTTGCATTCAGTTTTATAGAAGGAAAGGGGAGAATAAGTGAAAATATATGATCTCCTGGATCAAAACAGTGAACCAGAAAGTTGGTTTCTACCAGTTCCGTCTTTATTTATATGAGATTATATGGAAGATATTATTTTGAGAAACAAAGGCTAAAGTCTATATATTCAGGTTTCTCAGTATGATGTCAATTTCACAGGTATTTGAGGGAGCCATACCGAAACGTAGAAGTTATATACATTAGAATAGTCTGTACTAGTCTAGTTGGCAAACCTCTGTTCTATAATGTTGCATCCATGGCAAAGTCAAGGCTTTATACAGGTTCCATGTTTTCTGCTGTCTATGATCAGTCATATTTTTCTCAGGATGAGCAACATGTGGCCTTTCAAAAGTTCAACACACTTTCCATATCCCTTATTGTCGGCCTTGATGGCTAGAACTAATGAGTTTTAGAACTGAAAAACATCTGGAGACCCACACATTGGCCGATGTCTTGCCCAAATGAGGGATGGCAGAAGATCTGAAATTAGACTTAATCAACAAGATGTAGTAAGGCTAGTTTATCATCAGTGGAAATGTTCTAATATGTAGCCTTAGTGGACTACTACACAATGCATATGTGCATGGAGACATAGCATTCTAACCTGAGTCCTGAAAGTGACTATTTGACCAGATACAACAGAGAAGACTTTTTAAGATAAGAAAACTGTTTATAAAGTCTGTGACCCTTTAGGTATTGTTACATCTTACAACAGCCATCCTACCCATTATGGTTAATAGCAAGGAATGTTAGGAGTGGTGATTTCAGAGTTTTACTGCAATAAATGGCATTCCTACCCATGAGAAATTGTTAGCAAAATTCTAAGAAATCATCCACCTAATTTCTTTGAAAGTTTGGTGAGAATTTTGGAAGGCCATTTATGCCTTGCTCTATTTATAAGGATCTGAGTCAAGGATTAGTTAAGCAGCAAATTATCTGAAGATGCCACTGAATAACCTTGCCGAAAGTCTTTGGAATATGTCTCATAATCTGTTTTAAACCAGACTCTGTCTGGATTTTGGAGTGTCTGTATTTGATTCATAACCTATAGCTTGGCTAGGTGAAGTACCTGACATACTAACTAAAACAGGGAGAGAGAAATTTGAGCATCTGTTGCACAACCTGGACTTAAATAAAAAATTTGGAGGTCATTTAGACTTGCAGGATCCAGAAAGCTAGCCAAAACCGTTTAACAGAAAAGTCTGTTCCAGAAAATCTATTATTTTAATACATTAGCTAAATGAAAAAGAAAGATGCATTAAGTCTACTATTTAAAAATTGTGGCAAAGAAACAAGGGGAAAAGTTAGGTCTTAAAATAAAAAGTTGTGTTAACACTGAGAGAAATTTTATACTAAAGCCACTTACATGCAGGAGTAATTAGGAGAATGTATGTCAGCCCAAGCAGAACTGACTTGTAAATGTTAGGATTTTACTTGAGAATTCATGAATATAATATATTCACCTATTTCTTATGGACCAGACTACATTAAAATCAAGTTCTGTTCTACTAGAATTTAGCTTAGCTTATTGTAAATCTGCAATACCTCTACCGCCAACCATGAATGTTTCACCTGTACGGCAGGCATGTATGAATGCATGCATCATTTGTTTATTTGTTAGGTTTACATTTTATCTTTTCTCCATGTGCTCAAAGTGTCTTACACAGTATCATTTTTCATTTCCTCCTAATAATAATGAGGTTGTTGATGATGTCATGGGAGCATAAAGTGGAAAAAGTTGTCGAAAATGAGGTGAAGATCTTGTGGGACTTTTGAATGCAGACAGATCGCCATTTGGAACACAACACGCCAGATATCACAGTTGTTTAAAACCGAAGTGTAGAATTTATTGATATCACTGTACCAGAAGATGCCAGAGTCGAAGAAATAGAACTGGAAAAAAATCACGAAATATCATGACCTGGCCATTGAAACTACGCGATTATGGGTGAAACATGGGTGGCACTTGGTACCATGTCCAAGAATTTTACAAAATACATTAATAAATTACAGCTTCCTGCAATAACACTACTCAGAACATTGCACATCTTAAGAAGATACTTAGTTGATACCTAGGATGCTGGTAGCAACCCGTATCAACCGTCAGCGCCAATCATATTTGTGATACATTTTTAAATGTTCATGTTTAATGAACAAAAGTTAATAATAAAAATAAAAAATAATATAAATAAAAAGTGAAAATATCTATAAACCCCTTACATCCTGGACACAATTTATTTCAACTTCTAACCTCAAAATGACGTATAGGGCATTGCATACCAGAACAACTAGACACAAGGAGAGTTTTCCCCCGAATGCCATCACTCTGCTTAACAACTAATTCCCACAAGCCTGTCAATAATTTACTAAGAATGTATTACTATTATTCTTCTCTTCCTTCCTAGTATCTATCTCTCCCCACTTATAACTATAACCATGTTGCTTGTATCTATCAATTTATATTGTTTTTATTTGTTTCCTAGTACAATTTGATAGCTTATTAGTAACCTTAACTATCACTAAGTGTTGTATATTTTTATTTTTGATGAATGTATTTTTATTCTCCTTATGCACACTGAGAGCATATGCACCAAAGACAAATTCCTTCCATATCAACCATCAGAACCAGTCAATGATATTAATGATACATTTTAAAATGTTCAGTTGACTGAGTTTCATGTGTATTGAATTAAAGGTTATAATAATGGTAATAATCCTGGAAGGCATTTTGCATGGCTGCTGGTAGATTTGAACTTGAAACGCCCTAATAGAAGATTAAACACCTTAACCAGTACACTAAACTAGGAAAGTGATTAAAGATGCAAAGTAGAGGAACATACTGAAGTACAACAGTGGGCTTCATCAGTTATATTAATGAACAAGAGCCTGTCAGAACTTTGAAAGTCTACTTTTGATTAATGCAGTTTTCCTGTTCTTTACTTGATTCTCCTTTCTGGATTCTACAAATTGCTTTCTCAAGATTGTGATTAAAAATTTACAGGCTGTAATCTACCTGTTACATCATTAGGTATTTTTAAAACACTATTTCAATTTCATTTCTTTGTTGTTTCTTCCTAGATTTTTTTTTAATCACATCTAATACTACTTGGTTAAGACTCAGAATGTATACATTAAAGCCTCCTGGACAGACATAGCTTTAAAATCATAGATTTATTTTCTTTCACCTCTTTTTTTTTTTTTTTGAGGGAGGGGAGGATTTTTGAACCTCAAAAGCTTGCCCAATTTTTGTATTTTTGTTGGACTTAATAAAATGCTAATTCCATATTTTATTTTGGGCTTTTTCCCCACCAAGGACCCAGATAGCATTACCCCATTTATAAAGAATCATGTAGATGGCCATGTTTTCCCATTTAGAAAACATAACAATTTCTATTCTCCTGCCTAACAGTGTTTATGAATAAATCCATTTGGCACCCAGTTCCACTTTTCTCATTAAGAAAAGCTGATTTACTTTTCTTTCCACTTCTGTCTTTCACAAATGACTGATTTTTTGCTTAAAAGTTAAAGGATGCAATCAAGTATCCTCCCTGAGACATGTCAGCACATGGAGGGAAACAACATGGACTATTGATTGTGACAAAATATCATTTTTAAAAAATCTGGTTTTACACTTACGCTTTATATTTATACAGATGCAGAGAGAAAGACACACATGGCTCAGTATAAGGTAACATTTTTAGTCCTAATTGCTTCCTAAACCAAACAAAAAGCTTTCCCACACATGCAGATGAAATAATTTCATGTCCCAACCTATTACAATGAACCACTCAAATCTTCCTTTTCCTTACTCTGCCACCCACCCATACATTTGTTGGACTAGAGGTCAAGAGACTCAGGATGGGGCTAATTGAAGAGAATGGATCAGAATCTAAAGCAATAAGCAGATCGGACTGCCCCAAAGCAGGAAATGGACATACAGGTAATCCTTGATTTACCACCATTCATTTAGTGACTGTTCAAAGTCACGATGGCAGGCAAAAGAAAGTAACTTATAACTAGTTTTCACACCTATGACTGTTGCAGCATTCCCCCATGGTCACGTGATCAAAATTCAGGCACTTGGGAACTGGCATATACTTATGATAATTGCAGTGTCACCATTTGTAACCTTCCCAGCTGGCTTCCTAACAGCAAAGTCTATGAGAAAAGTTAGATTTGCTTAACAACTGCATGATTTACTTAATCACAACTGCAGTGATTCACTGAACCACCGTAACAAAAAGATCATAAAATGGGGTGCAACTCGTTTTAACTGTCTTGCTTAGCCATTGAAATGTTGGGCTCAGTTGTGGTTGATGTAGGTCAAGGACCACCTGCAGTGCCTAAAGCAGAGGTCTTCAAACTTGGCAACTTTAAGACTTGTGGACTTCAACTCCCAGAATTCTCCAGCCAGCTAGAGTTTGGGGACCCCTGGTCTAAAGAGTCATGTACATATCAGACATGTCTAAACTCCAGTTTTGAGACTGTAGATCAGGGACCGATGAAAGGATTATATGGGAAAGCTTCCTCTCAGGCTGTCTATGCAATTGGAACAGAGATATCAGAGGGGCAAAGGAAATATCAAAAATTTAAAGATGGCAAATGCACAACTGAAGCCCTCCCCTTGTTTCATGTGTCCTCTACAACAGACACGGAGGACCAACTGGTACTTGTGGGTCTAGTTAATTGGGGCACTTATATTCTGGAATATAAATTCCCTCTGAAACTTGTGATTCTTTATTATTTCGGCACCTACTAAAGGTTGGTCTCTTCATTAGGATTTTCCCCACATGGATAGATGCCAACATGAATGAGCTTTTGGATCCCCTTTCCTTCTTGTTGAATACATTTTACTGGATATATTCCTTCAATCGATTGTTTTTATGGTTGCATTCTATAGTGGGTAAACCACTTTGAGATGTATTTGCATAGGAAGCAATATAAACATGCATTAAATAAAGAATATGCTCAATGTGGGTGAAAATCTATATCCAGCTTAACAGAGAAAATGGAATGGAAGGAAAGTGCAGATGTCCTGGCTGATAAAACAAGAGTATTTTCTAATTTGGAAAAAAAAGATGGATGTTAAATCCTGGTAGAAGCCACAATAATGCCACTTGAATCCTGTTATTGCCACTGAGATTCTCTGGATTTTGGGAGATACAAATAGAATAAATATGCAATGTTTAATAATACAAATGGCAACCTATACCTCCACCCCGCCCTCCCCTTGCCATATCTATGTGTTAGAAATTCAAAGAAAACAATGATTCTATTTAAGTTCAATCCATGTCCTCTGAGCATCACTTGGAGAATGCTCTGAGGTTGCTTGAAGAATGATTAACTACTGTGGTATGGTAAATAAATAGCAACAAAAAAACCACCAAAGGGGAACTTTGAAAATAAAATTTGCAAAATTGTTTTGTAAGCAGAGACTGGTTGCAAAGGTCTGTCTCATGATATGAGATGGGAATTTCCTTTGCAGAATAAACTATGGCAGCTGGTGGTGGGTAGGGAACAGGCCCAAGCCCCGCAGTGGCCCATAGGGGAAAGCAGGCCCAAGGTCTGTAAGGACCTGGTGGAGTAGGATGAGGGGCAGGTAGATGGGAGGGCTCCACTGCAGTCTCTCTGTGGATGGTTATGAGGGTGAACGATTGTTGGCGTGCTGCAGAAGCTGTAACTTTGAAACTGGGTGATAAGTAGCTTGTGAGGGATCTTTTGTAACTTTGAATAGTTGATAAACAATTGGTCATAAACTGTATTATATTTGTGCCCCAGGTACCCCAAACATCTTCATATATAATGGAGTTGTGAGTTTAGCAGTGTTGCCTTTTCTAAAAACTGTATACTGGACTCACATATCGCACTGATTTTTCTTTTAGACCTGTTTTGCAAGCCACAGAGACTGAATTCACACACATAGTATCGTTAAATGACCAAGTTCACACAATAAACTAAACCAAATTAATCACACCCAATTGGTTTGTGTTTGTATGTACGTGTGTAATTAATGTGACTATTTTTGTATCCATTTTTATTTTATACTAGCTGTACCTGGCCACACGTTGCTGTGGCCCAGTCTGGGCGTAGTGGGGCGGCAGGTGGGTGCTGCCATTGGTCAGGACTTGTGGCTGCTGGGCCGGGCAAGGCTGGTTGGGGGAGACGGTGCCAGGGCTGTCGGCCTCATGGAAGTTGTTCAGCATCTCCTCGGAGGAGTTGCGCTCGGGCTCCAACTCGGTGGCCCGGGAGAGTGAGATGTCCAGGATCTTGGAGGAGGAGAGGTCCTCGGTGTGCCACCTCACAGGGCACCCAGGGGCCGCCCCAGCCCCACTGCACCTCAGGATGACACCACCGCCGCCCCATTGGAGCCGCCTTGACGAGGCCGTAGCTGGGCGCATGTGGCCGGCTGGGCTGAGGAGACACTCCGCCTCCGCTGGAGCTCCACTGGGCTGGCTGGGGGTAAGCTGGCTTAAGAGCGGAGGGAGGTGACTGAGGGATGGTGCAGGTGGCGCCCCGCTACAGACAGCAAAGGCCCGGCAGGAGGGGAGAGAGGGGAGGGGGAGGCTGAAGGGCTTCGGCTCCCCTTGGCGGAAATGGCCGAAGCTTGTCAGAGGAGGGGGGGGAAGGGGAAAGGGTGTGGCCGCAGCCCAGCCACACATATAAAGGGATCATCGGGACGAAGCTGGAGAGGCCGAACTGTTTCGAATATACTATACTCACTAAATCAACGCTATGGTAAACGACACAGCTCAATTCCAAAGCAATGTTACACGAAATAATTAAACCAAAATGAAAATAAACCGAAATCTATGAAAATTCAATATAACAATGCAATTGGAAACACTGAAATGGAATCATGAAATATTTAGTATAGCGTGTGTTGCGTTTATGTCCACCAGATGGCGCTGGTTTTCAAAAAAGCATATTTTTACAAAAAACCATGTTTTTACCTGTCACAGGTGTGACATCTATGTAATATACGTATATAAAAACATTTGTGTATTCGAATGCAACGTTGTGTCAAAATTTCAAAGCAATTGGTGAAGAACTTTCGGAGATTAGCGATTTTGAACAAACCACCATTACATTTTTATTTATATATTGTTATTGTTACATTCAATTTGTCATTCATGTTGATGGACGATGTTCTGCCTGCAGATCAGATTTTTAACCCCAGTGGATGCATTCATGAAAGGACATGCTTCAAATATCCTCTGAAGTAGTTACAGTCCTTATAGAAATAGAGCATGTATTAGGCCTGAGCAGGTCCAAGGACAGGGAGAGCAAAGGAATTCCTGCTATGTTCCCAGGAATCTATTCATTCAACTTTGGATATAGCTTACTGCAAGGAATGTGTTTGTGCAACTGTCATAAGCCTCAACTTGTTAGTACCTTCATTTGTACCAATAAAGGAGAATATTTGTAGCTTAGAGTTGAAATGAGGGGGTCCTTGATGCTCTCTGAGCCTGGTTGTTTTCTTGCAGATGCTTGGTTGCTTTCTTGCCAGCCCTGACGATGTCACCTAGTTTGGGCAATGAAATGTTCGCAAGAAAACAAACAAGCTCAGAGAGCGCTAAGGACCTCTTGCCTTCATTTGTATTTTTCTAAAGTCATCCTGATATGATCAGGCTCCGATCATCCTGCTCCCAGCTTTTAAACCCAGCTGGAGTCGTGATCATATTAATAGTCACAGAAATCACAAGCCATTTTATGAATGTATTTGCACTCTTTTTTTCTCTCATACTCTGAAAACTGTGTTGCTCTTCTTCTCTACGCCTGTTTTTGCTGTTCTCTAAAAGGTGCTAACACCCATGTGACTACATCTGGGCATGGAAGTTCAGATAGAGCTGGGCGACCTCCAAGATCTGCAAGAGACACTTGAAACATCCCCAAACAGGGCACAGACCAGCCATCTGCCTTTTGTTGCTAAAAATACTCTGTACAACATTCATGAAATCACCAGGCGTCGATCTTGACTTGAAGGAATCCTTATTTATTTTAAGAGTTGAAAACAATAGTTAGGCTAGATAAGGCTACAAAATACCCAGTTGGTGTTTTGTAATCTTTGTAAGGGAACTGCAGGAATAGTCATGCAAAAAGTACCCTGGAATTGCAGCATAAATTCACAATGTCTTTGAATAAGCCTGAAGTGTTTTCTGCGGGGAACACACAGATCTTCTCTTTGAAACTCTGGCTGTATTGTGTTTTAGAGAGTTTTCTGCACCTAATACGAAAAGTCAAAATGACAGCCACTTTCCCTTTTTCTCTTCTCCCTCCTGATGATGTGCACTATTATGCACAGATGCCATTTGGATGTGAGCAAATGGCGCCATCACTGGAAGCTTCTGCAGAAGCAAAACAGCCACTACCAGAACAAGCATAAGGAGGAGAGCTGTTGCTGCCTGTCAGACAAAGGGACAAAGTACCATCTAGTGGGCAAAGCAATACATTACTCAATCATGATTTTTCAGGAACTGTTTCTTGCCAATCACCAAGAGACCTTAGGGACTGAGCAGTCAATAAAAACAATGGATGAATGGATAAATAATCTTATGACTTGGCTAATCACACTAAGTCATAGGTTGATTAACCCTGATTTATTGACTAAACCATAACTGGATGGATTCACATACTATGTCAAGCCATAATTATGACTTAGAAACTTTATTAATTTAGTTACAAATCGTATTACTATCAACCTAAGAACAGCATAATAAATCTTATAGTTGTGCAGGGTTTCAAAATGATTTTGAAAAAATACTTCAGACCTCACACATATACAAGGACATGCCTTCTCTGCTGTTCCTTAACGTAGCCCTTTTCTCCTTTTTTTTAGGTTTCTGCGGGAGCCTGAGAAAGAAGCCCCTGCTTTAATGAATCAAGTTACTAAGGCGGAACATCTATCAAGTAGCATTTTTCCCCGCCTTGTGCAAAAAGGAAAAGGTGACTGTTATAAGGAATAAGTAAGAAGTACTGTGCTTGTAGATTAAGAACTTCCAAGTGATTTTCAAAGCTTGCACAGCCATAATAAATAAGATTTAAACTTTCTGCTGCCTTATATTAAATCAAACAATCATTTATTGTTCAACCTCTTCCAGCATGTAGACATCATTGCACAGAAATAAGAGCCTAAAAGATGTAGGACAAGAAGCTAGAGAGCTCCATGTGTATATGCTGGGGGCCTCCTTCATAAAGGTTGTCTTACCAATAAACTAGGAAAAGTTGCATTTTCTATCATCCTAGGTTAAATAAATAAAAGTGTCACCCTAACACTGCAAGTTACTGATGATTTGAGTAATGATGTATAGAAAGAAAAATATGGATGGATAGTTGGATAGATGAGGAAGGAAGGAAGAAAAAGAAAGAAAAGAAAATAATCATTTTAACTAAGCAGATGGGGTCTGGATTCACATATTTCACTAAGCCAAACATTGTTTGATGTTTTACTAAATATGCCAGAACTGTTTATTTATTTATTTATACCACACCTTTCTATTCTGACAAGTTCTCAAGGAGACTACCAGCATTTGAAAAACCAAAGAAAAGCACTAATACTTTGATCTAAAATAGCCTAACTAAATCTAGCAAAAGAGATGATGTCTTGTACATTTCCGAAATGCTGAGAGAATGGAAGGTAAAAGCTGATGTGTTCTATGGCATGGGAGCAACTCACGGCAAAGCCAGCAAGATGGGCTATTAACATTGGAAGGAAGTTACAAATCCTTCAGTCAGATTCTACACTATTTAGGGCTTGAAATGTCAATAAGGTAAAGACCCCTCATGATCAGAATCAACACCTTCAATTGTGACACATAAGCAATTGTGTGCCCTGGGCATCAGGGCAAATCTTTGCATCATGTGAGGCAAGTTATAAGGTTAGCTGAACTATTTTGTACCAACTGCAGCTTTCAGACACTTACTTTAGTGTCCCCATGTTGCAGAAGATGAGATAAACCAATACATCAACAAATCTGAGAAGCTCAGGAGGGCTTCCAACTGGCAAACCAGGAATAATTCTTCCAAGCTTCTTTGGCGCATCCATCATCTGGAATCTAATAACAATTAAGGAACTTTCTAAGGGAACACAACTTTACGATGATTAGCACTTCCTTCTTGATTTAATGTTAGCTTCTTCATCCAGCCTGCTCTGAAAATTAGGCAACTTTCAAAGTTTCTGTCTAGTTCCTTAGAGATGGGTGGTAAGGAGCATCCCACAGGCTTGGTTGACCTTCCCAAATGGTTCAATCAAAATGTTGAAGCCACTATATTCTTGTAACATTATATGGAAGTGAAAGTTGGACTTTAAAGGAGCAGGATGCAAAGAGTATTGTTGACCCTTTTGAACTTTGGTGTTGGAGGAGATTCCTCAGAGTATCACTGACAACCAATAAATTAAAACAATGGATCATTGAACATATCAGCACAAATAACCGGGCTCAAATTATACTGCTTTGGATACCTTATGCAAAGATCTATCTCTCTGGAAAAGGTGGAAGGAAATAGAAGAGGACAAACAGAAACAAAGTGGATGAACTCAGTTTCAGTGGCTGTTAGTGCATTGGTGGGAGACCTGAAAGACCAGTTTAGGGATAGTTTTTCATAGAGAAAATCTATCTAGGGAGGTGCTGGGAATCAATACCTTGATGGCACATAATCAGTCATACAGTCTAAATGTTTTATGTAAAATAAGGTTTAGGGAAATTTGAAAAAAAATAAAATCCAGCTATTGGCTCTCTTAAAAGTGCTGGGTTGAATGGATTATTCCAGAACAAACATCAGCAGTAGGCCTTGATATGATGCTTGAGCTCCATCCCCCCATCCCCGCCCCAGGATGCTTGGTGCTGATTCCATTATGGGAAATGCATGTGGATGCAACACTTTGAATAAATTATTGATAATCCTCCCAATTTACCCATATCCTCTCATAGATAGCACATTAAACTATGGCATTCATGTTTTGCTCGTGGCTTTCTATATACAATTGATTAGTCAACATGAATCCTGCATGGGTGGGGGTTTTTTTTAGGATGTCTGTGAAAATTCAAACAAGCAACAAAAAAGTTATCTGCATTCTCCCTTCTCCTCTAACCATAAACAATTTAAAAAAGTAAATTCCCAAAGGAGGTTGCCACATTGGTTTTTCACAAGAAACAAGCACAGGTTTCCTGGTACATGTGTCAAACCAAAACATTTATTTTCACATAAAATTAATCCAAATACACTTCATCAGATGCAATGGAATCAAAGCCAAACAAATGGGGACTTTTTAAGTAACTACACTTCCTATTGAGGCCACAAAGAGGCAAGAGAAATTGGTTAGAAAAAACGGAATGGTTTCAAATTGGTTGACAGAAGATACAGAGTATTATGATTAACAACAGAATCTCGCTTTTAAAGGCAAGTCTATTGTCTGAGTCAGTGTTGAGGAAAAAAAACCGAGGAACATTTTGTTCATCCTTGAACAATAAACATTCTAACCCAAGTGGCACACAATCCAGTCTTTGGAATCACACATCACATTAAGCTATAATGAGTTTGCTTGGTAGGTTTTTTTTTAAGTGACTGAGTATAAACTCAGTCATTGTAATATAAACTAGATTTCAGAACAACAAAATATATCAGCCTGGACTGTAATTGTGCAGTCTCCGGTGGAGGCGGCTTTCTTCAGTAAAGATCTCATTATTGCCCGTTTTTCGCAGAGGACAAGCTCCCTCCAGCCAGGAGACATTCGTCATCCCTCTTTGGGCGTGGCGCCAGACCCGACTTTCATCTGTCGAGGATTTTTCAATTAAACCAAAATAATTAGTCCGTGACCAATTAGAGCGCAAAGGAAGGAAACAAACGGAGCTCCAGGCCAATGAAGGCTTAGGAAGGCAGGCCTCCTGGTAACTGAGGGCCAATAAGGGCACGTAAAAGGATAGCTTGAAAACGAAAGTTCCGACTTTGTAAACATCGCAGGATGATGCCTTTAAGCGTTTATTTATGCCTTTATTGCAAGCCTTAAAAAAACAAACAAACATACGGCCTCTTATGAAAAAGGTACATATACCGTAATGGGGCGATCACATGAAAACAATCGCCCGCTGCAGAAACTGCATTGTGTTTTTCACCCCACATTATTCACCTAGGATTATGACGTATGTGAAAAATGCTGAAAGGGGCAGGCAAAATTGCAGGCACCGGTACACATTTAGGACCGATCCTTTTCATGTCTACATTCTACTGAATTTAATCGAATTTACTTCCAAGTAAACCCACAGAAGACTGTGCTGTTCAGATTTTCCCAACCATGCGAGAACTGGGGACACCGGGAAATTCTGCCTTGTCTTTAGCTGCAGAAAAAGTCGTGCAAAAAATGCCCTGACGGGAGGAAAATGAGGGGCACAAATGTCCGATTTCTGACTGGAGTTAACGGGGTTGGTGCACTGCAGGGTGGGTGCCTGTTTTTGCAGCTCCAACTTGACAAGACTACGTTCCCTTTGGGTTCAATTTTGAATACTGTTCTAGAAACTTCCCACGACTACCACCTTGCGGATGCCTATTATACAGATACCGAAATAAGGTTTGGTTTTAAAATAACGGGTGATTTGCTCTCCTCTGCAGAGGAAAACACAACGTGTATTTTGAGACAGAGGAAAAGCGCATTCACTTAGCAGAGCCATCATAAGGGGTCGCTGATCCAAGGTTTTTTTGCAGGACACTCCTGCGCACCTTCCTCAAAAACAACAACAACTCGGTGCAATAAAAGGAATACTCGCAGGTGAATATGTGCACAAAGCCTGCAGCCGTTTCGCCCCTTTTTGTGAGAATTGTGTTGCCATCAGCTCCGGGACTGATCTCTATACTGCGCCAACACCGAACATCAATGGGTAAAACACCAGTCGTGAAAAAGGAGGCCTTTTTCGCTCATTTCCCCTCGCAGATTGAGGGAATTGCTATTTCACTCCTGTTTCCCGTTCCCTGAAGGAAATAATAATTAATAAATAATAATAATTAATTAATAATAATAATAAATAATGATAATAGTAATAGTAGCCTAGCGCGCCAAGTCCAAGTTTGGCCTTTGTATTAGGCCTGCGGTGCGATTCGAGGCTTCTATCTCACGCTCGCGCAGGTTCCTTGGGGGTGGAGCACGCCGCTCGAGCAGGTCTAAAGCAGGAGCGGTTTCCGTGCACCCGGCTCCTCTTGACAAACTAGCGCTGGCCAGAAGGGGAGGGCGGGGGCTCGCTCGCTCTTCTCTCGCGCGCGCTTGGGAAAATGTTACGCAGGTTCTAAAATGGAACGTTAGCGGCGGCGTGATTGAGCTCTGGAGTTGGAGGGGGGGCGGCGGAGTAAGTAAGAGCGAGACCAAACAGCGATAGCCGGCGCGCAGTTGGATACTTCCCCTCAATCTGCGAGCAGCCGCCACCTCCTTCTTCCTCCCTGTATGGAGCTTTCCGCTATTGGGGAGCAGGTGTTTGCTGTGGAGAGCATCAGGAAGAAGCGCGTAAGAAAGGTGGGTTGCTGCTGCTGCTTCCCTGCGCCGACTTCGCATTTATTCTGCAGCAGGGCTATAAACGGCGTTTTAAGGGAGGAAGAATCTGGAAGGCGGGATATTTCTTCCATTGCTAAGCCTCCTCTTGGGACTTTTCATTGCAAACCGTTATTCTAGCGGTAGCTGCTCTTGCTCCGCAAAAAAAAACACCGCGCGGTACAGCGAGAGTGAAGTGGAGTACCTCGTCCTCTCGCACCCCGGTTTGTACACACGCCGTAGTGCGAGTAGGGGGGCGTGGCGGAACTTCTCGTTTTCCCGCCGGCAGGGGGCGCCAGGGAAGCCCAAGAGAGGGCTGACTCGCAAGAGGGCAGAGAAATGATGGTTGTTGCACGTTTATCACGTGGTGATGTGCCCTGTTGGAATGTGAACGAGGGTTGTTGCAGCGTTCCCCAGTGCGGCGCTAGGTCCTGTTTACTCATGTGCAAAATGTCTTGAGTTGAATAGAGACCTCACCTCCAGACAAAGTAACGGATGTATCTTGGATTGCAAATTTAGGATTGCTGCAGAGTGGGAGTGTTAGAGTAGGGTAGACGTTTCTGCTAGAGGAAGAATAAATATGTCAAAATGGGTAGACGTCATATTTTTTTAAAAAAACTCTGCCTCTCGGATTGGATCATTTTCTTGCTTCCCACGTTTTTGCTCTGTAGTCATAAAGTATCCTGATGAACAGAGAAATTGGAATTGTATGTCTTGGAAGAAGGTTAGCTATTTTCAGCAGCTTTAGTGAAATTTGAGAGTGTTGTAAGATGATCTGAATATGATTATTGTTTCATTTTTGTGTTTCATTTTTATCAAGTTATTTAGGCCATAAATATTCATCATTGCCTGCTTCAGAGGTAATTTGTGCTGATCAATGAGTTTCTTTGATGTGGGAAAAATGTCAGGTTATTGTACCAGTTGAAGATTGCAAGACTATATCATCCTTTTAAAAAAAATTATGGATTATTTTTATAAATTGAAGCACAATATCAGTAATTTTAGAGAATTCACTCAACAGTTTATCAAGTGCTTCCTAATAAACTGGAAAATAAGTATATCAGCTCAACGCTTTTATTGCCTTATACTTGTTTGCTAAAAAAAATCTATGCTGATGGCCTTCTGTTGTGTTGGGCATCGCTTCCCTCCTTACTTCCCATCAACTAAACACAAGCAATCATGTGTGCCTTTTTCTTCATGATTTCTTGTGTTCAGTTGATGGAAGTAAGGAGTAGGCTGGCATTCTGTACTGTGAACCAATGAGTGTGTGTTTATAGATGGGGAGGAGGCTGAGAACCTTGTGCAGCAATTCTAGCAATTATCTGCACTACCTTAGATAATCTGAGAAACATTCCTGTAGCCCAGTGTTTAGACTATTGCATAAGACCCCTAATTAATTATACTGTAATCTGCTATAAGCAGAGCTCCTGTGTGATGTACCAGAAGCCCTTGCAGGCAAAGGGATGAAAGTAGCAAGGTGATCAACTCAGTCATCCTATCTAGCAGGCAGCATTTTTTTTCTTCCCAATTTCTAAACATTCCTTCTTAATCATGTATAGATAGGTTGTTTTGTTGCTCTTGTGGTGCTTTGCAGTTTTTTTTATGTGCCCTGGGAAGCCTTTGGATATGCCTCCAGGGCAAGCCCAGGAATTGCAGCTCAAGAGTGTGAAGAGGTTTAATTATAAATGCAGAGAAATGGGCAAATTGAAGGGTGCTGTTTGTTAGAATATTTTATTGATATGTTTTTGTGAGGCTTGATGGCACTGTTGATTTTACTTCCTTTCCTTTCTCTTTTCCTATAGGGTAAGGTGGAATATCTGGTGAAATGGAAAGGATGGCCCCCCAAGTAAGTTTGGATTATATTTGAAAGGATTTGTAACCATGAACTGTCTTGTGTTTTATTTTTTTCCCTTGTTGGCCTCAGCTTCAAGAAAAGGATCTCCTTAGGTTTCCCTAGTTGATTCTTTTGAACTGAGTTCAATGGGTACGTTTTATTTATTTTTTAAAAAAAACTTTTATTGTGGTATTGTGGAAAATAGTTCAAGAATAGAAATCCACCGTCCCAAATAAAAAGAAGAGGTAATTGGAGTAATTATGTAAAAAAAATGTTCTTGGAGATAATATGGGGGCCAAATGGAACAAGTAAGGAGCAGATTGTGATTTTGCTAGTTGAACAATAAATACAAATTTGCTTGCCAACCGTCTGTTATTTGAGGTAATTGTAATAAGTGGACATTGGGAGAGAGTGACAAAGAAAAGAGAAGCCGATCCACTTATTGTGTGTGATATGGAGAATAGCAGAGGTATCTTTTGTACAGTTTAGAAAAGTTTCTATTTAAATGATCGAAAACTGCTGTAGAAATGAGCTGGCTTCTCAGTGTTGTTCACAGAAGGTTGTGTATATATGTATCCTTGGCAAGATGGTAAATTGATCAGTGCCCAATTTTATTTTAGCCATAGATATCTGGCAACATAATGCCTTTGTCTTTCTAATTCAAATAACATAGAATCAGCCACATTATTTCTTCCTAGAATGTAAAGTATATAACAGTGATGGCTAATCTTTTCCGGACTGAGTGCCCAAAGTGCGTGCATGCCCAAACTCCCAAAATGCAATACATGCACACCCTCCATGCATGCCCCCTCGTGCATGCATGTGTGAGCCCCTGCATGCACATGCAGCCACACATGCATGCACAGCTCCCCACAGACACGTCAGAGACCCGAAGACCAGCTGTCCATCAGGAGGCACGTGCACATGCATGGCGGAGCTAAACTGGGGTGATGGTGCACATGCCCACAGAGAGGGCGCTGCATGCCACCTCTGGCATGTGTGCCATAGATTCGCCATCACAGGTAATAACATCCATTCAGATAACATTGTATTGCTTAAGCATCTACAAGATAGTTGCTTGGTGCTTCTAGTGATGTTGTGTTTTCCAAGAGTTAATTCCATTTCAACAGGCAGAGTAGTAATCTGTTATGCAATATGCTGTAGTGTGACACAATAAAATCAAGTATGTTAAAAAAAGTATTCCTGTTAATCCAAGCCATAGGGACATCTTTGTTATTCTACCAAAACAAATTGTGTTGTAAATATAATTTACATATTTCATTGGAAGTTAAAATGGGCGAAATTTCAGTGATTGGCAGAATTGATTTTAGATTCTATATGGCACAGCTTTATTGATGAAACATGTGTTAGTAATTTTGAAGTAAACTGAACTTTCTGTGTTTAGAAACTTTGCTGCTCAAAGCCCTGGATTTTGGTTCCCTAATTTCACATCACTACTGAACACAGCTGTAGGCTAATCATCTGCCAGGATATTACTGGCTTCCTGCTAATCCTGGAGTTCAGATTCTGAATGGGCATCAGATCTTGAACAGAAAGGAAGATATCCAAATTATACTCTGTGTTATCAGTACTAATAGTGTTTCTTAGTGTAATGATGGATGTATTCAATAGGTTTCTCATCATGTGTTGGGATTATGTCTCTCTGGAATTTTAGCCTCCCTTTAAATATCAGACTGAAATTTGATTTAATTTTGTGCATCATAGAGACTACTTTGAAGAGAAGTTTACTCTATTATTTCTTAATTCATAATATTCCTTCACTACATCAGAAATATTTCTGAATTTTACACTTTCAGGAAGCAGCAAAAATCTACCTCACTGTATCCTTTGCTGTATTCCCTTTTCATTCCTATTCACTTTAATAAAATACACCCCAAATAGTTTAGGGTCTTTTAGCTATTCTGCTGGGGGGGAAACCCCCTGAAATGGCTATTAGAACTGCCAGAATCAATTGGAAATTAGCCTGAAAACTAACCATTGATTTTTGTTAGAAACACTCTTACATCTCAGAGTTTGTTTTTCCTTTGATTGCCCTTTTTTGATACAGGTCTATGAACATTAAAAATGCATTGTTCTGGGCTCTATTCTTGATTAATTTTATGAAGGGATTAATTTCTGATGGTACCTATCAATGTCTACAGTATTTCATTCTGTGAGATAGGAGGCAAATGGCTGCAGATCAATAATTTTTGGCTGATTTTTTTTTTACTCTTTCCTCTCCTCCCCCCAGCTCCAAAATATAATTTGT
Source organism: Thamnophis elegans (assembly GCF_009769535.1). Lineage (NCBI taxonomy): Eukaryota > Metazoa > Chordata > Lepidosauria > Squamata > Natricidae > Thamnophis > Thamnophis elegans. Next base: position 31,208,291 of record NC_045547.1, on the reverse strand, counting down.
GTGCCTCTCTGAAAGTTGCCTTCATGCCCCACCCATCAGAGCCAAGAGCCAAGAATTTGGTTACAGCACTGGGTCAGCTGCGAGCTTGTTTACAACTTGAGTTAGAAGAAGGGAGGGGGGAGGAGGAGAGAAGTGATCATATGACTTGTATTTTCCAGAATGCGTGGTCTGCAGTTCTGCTGCAGTCTTGTCCTTTCTGTTTGTGTGGTGGTGGTGGTGTTATGCGTTTGTCTTATGTGGCGAAGTGCACTGTGTTCCTATATGCAGTGTTTTCTTACTGCAGTCAAGCAAGAAACTGAACTGCAGAGGAACGGGCAACACCCATAGGATATTTATTAAAAATTCTGATCTAAGATTCCCTCCCAACCGCCCAGTGCTGCCTCCCTTTTCCTCTCAGGAATTCTTAGCTTGCTCTTTTTTCACCGATTAAAAGTGCTGCCAAAATCTCCCCCAGCAGAAAGGAAGGAAACAAAATTAACATTTGTTCAAGTGGCATTTTTGGGTTTAATCACTTTTCATTGTGGACATTGGCACAGAGGAGAGATGGGGAGGAGGGGAGGGATTTTAAAAGGCTGGATTAAAAAGGGGAACAGAATATACATGAATTAAAATGAAGCTGAGTATGTTAACTATTTTTAACCTTGTCTTTCTCCTGTGAGCAGAATCTGAAAGGCATCTTTTAAAGTAAATGTATTGACTTAGTATTGTATCTCTTTCCCTCAGCCTCAAGGCAGGAAAAACAGTTTTCTTGCTGCATTTGTCTTCTAGTCAGATATGTGTAAAACTTGATATTTTTCTATTTCATATCATAGGCAATGAGCTGGAATATTTTATTTCATAATATGATTTTCCACCATCCAGTTTAGGAATAAATTCACAAATAAAAGAAAGAACCTGCTTAATATTCTCCAAGATTGGAATTTGAACCGATATCAGACGGTAGACAATCTAAAGCCCTGAAATTTATTTCCTAAATCTGGGAAGTCCTTGCCATTGGCCAGGCTGGCTAGGATTAATAGGAATTGGAGATCCAAGTAGCTGAAGAGCAAAGGATTATATTCCTGGAGATTACCTTTCCAATGTTATGAGAGCGCTCAGTAGCTTCAGTAGCCTTGAGAATTGACACCCATAGGAGCTGGAGCTCCTGATGGAGTTCCCTTTGTTGGTAGGTCAAAACTGGAGAGGGGAAACCTAAGAAAATTCCCCAAAGGATGTTCTGCAGGTGCTAGAAAATAATATGACAAAAACAACTGCTTAGGAGAAAAAAAAGCTCAAAATCAAATATGGAAAAAGACAACAGCAGAATAGTTCTGCATTGGTGCCAAGAAAACAATGTGACATTGGTTGAAATATTTAATTATGAGTCTCATCACCTTTCCATTCCAGTCAAAAACACTCCTTTAACTATTAGAAAAAATGTTAAACACTCAAACCACATTTGGAAGAGATGATGAAACCAGCACTGAAAGAATCATTATTTTCAAAGACACACAGTTGTAACACAGAACATGAGATGCATGAACCGGGGGAAAGAGAAATTGTCAAAACTGAAATGAAGCATACTAAACAGGATGTTTCAGATCTAAATGAATTCAGGCGGTCCTGATAACACGGTATAATTTTAGGCCATGTAGCAAAGATTCTAAAATAGACCATTGGTCCATACATGCTGGAACAAAGCCCAATTAGAAAAATTACATCTATTACAATTAGTGGCTGTACAATAAATATCAATGTTCTATAAAATATGTGAGTATTATAGATGCAATGGTAGAAATCTGGAATCAAAGGAAGAGTTGGATTGGGTAAATAAAGTACTGTAAGAGATAAATCAGTATGTTTCAAAAGGGATTAGCAGTGCTAATATCAAAGCAACATAAACATAGGCTTTATAACTGGACATCAGTAAATACACAACATCAGAGTCAAATCAACTATATAATAAGAAACATGATGGAAAAGTGCAGTTCAGGCAGCCGAGACACTTCTAGGTACAGATTATGGAAACCAGGAATAATTGGTATCAAATATACAGGACAAGCCTAGACAAATAAAGAGCACAATTACGCCAACAATATTGGACCTGAATGATATAGAGCTAGACTGTAAGATGAGTATGAGAGCCAGTTTAGTGCAGTGGTTAAGACATCAGGGTAGGAATTGGGAGACAGTGAGTTCTAATTCTGCTGGCACAAAACCAGCTGGGTGACCTTGACCAAGCCATTTTCTCTCAGCTCTAGGAAGTAGGCAAGGGCAGACTACTTCTGAAAAACTTTGCTAAGAAAACTGCAGAACTTAGTTTTCAAGAATTGAAATGATTGAATAGAAGAAGAAAAATGAACAGGTTTCAGTGTATTTATCTAAAAGAAAATCTGGGGAAAAGATGCTGAAAAACAATTCTGTAGTTCATGCTACACTGTGGATATTATAAAGGCTAACTGATATGACAGAGTTCATGATTATTATTCTGTGAAACTTTTTCAGTGAACAAGAAGCTATTATAAAAACTGGATTTGAAAAAGACTACTTCAGGATAGGAAAGGAAACAAAGATGCATATTGTCTCTGTAGGCATTGTAAGAGAGAATAGACGAAATCAAAATATTGAGTCAAAACAGTACCATTTGAGTTATGCATATAACACCACTTTGTTAGCTGAAAACTAATATAAACTTGGAAGAGCTTACTATGAAAGTAAAAGTTAAAAAATATGAAACTCTGAAAGTTCTAGCTCTTTCCCCTTACATCTTGCTGGAGATGTTGTGCAGTGTGAAAAACACCAGCGGCCTGTTTGTCTATATATTATGGAGGCAAATAAGCTCTGCATGCACTACTCTGGGTTGGGGTTTTAAACGGGCATAAAATAGGGTCCATTTTCTATTAAATATTAAATACTAAGAGCACAGTAAATCCTGAGCACAGTAAATCCTGAGTTTAATGAGCCATTTCAATAGAAAAGGCATTATATTAAATCTAAATATAATTAAATCTGAATTTACATCACTGGCATTAATTTGTTTGGATTAAATTGTATAAATAATGTCACTTGAGTAATTAAGTTATTATGCAAATAACACATCATGGGGACAAATCACATAATTTATATTAGTCACTCAGATTATTTCAGATACAGTAGATTGTGTCCATTATTTCATGGAGGTATTTGGAAGAAAACATTGTCTTTCTAAAACAGAAGTGTCAAACTCAAGGCCCGTGGATCCAGCCCACAGGGTGCTTAGATCTGGCCCACGAGACTGCCCTGAAAACAGCAAAGGACTGGTCCGCAGTGCCTCTGCCAGCTCTGTTTTCATTGGCGGTGGGTTGCAGGAGGCCGTCACAGCTGAAAACGGAGCTCGCAAGGGCTGCAAGTGGATCTCCCGAGTTTTGTTTTCACTAGCAGAGGGTTGCAGGATGCTGTCACAGCTGAAAACAGAGCTCGGGAGCCCATTTTCACTTGCAGAGTGCTTGGGTCACCACATGCGCCCTCGACATGAGTGATGTTGAGCTGGCCATGCCCACCCTGGCCACACCTCCCCCTTCCAGGTCAAATAGAACCCTGATGCGGCCCTCAATGAAAATGAGTTTGACACCCCTGTTCTAAAGCAAAACGAGGACTTACTTTAATACCAACAAGCATTGTTAGTGAACTTACAGTTGATGTAAAGAAATGATAGTGATAAATGATGGTTACTTTTCTTAGGCTTAATAATGAATAAAGATGAAAAATTGAAGATTTTTATACAGCAAAAAGCTTTGATAAGGCTATGAATAATGGGAGTGCATTTATGACAAAAAGATCAAAATAATAAAACTTATATTGGTAATATATGGCTTTATAGGCTGGACACTGAATAGTGAGAGAAAGAAAATAGATGTCTTTGAATTATGGATCAGAATACTGTAACAAGAAGAACCAGTCAATTTTCAATCAATTGAACATTGAGATTATGTTCAGTAGGGAGAAATTTTCATACTCTGCAAATGTGACGTCTGCAGATGATGATCCAGAATAATGTTGGGCCACTCACTCACTCTCAGTCCAACTTGCCTCAAGTTATTGTTGTGGAGAAAATAGGAAGAGGAAAGACTCTTAGATATTTTCACCACCTTGAATTATTTATACAAATAAAGGCAGGGTAAAAATAAAAATAAAAATAGAAGAGAAAGACAACAGATAAAATGAGTAGACAGAATTAAAGTAATTATAGAATTGTTCTTTCATTAGAAATCCCAACAGGTATTAAATTAAGCTCAATACAAAAGAAGCCAGAAAGGTATTTAAAAATCAAAATTGAATAAAGCTCACATTTTACCTCTCAATTCAACTTTTGCTTATCCCCTTAACTTATCTCATTTCAATAATAGGTAGATGTTTGAAGGAGTCATTTTAGATTAAACTCAAGAATAAAATCCTCAAGTACATTCTTATCATTTCACTATCTTATCCTCCTTTGTAAGATAATTTTATTTTATTTATTATTTATTAATTACATTTATATGCAACCCATCTTGCTGTCTAAAGTGACTTTGGGCAGCTTGCAATCATGATATTTGGTGGTAAAATTATATATATTGCTGAGAAATTAGAATATGTTGTTATTTTATAATGCTAATATCTGAATCCATCCATAGACTGAATAATATAGGGGTATTAAATTCATAAATTCAATTTTTCTTCTAAATCAATTTTCAATTTTTTATTGAAAAATTTTGATAGAATATATCAATTTTCTCATTCAACCTAGACTGATTTTTATTTTGATATAGTATGTTCATGATCATATCAAATAATTAATTGAATTAGAAATTGAAATTTTCCTAGATCATGGCCCATTTCATCTATTGTTATTTAATTCTTCATATACAGGCCCAGAGTGCATGTTACAATATAATTTTGCCTTTTTTTTCCACTCACCTTATTAGAAATGCAGTCTAGAAGTACAACTGACCCAGAAATAAATTCTTAGTTAGTCATGGATATATTTCTTAGTAGGTTTATGATTGCAGATTAAATGTCAAACACATTTCAATAAATTGATTTTAGACTGTATCAGTCTATACCTTAATCCTAGAATTAAAAACATGCTTTCTAAAATTATCAAAAACGGTTAGAGATGGATATATTAGAGCCGTGATGGTGCAATAAGAGCCATGGTGGTGCAGTGGTTAGAATGCAGTATTGCAGGCTAATTCTACTGACTACCAGCAGTTCGATTCTCACCGGCTCAAGGTTGACTCAGCCTTCTATCTTTCCAAGGTCGGTAAAATGAAGTGCCAGATTGTGGGGGGCAATATGTTGACTCTGTAAACTGCTTAGAGAGGACTGTAAAGCACTGTGGAGCAGTATATAAGTAACTGCTATTGCTATACTCTGAACCAAAGTGACATTATAGTTCTAACCATACAAAGATTTATCCACACTCCTCTGGAGATTGCTAGAGAATACAGTATAATTATCAGCAGGGTATATGTTGTATTTTTAAGGATGAGAATCAGATGACACATTAGATGTGTACACATACAGTATACCAGTCCCATGGCTATAGACGTGGAGATCTGTAAACATAGGTTTTCATCTAATATGCAGTTGAATTGCTTTTCTCCTGTTTTCCTCTCACACGTGCTCTGTAGTGTTTTTCCGAGCAAATATGGCAGGCTGGGAAGAAATTTCTGTTCCTTAGCACACTCAAATATGATCTTCCATCTTCAGGGGCCAATGAAATGCAATAAGTACAGTATGAACACTTATTTATGTAATGGTTTGCAATAGTAATATGGAAACACTATCTTCCTAGTACTGCCTTTCTTTCTGTAAGCAGAGAAGAAACCAGTATCTTATTCATGTCCAAATGAGTAGAGCCAAATACCTTGGTTGTAACGTGTTGATTTTTAGAAGAAGCATTCTATTATCTTTTACCCAATTGAATAACATTCTTTAGATAGTGTGTAAAGTATCATATTTTTGGAGTATAAGACGCACCGGAGTATAAGACGCACCAAGATTTTGATGAGGCAAATGTTTTTAAAAAGTTTTTGCACTCTGCAGACCTTCCAAAAATGGCCCGTTTTCAGCAAAAATGGGCCCATTTTGTTTTTTTCCCAAAAAAGGCATGAATAGCCTTTAGGGGGCCTGTAGAGTGCTCCTGTGGGCTGGGGGAGGCAAAATTGAGCAAAAAACAGCCTGTTTTTTGCTCATTTCTGCCCTCCCCAGCCCCCAGGAGCACTTTAATAGCCTCCTAAAGTCCATTTTGGTAAAGGGGGCGGGGTTTCCGGAGGTAAACAAATGCTGTATTCAGGGTGTAAGACGCACCCAGATTTTCAGCCTCTTTTTTGAGGGAAAAATGTGCGTCATACTCTGAAAAATATGGAACATATTATGGGGCATCTTAGTAATTAATTTTTATTCCTAGAACTGTTTCTTGACAATTTGGACATTCTGGGTTAGGAGAAGCTGCATGAATTAAATAATAATTTTTAACATTACCTTTGTTTGGACCAAATATGGAATGAAGACCCTTAAATATAGGCAGTGCTTCTGATTTCAGCATGTTTCTACTTATTGAAGTACACCTCTGTCTATGCATTTTCAGAAGCCTAAGATGCTGAGTTCTGAATCTGAAATTAAATGTGATTATTCAACAGCTGGACTGCAGCCTTCCTCTAAGGAGGAACTGGTGAGCTAAGAACCAGCAACCAGATAAGATATTTGTATAGATAAGTTGTATCACACTCCCAGTTTTAAGTCTGGTATGAAGAAAATGATCAATTTGTTTTTATTTAAAAAGCCCTAGAATTTTAAAATCAATCCCTCCCTTCCCCCCATCTCTCCTTCCCTTCCCTCCCTCTCCCTCTCTTCCCTCTCCCTCTCTCCCTGGTATATATGTTTACACACAGACACACACACACACTGATTTCTCTCTGTATGTGACTTCATCTGCAGTGAAGCAACTAATCTAGAAGAAGTTTAGATAAGATAATAGACATAGATAATGTCTATGAACTTCTGGGATGAGCAAGTTCATGAATATGGGGTTAAGTATCTGAAGAATTTAAATTTATTGCTGTCTTTGAAATGAATTTACATTGCCAGCTCCAGAAGGATTGCTGGTGGTTTACAGAAATTTGAAATATAAATTACTACATTATATACATTACTGTTTCTGCATAGCTGACCTCTAGTAAACAGGTTTTTTTTAAATGTTCCATATTGATTAAAAATTATGGGAAGAGCTCTGTTTTAACTTTCTCCAAAAGATTGTTTTGGTGAGGGTGCTATTCAGGTCTTTGAAATTAAGCTGTTCATAATATTATAAGGCATTTCTTGAAAAACATTATCCTCTCCTTTGATCTCATCTGAGAGACACTCTCAGGTTCCCTGTTAAGGTTAACAAGCTGAACAAATGTTTCTCAACCTCAGCAAGTTTATGCTTTGTGGACTTCAACTCCATATGGCTGAGGAATTCTGAGAGTTAAAGTCTACATAGCTTAAACTTGCTGAGGTTGAGAAACACCACAGATAATTTCTCCATGAAGTAGGAATTCCTATAAAAACGTACGTGTTAAGGTTTTAAATGCTTAATAGGTTAAAACTAACACTTTGACTTCAAAAGCCAAAAGCCTGTGCATTGACTCTAGAACCAGTGTTATGTGACACTACCACACTCCAAAAGTTAGACTACAGTTCCCATTGTGGTTAATAGCTGGCACTAAATAGGGTCTGAGATCAAAAATAATCTGGATGACTGATACAAACAATTAATGTAAACAAGGTGAAATTGCAGACCACTGGCAATATGGCTGCTCATTTTTGTCCATAATATGCCATGTATTTGACATTATGAATTGAGGCTGGCCTGATTATAGTACAAAAATTGAAGTACTGTGCATATTGCCTTGAGGAAAGGAGAAAATTTAAATGAAACAAATACTCTTTGGTTTGATCTGGTAACAACAATGACTTGGAAAGACTTTTACCAGTTTTGATTAATTTTTCTGGGTTTTTTGCTAATATATTATACTTGAGTTTGTGTTTGAAGAATGTTTATAACATCAAGTGTCCAAAAAGGCAGTAGAAAGGTAATTTGTGAGACTTTTTGAGTCATGAACTGCACTTAATATTTTGGGAGAAAGTCATCCAAAATGGATGTGCCATGTGAGACTGGTTTTCCTTTGTAATTTATTTCCCCCATTTGATGGTGGTAATGATTTATTCCTTTCCTTTTCAAATTGTATAATGCCCATTTTAAGGATTATACTGTTGTCTTTAACTTGTTCTACACCATATATATTTAGAACTCATATCACTAAATTTTGAAAAAGCAGTCAGATGCTATAGAACTGTACCCTGAGGCTAAATGACTTACAGGTCCACAATCTGCTTGCTCTTAATTTTAGAGAATTTCAGTTTCTCCTGTGTGCTGCTCCGGGAATCCAATCATGGGTTAACTTAGCCCTCTAGCCTTGAGACTGAGTATGCAAATTTCAAAGTCACGCCTCCTCTGACTGGACTTCCGTTTCCATTCAGTTTCTCTTACTCAGTCCAAGCCTACAGACCTATTTCAATTCTCTCTTGACTAATTGATAATTTCTCAGGATTAATACTGGATTTCCTTGGTTTTCATTGTGGATTTCTTGCTGGTTGGAGGTAAAGCGGCAGTTTTCTGCCAGCCGATTCCTCTCTCACTACTCCCTTTGCAGGGATATCGGATTACTGCAGCTGGAGCGTGGGGCGATCTTGCCGTTCCCAAACGGCTTCTCCGCCTGTCCTCCCTTTAAGTTCGGCGCGCAGGGAAGCTGAGTCTCTCCAGCGCCGCCTTCCCACACCGGATAGCACCCGCCTACGGGCGCGGTCAGATCCGAAGCTGTGGCTTATCGGGGCTGTTCCTCTCCTCCCCCCTGCCTCCCTCCCTTCTGCCCTCGCTGGAGCGGCTGCCGGAGGATTGCATGGATCGGCTGTTTGGGATTTCTCCCTGCCGTTTCTTTTAAATTTCACGCCTTTGATGCCGGCTGCCTTATTTGGAAGCAACTTCACGCATGCGTGATAATGTCTGGGGATGAGAAGGCAGAATTTATTCGCGCGCTTGAGTCTGCACACTGCTTTCGCCCCTCCCTTTTCCCTCACTCGAGGTTGCTGACTCAGGAAGGAGGTCGCTTCTCTCTTTGTCTCTGCTTCCACGTGGCGTTCTTGGCGAGTGCTTTGCAATTGCATTCCTTTGTTTCGCTGATTGAGCTCTTTCAAATTCATACTATGGCTGATCAATCGGTAGTGCAAGGTACTGTCGGGCCAGTTTCTGAGCCCCGTTCCCCTGGCGAGGGGGGGATAACCCTGGGCCTAGCAAGGCCACGACCAGGGCTTCCAGTAGCAGGCCTCGAGCCTCATCTACTGTTCGGGATAAGTCGCACAAGCGCAAAGATAAGGCCAAGGCTCCCCCCAAGGCATCTGGGGCTCCCATTTGTTCCCCTCCGGTTCTGATTCAGCAGCCTGTTTCTCCGGTGCGAGTCGTTGAGCAGGGTTGGTCCCCTGATATTCAGCTTCCCCAGGCCCCTCTTCCTGAGGTAGGGGTTTTCGGGCCTCAATCTCCCCCAATTATTTCTGAGGCTAGTGGGGCTTCTCTTCGTTCACCTCCACGCGCTGGGCCTTCTGCCACATTCACCCCCACAGCTGCAGGCCTCAGGCCTCTGGAGGGCCAGGATTTGGGCCTTCCTGCTGATTTTTACAGCATGATCTCAGAGGCTATTTCCAGAGGGGTGGATGCGGAATTAATGCGTAGATCCCAGGCCTCCAGGCCTACTATGGCCTACTCAGGCCTAGCTCCTCAGGCACTGCAAGGGGATTCTTCCATCCTGCAAACGGATCCTCCTTCCCCTTTCCCCTCTGTGTTTAGTGCACAATCTCCTTTAGTGGAGGAAGGTGAAATCCCGGATAGGGATTTTTCTGGTGATGAGGGCCTACCTATGGATCAGCCTACTGCCCCTGGGCTCTTCAGGCACACTCTTTTCAAGTCTCTGCTGTATAAGGCCAAGACTACCGCCCACATGGGGGAGGCGGTTTCTGGAGAAAGTGCTGCTGTGGGCCTGGATGCCACCGAGCGGCTCTTTGCTGAGCAGGTGGCCTTACAGGATTTTATCCCATCTCCCAAGCTTTTTCTTGATTTAATCCAGAAGCAGTGGGATGAGCCGACCGCAGTTAAGCCTCCAGGGTCCGGAGATAGGAAACTTTACACATCTTCCCCAGAGTTGGAGGCACTCCTCCAGTTTCCCACGGTGGATGCTCCCATTGCTGCTCTTGCTTCACCGGCATTAATTCCTTCTGAAATTTCAGAAGGTTTGAAGGCCGAGGACCGCAAGGCCAAATCGGTCATTCGTAAAACTCATCAGGCAGCGGCGTGGGCCTTACGTTCCACTACTGCAGCTTCCTTCTTTAATAGGACTTCCTTAGTTTGGCTGAGACAACTACAGGAAAGGCTGGACCCGGAGGAACTGCGCCTCCATCAGGATGTCACCAAGCTGATAGCGGCCTTAGAGTATTCTGCAGATGCCACCCTTAGCGCGGCAAAATTTGCATCCCGAGCCGTGGTTTCCAATGTGGCCTCTCGCCGCTTGCTCTGGCTCCGCCACTGGCAAGCTGATGTCAAATCTAAGTGGCGCCTAGCATCCACGCCCTTCAAGGGCGGGGCCTTGTTTGGTGCAGTGCTGGATCCCATTCTCATTGAGACTCGGGACAAACGCAAGGTGCTTCCCTCCACCAGCGCCCGTGTACTTAGGAGGCCACAGCCTTATAGTAGGCGGCAGCCCTTTCGGTCTGGGGACTCGGGGTTTACTTCCGCCCCCTATGTCCCCAACTACACCAGGGGGTTCTCCCAGGCACAGGACCGTGGCCAGGACCGAGCTGGGGCCAGAGACAGGGGGCGCCAGCAGGGTCAGGCGCAGAGTAGACGGTCCTCCCGAGGAGTGGGCAACCGTTCCTTTCGTAGATACCGCTGACTCGCAGGAGGTAGGGGCCATAGGAGGACGTCTCTTGGCCTTCGCCCACCAATGGGCGGAGCTCACATCAGACGCCTGGGCCCTTCAAGTGGTGAGCTTGGGTCTCACTCTAGAATTTCTATCCATCCCCCCGAGGAGGTTCATCAGGTGCCCTGTGCCCAGGTGCCCGTCGAAACGGCGCCTTATGGACGCTGAGATATTCCATCTTCTCACCATCAGGGCCATAGAACAGGTACCCAAGGGGCAGGAAGGCCTAGGGTTTTATTCCATCTTGTTCCTGGTACCAAAGAACTCCGGGGGATGGAGGGCAATCCTAGATTTGAAACAGCTCAATCAGCATATCAAATACCAAAAATTCAAAATGCAGTCTCTAAAGAGCATATTGGCTTCCATCCGCCAAGGCGACATGATGACTTCCATAGACATCAAAGAAGCGTACCTCCATGTGCCCATTCATCCGGCACATCGGAAGTTCCTGCGGTTTCACTTCAACGGCCGCCATTATCAATACCGGGCCTTGCCATTCGGCCTCTCCTCGGCCCCGCGCACGTTCACCAAACTTCTGGCAGTGTTGGCAGCTTCCCTTCGCTCAATTCCAATACGCATCAATTGTTATTTAGACGACGTGTTGGTGTTGTCGCCTTCTTGAGATCAGGCTCTCCGAGACCTACAGGTCACGATGGACTCATTGCGAAACCATGGGTTTGTCCTCAACCTGCCCAAGAGCCATCTGCGTCCAACCACGTCCCTCCTTCATCTGGGAACCACCATCAACTCGATGTCGTGCGAGGTTTTCCTGTCCCCGGAAAGGAGGCAGAGCATATACCATCTGGCGCATCATGTGCTATCTCAACGGCGAGTACCACTGCTGTCGCTGTCCAAACTGCTAGGAAAGATGATCTCCTGCATCGGCGTGGTGCCCTGGGCCAGGTTCCATGCGCGCCCTCTCCAGTGGTTTCTGCTGCCCTTCCAGAGAGCGCATACCAGTCATTCCCACATCAAGGTGCAGCTTCCGGGCAAGGCCAGGTGGTCCCTGCATTGGTGGATGTCGTCCAGGCTCCTCCGGGGATGTCCATTCAAGGAGCCGGACCGCGTTCAAGTTACAACGGACGCCAGTTTATTTGGATGGGGGGCCCATGCCCTGGACAGAGTGGCCCAAGGTCGCTGGTCAGATCAGGAGCTGACGAACAGCATAAACTGGCTGGAGTTGCGGGCCATCCGTCTAGCTCTCTTGGAGTTTCGGGACATTGTATCTCATTGCCATGTGTTAATTTTGACCGACAATGTGGCCTCCAAGGCCCACATCAACCGCCAAGGGGGAACACAGTCCAGAGCTCTGATGCTGGAAGCGGAAAGGTTGTTCCATTGGGCGGAGCCCAGACTCTCATCGATTCGGGCGGAGCACATCTCGGGCGAAGCCAACACTCAGGCGGACTGGCTGAGCAGAGCGACTGTGGATCAGGGGGAGTGGCAGCTCCACCCCATTCTCTTCCAGGAACTCTCTCGCCGCTTCGGCCTACCCGAGGTGGATCTGTTTGCTCACCCGCACAACGCGCAGCTTCCCCGGTTTTACTCCCGATACCAGACTCCGGGGGCGGAGGGAGTAGACGCTCTACGCAGTCGGTGGCCGGCCGGCCTTCTTTATGCCTTTCCTCCTCTCCCGATCCTTCCGTCGGTCATTCAGAAGATCTTGACGGAACAGGCGGAAGTACTGCTGGTCGCTCCGATGTGGCCCAGACGTCCCTGGTACGCAGACCTCGTCCATCTGTCCGTTTCGCGTCCTTGGAGGATTCCGGACGACCGGATTCAGCTCAACCAAGGGGCTCTCCTGCACCCGAGCCCTCAGCTGTTGCAGTTAGCCGTGTGGCACGTGAGCGGGCGATGCTAGCGGCCCTTCACTATTCGGATGAAGTAATTTCTACCATTCAAGCGGCCCGTCGCCCGTCAACTACCCGTATTTACGAGGCTACCTGGCAGGCCTTCTGTCGGTGGTGCCGGCGCACCGGGGTCGATCCCATCAGGGCCTCGGTGCCCCAAGTTCTGGATTTCTTGCAGTCCGGCCTCAACAAAGGGTTGGCGCCAAACACGCTTCGCCGTCAGGTCACAGCCTTGTCGACGGTGGTCAGGGGTGGCCAAGGCCGCTCCTTATCTCAGCACTCGCGGGTTCGGACCTTCCTTAAGGGTGCTTCCAACTTACAACCGCCGACGGTACACCGTTATCCCACGTGGGATTTGGCCTTGGTTCTCAGGGCCCTAACAGCTGCCCCCTTTGAACCTCTCCATTCCATCAGCCTCCGATTATTGACGCTCAAGACGGCTTTTCTGGTGGCCATAACATCGGCCAGGAGGGTGTCAGAGCTAGCAGCCCTTTCTGTTCGTGCAGATCTTTGCATCTTCCACCCGAACAAGGTGGTGCTTCGTTTGGATCCGACCTTTCTTCCAAAGATAAACTCGTTGTTTCACAGAACTCAGGAACTTGTCCTGCCGGACTTTTGTCCTCACCCGTCTCATCCGCAGGAACGCCAGTGGCACCATCTGGATGTTCGCAGGGCTCTTCGTCGCTATGTGAAACGTACTGCGTCGTTCCAACGATCAGAGGCTCTGTTCGTCTCCTTCCAGCCGCCTTCAATGGGACAGAAGGTGTCCTCCCACACCATCGGCCGATGGTTGAAAGCTTGCATTGCGTTGGCGTATGACACCCACTCCAGACCGGTTCCAAGGCGGATCACTCCTCATTCCACCAGGAGTGCGGCCACCACAGCGGCCTGGGCGACGCAAGCGTCCGTAGAAGAGATTTGCAGGGCGGCCACCTGGGCGTCGCCCTCACCTTTTATTCGCCACTACAAGATTGATGTCTTTGCCTCGGCTGAGGCGTCCTTTGGGCGGAGAGTGTTGCAAAGGGTCCTTCCGTCTGCGGAGGAGCCTGACCAGCCTAGCTCCCGCCCTGGGACTTAATTGCTTTGGCATATCCCATGATTGGATTCCCGGAGCAGCACACAGGAGAATGACCGTTGTCTTACCTGAACGGTCCTTCTATGGGTGCTGCGAAGGGAATCCAAACCCGCCCACAGTTTCGGCTGGTCAGGGCTCCATTTTGATCGTGACTCTGTGACTTTCTTATTCTGACTGGACTCGACTAGGTAGTGCCAGATGGCCTGCGGCTTGATTGACAATTGACATATTGTTCCTTCGGTGGACTTCGTACGAGAACTGAATGGAAACGGAAGTCCAGTCAGAGGAGGCGTGACTTTGAAATTTGCATACTCAGTCTCAAGGCTAGAGGGCTAAGTTAACCCATGATTGGATTCCCTTCGCAGCACCCATAGAAGGACCGTTCAGGTAAGACAACGGTCATTTTGTATCATCAGCATATGTACATTTATAGATAGTTTTCATCTATTCTATTTATTCAGAATGAATTTGGCTATTTAAAAACTTTTAAGTCGCGCGAATCAGGGAGATATCCTTCTTTTACATTATTTGACAATCTGAATTATTTTCAAGGTCCTCTGTGGCACATACTTTCTTCTTCTGAAGAGGCATCATGTTTATGGACCATTCTGCAAAGGACTTTTATTAAATTCCCCCTATCTCCATCGTTTTATATTTAAGATAAAGATTGAAGGAGGGGGGTGGCTTTGAAATATTCATTGTGCTATTATGTTTTGTTCTAATTTAGTAGAGGAAATTTATTTTGGTGGTAGGATAATTTGGTGGAAATATGCACTTAATTGGAGAAGTTGATGTACTACAAGTAATCCTCAGGTTATGAAGGCAATTAGGAACAGGAATTCTGTTACGAAGCTTCACATGACCTGGTTGCTTAGCGATGGCAATTCCAGCAGATCCAGTTGCCCTTGTTAAATGGAAACTTCATGTGATTGAAACTTCCGACTTCCTGCCAACTTCCCCATTGACTTCACTTGTGAGATGCTGACAGGGAAAGTTGGAAATTACGATCATGTAACCATATCTTATTGCAATTTTGCAATTGTGAGCTAGGTGTAAGTGCTGATTGCGATCACGTTCCTGCAGTATTACTGCAACAGCTGGAACGCCAAGGACCTGTCATACATCAGTGCTATTGTAACTTTGATCACTGAATAAATGATCATAACCTGAGGACTACCTGTAGTCTTACTATAATTAGTCCTTGACTTACAACAGTTCATTTAATGACCATACAGCACTGGAAAAAAAATGACTAAATGACCATTTTTCACACTTACAATCGTTGCAGTATCCCCACTGTCTCCTGATCACAATTCAGACGCTTGGCAACTGACTCATATTTCTGATGGTTGCAGCGCCCCGGGGGTCATGTAATCCCCCTTTTGCAACCTTCTGACAAGCAAAGTCAATAGGGAAGGCAGATTCACTTAACAGCTGTGATTCTAACTTAACAACTGCAGTGATTCACTTAACAATTGTGGAAAGAAAAGTTATTAAAAGAGGCAAAACTCCCTTAATGTTGCTTAGCAACCTAAATTTGGGAATCTGTTATGGTTATAAATTGTGGACTACCTTTAATATGTATTCTTTTTAAAGTGGCTTAATTATGTTCAATGTTTTAACTGTCCCTCTATGAATCTGTAGGGAATCAAAAAGTATGCTATACTCCTCAGCATTATGTTCAGAGTTTTACACTTTGTATCATTAAAAATAGCATTATATTTCATACTGGTTAATGCAAGCAAGAAAAACTGTTTATAAAAGATAAACTTCTTCCTGCTTACTATCACTGTAAAGAAAGTTTGTCTGGGTGGAAACACTGTTTTTTTCCTGGGTACTTTATGTAGGAGAACCTAATTTAATCCCAAGGCTTTGGTCTAGATTGAGTGCATTGAAAAAAATAATCCATGTAATCAATCCATATCCATGTAGGTACCAGAGATTAATTTCAATCAAAGGGAAATCTTACAAGTGAATTAAGTTATTTAATGTAGCCCAGGAAGGGGAAGTTTATTTTATTTTTGTTTCAAGAGATCAGTTTTACTAGATCCATTCCATGTTGTAAAAGAAAACATTTTAGAAGAATAAAGTAAAGCTTTAAGTACTTATTTATTTCAGAACTCCATGTAATGAATAAGAAGATAATAGAATGTAGATCATTTGAACAAAAGTCCCAAATTTACCCAAAATGTTTTGATTGATTTCTCTAACTTTTCTCTTAGGTACAGCACATGGGAACCTGAGGAACACATTCTTGATCCTCGTCTGGTGATGGCTTATGAAGAAAAGTAAGAACATTTCTTTTTTTCACTTTGGAAAAATTAAGCCAAAACCTTTGGCTTTTCTGGGAAAGGGGTTGCAGCACTAGCTATACCAGTGTTTCCCAATTTGGAGCAACTTTAAGAGGTCTGACTCTCAGAATTTCCCAGCCAATATATATAGACTAAAATCGTTTCTCTCAATTCATCTAGGCAAAGTAAAGTCACACCCTCAGCTAAAATATGAACTTCTTGGTGTGGCTTAGAACAAAGGGTTCCCCAATGTGTTTTGGAAGTGAAAAGCTTCCAAAAGATCAACTGTGATTGAGAAATATAATAAAAGCAAATCATACTACTGATGAGTTCTTCAGCTTGCAAGTTTTCATATATGAGATGCAGACTACCATATTTTTCAGAGTATAAGACATACCTTTTTCTCTCAAAAAAGAGGTTGAAAACCTGGGTGTGTCTTATACACAGAATACACCATTTTTTGCCACCCAAAACCCTGCCCCCATCACCAAAATGGCTGTGCATAGCTTGTAGGAGGCTTTCAGAGAGCTCCTGGCGGCTGGGAAGGGCAGAAATGAGCGAAAAACAGACTGTTTTTTCCTCAATTTTGTCTCCCCCAAGGAGCACTCTATAAGCTTCCTAAAGGCTATCCATGCCCTTGTGTTGACAAAAAAACAGGGCCATTTTTGTGAAAAACGAGCCAATTTTGGGAGGTTTGCAGAGTGCAAAAACTTTTTTTTTAATTTGCCTCTTCAAAACCTTGGTGTGTCTTATACTCCGGTGCGTCTTATACTCCAAAAATATGGTAGATAGCAAAATAAAAACAGTCAGTGGCATCCATACATCATTTTGCCTAGATTTAATTTCTTTCTTATGAGAATGTCATTTTGCTATGTTTTGGCCATGTTGGCTGGGAATTCTGGACTCTGTAGTACAACACATCTGAAGGGCACTGGATTGAAGAATGCTAATATTAGTACTAGTCAACCTTTTTGTTGAAAGCACATTTAGCTTTATTTAAATTGTTGACAAAGGAGGATCATTTTGTGTGTATGTTTAAGTAACACTTTTTAGTTTATAATGATCAGTTGTATTAAATCTGGAGAAAATTAGTAGCTATAATTACCAACCCAATTTGTATGAAATCCATCTTTAATTTGATCTACACTTGAATCAGCAT
This sequence comes from Thamnophis elegans, assembly GCF_009769535.1. NCBI lineage: Eukaryota > Metazoa > Chordata > Lepidosauria > Squamata > Natricidae > Thamnophis > Thamnophis elegans. The sequence goes on along the minus strand of NC_045547.1, from coordinate 31,190,907 downwards.
TTCCTTGGAAGTATGTGTCAGTAATGTTAAGGAATATCTCTGTACAAAAGGCTTTGTGGATTTGTGCTGTTTCAACAAACAAAACTGATAGGCATTTTCTGCCTCTTTAGGGAAGAACGAGAGCGTGCCTCAGGTTACAGAAAGAGAGGTCCCAAACCTAAGCGCCTGTTGCTGCAGGTAATATTTTAGATTTACTAAATGTTGATGCCTATTCCTAAATCCCAGTATTGATGTTGTAGTTCAGCCTCTCCCAGTTTTGAATTCTCAGACACCCTGGGGTGGAGAGAAAGCTCTGCTAGTCTTATCGCAGCAAAAGCAACAGAATCCTTTGGTATCTGATGTAATATGCATTAGGACATCACATGATTCTTATAGGTAGATATTACTAGATTCTTTCAATGTCAACTAACATATTCAGGGAAGATATGTAGTGCATGTAGCAATTTCTAGGGATAGCTAACCTTCCTTTTCTCTCTCACCATATATTTTAACCAAATACATTGTGAAAGGAAAATTAATTTTCAGAATTACATCTTAGCTAAAAAAAATACTTTGCCCATAGCTCAGAGCAAATATATATATCATTAGTGACATTATCCAATGGAAGCTTTTGCTCTTTAATGCAGATATACTGTATTTTTCAGAGTATAAGACACACTCTTTTCTCCCTAAACAAGAGTGAAAATTTGGGTGCACCTTATACACCAAATGTAGACTTCCCCACCCACTGGCCCCCACCCTTTGGCCTCTGCCTCTCAGCAATTTACCTCCTTGCAGCAAACGGAGAACATGGGGCTTGCGGAGGTGGCAATAGGTTATGGCAATCCCTGCAGCCTGAAACAGTTGATCATCAGGAGGCAGGTGCTTAAACTGAAATTGAAAGTGAAACTTGCTGTTTGCTGCAAGGAGGCAAATTGCTAGGAGGCAGAGGCAGATTTTTTTTCTTGTAAGGAGGTAAGTCAATAACTATAAATGCCTATAGCAGCGATGGCGAACCTTTTTTTGGCTCACGTGCCATAAGGGGGGAGCGCAGGGGGGTCGTGTGCAGGTGTGCCGCACCCATAATGCAATGCGCAACACCCCCCAATGTGCATGCACGCATGAGAAGCGCTCCCCCCATTTTTTGCATGCTTTATTCGCACTCCCCAGGCTCCAGAGGCTTTATAGGAGTCTGGGGAGGGCGAAAACAGCCCTCCGGAGGCTTCAGGGACCTTCAGGAGGCTTCTGTGAAGCCTCCAGAAGGCTAAAAAGAACCCTACAAGCAAATTGGATCTGGAGCTTTTTAAAATAAATGCATGATCTGAAGAGGCCCAGTGCTATTGTATCTTTCTTTTAAATAGCAGAGAATAATGTATATTTCCAGAAAGCCACATCAAATTTAACAGCATCTGTACAAGTATAGTCTGAAATGTAACACCACAAACAGTATATATCTTCTGTACCATTTGATAGTAAGAGGCAAATTGCTAGGAGGCAGATTTTTCCCCCCTTGTTTTCCTCCCCAAAATCTAGATGCGTCTTATACTTCAGAGGGTCTTATACTCTGAAAAATATGGTACTTTAATGTTTTACTCATGAAATAAGCTCATGTAGAGCTTATGAAATGTACACACTGAATTATGGACCATTTGGCTGAGTAGAACTTGGGCAGGGCACTGGTAGAACCTAGAATTTTTGCAAGTTGTAGCTTGTGTGAACCAAGCAGCATCACATACTTCTTGAGCTGAGTGTGCTTTTCTTCATTTTCAGAGACTATATAGCATGGACCTGAGGAGTGCCCACAAAGGGAAAGAGAAACTCTGCTTTTCTCTATCCCGGAGGTTTGGGGGAGGAGGAAACAACTTGGCAGGGGCCAAGGGAGGGCAGACAGAACTGTCTGAGAAGAGCGGGGGAGCGGTCCTGCCCTTTCCTCTTCGGAAACAGAGCAAGAACCAGAAGTACCTACGCCTTTCACGGAAGAAGTTCACCCGCATGTCAAGCCTGGAGAATCGGAATCGTCGCCGAGAGTTCTTCTTGAAGGAGCCTGTGGTCCTGGAGGACAGGCAGCCACCCAGTGACTGGGATGATGCAACACAACCTGCTAGCAAGGAAGGTAAGCCGGGAAGTATCCCCAGCTTTGCCCACACCAACTTCATCTTGCTGGGCGGCTTGCGGTTTTTCTCCTAAACTGAAGCATTCTGGGTATATAAATGGGGACGGAATCTTTAATTTGCCATTCATACCTCTCAGGCACACAAAGTTCGTTGGCAACTTGAGCTAAAAAAGTCATTCCAAGCCAAATTCAGTCAGCAATTGTTCAATCGTTATGACAGAACTTAAAAAATGGTACTTATGACTGGTCCTCAAGAGTTCTGACTGTTGCAGTAACACCACCCCTAGTCAGTAGGGAAGCTGGTGGGGAAGGTTGCAATTTGCTGGGGTAGGTCTTCCCCACCTGTGCATTCTTCCTCAGCCCCTCTGTCCTTGTGCTGCCACCCTTGCAGCCCCGTTCACCCTCTCCAACCCTCACCACACCTCTCAGGCACCCTCACCATTGCATTCTTATGAACCTCCTTGCTCCCTCTCCCACCTGGCAGTAACCACCTACCTACCTGCTGGCTTGGGATTTGCAACTTCTTGCTGGCTTCCCCACTGACTTTGGTTGTGAGAAGCCAGCAGGATTTGGTTAGCAATGGTAACCGAGATGTCAGGGATTGTTGTCACTAAGTGATGCGGTTGTACTTTACAACTGCTTCGCTTTGCAACAGAAAGTCTGGTCCTATTTGCCATTGTATGTCAAGGACTCACAATAGTGTGGAGCCGTCGGCCCTTTAAATCCAAGCATCAGGTCAACAAGGTTCGTTGGACTGATGGAAAGCCAGTTGCTTGCTAGGTCAGGTGGTGTTTGTAGAGTAGCCTTGCAGCTGTTGCCAACAGATACCATAGGAGAGAATGCTTTTTCCTACGGATGGTTCAAGCTGCACTTTTGGTAGGAGCTTTTAACACCATCTTGCATATTCTGTCTAAAATATTTCTAATATGACAGACAATCTTCTTTGCTGGTTCTTTAATATATGTTCCAAAAGCTATTCCCTTTTCTCATAAAGATTTGTAAGTCACGTTCGAAGAAAACTACTTACCACCTACAAAGCCCTTCATGGTAGTGGATCTAGGTACTTGAGAGACCGCCTCCTGCCAATTACCTCCTCATGACCCATTAGATCGCATAGATTGGGCCTCCTCCGAGTTCCATCTGCCAGTCAGTGTCGACTGGCAACTACGCGGAGGAGAGCCTTTTCAGTAGCAGCTCCGACCCTTTGGAACGATCTCCCCGTGGAGATTCGTACCCTCACCACCCTCCAGACCTTCCGCACAGCCCTCAAGACCTGGCTATCCCGTCAGGCCTGGGGTTAAAGATTATATTCCATCCCCGCCCGAATGTTGAATGAATGTTGCTTTACTCTTTTAATTATGTATTGTCCTATATGTCTTTGTATGTTTCCCCTTCCTATATAAGTTGTAAGCCGCCCTGAGTCCCCTCAGGGAAAAGGGCGGCCTATAAATAAACTTAACCTAACCTAACCTAAAAGTAAACGTTGAGGTATTTACACTGCCGACCTCAAAAACTTTGGACAGTAATTCCCATATCCCAGCCAGCATGTCCAGCACATCTAAACAGCTCCAGGCTGAAATAATTGGATCAGCACTTCTGCAAAACTATAGGTTTATGCTTGTGAGGAATCAAGAATGTTATAAATGGTTCGTTCAAAGTTTTAGTGCAGGTATATATGAATTTTACTGTTTGTTAATAAAACATTTTATATTTGGGCAGTTTTGTGTTTATGTTTACATTACCTTCTATACAAAGTATGAAACAACTGAGTGGCTGATGTATATTAACTCCCAGTGAAGCTATTGTATGGATATAATTTTGATTTCATATGCAATACTCACATCAGGACCTGGATTATTTGCCAAGATAACATGCTATCTATATATTATGAGTGAAGCAGAGTTGCTTTCTTGGTATTGTCATTTGATTGGTTATGCTTAAAAGCACACATACCAGCTTAAATTACTTCATCAGGTATCATCCACAAATTGCAAAGTCTGCATTCATATCCATAGGAAGTGTATTTCTGAAATTGTACTAACTTTAGAATTTACTAAAAGGCAAAGTCTCCTTTGAGCATGCTTTTTCTTGGCAACTTTGTGGGAAAAGTTTGGCATTATTTTCTTCTCAGGCATTTATTCAATTTCCAACCTGGTTTACAATCCTGTCTCTTAAGGTCTCCTATTCAAATGCCTTTAAGATCTGATCCTAACATCAGTCAAGTTCAGCTGTGTGTTGTCAACGCTCTTGAGTTAAAAGAGCTTAATATTTTATACTATGTATATAATGTAGGTAGAGCAGTGGTGTATGATATCATGTATGTGGGCAGAGCTGGGATTTGATTTGAGGGCGGGATGACATAAGGGATGCCACTTAGATGGGATGGGCCCAAGAAATTTGGGGTAGTTATAGAAATAGAATCTTAGGTGGAATAGACCCCAGTCAAATATCCATTGAGAAGCCAATATGCACTCCTTTTAAAAGGTGCATTTCTTATTCTGTCCCCAAGTAAAATTGAACGGTGCAATATAGATAAAGAACAGAAAACAAGAACTTTCCTCTTCTCTTATTTTTATTGTATAAAGACCAACAAGAGAAGACTAGAGAACACATTGTGAATTCAATTTGCTATGTGGCTGTGAAGAGGAATATGTTTAATTCCCATGCCTTCGCGATTAACCCTAAAAAAGAAAGCATTTTACGAGTTTTGTAAAGAGTAATAAACAGTCCTTCTTCATGTGCAATTGGTGTTTTCTTGTATTAAGTATCAATGAAAGACTGTGGAAAATATCCCTGTGGTATTTAGTTTCACAGTATAAATACAATTGGAGTGAAAGTACTTTGCCTAGTGCATCGGTGGATTGGGGAGAAGGTATGTGGGATCTGAATTCAGTTGTACAATATTCCCTTTTAAAGTCTTGGAGATTCTCTGGGGAGAGATAAATGCTAATGTAATTGATTGCATTGCATTGCATTGATTGGAATTGCTGGAAATATAGCAGTATTTGCACAATTACGTATTTGTTGTATCTATGCAGGCATGTGATTGTGTTCTTGCTATCTTTCCCTTCCTAGAGTTATGTGGTCTACAAGAGTTGGTCTGTTTCATGAGCAGGCATGATCTTTGATACCTGTGAGGGGGGGTTCCCCCTTTGTTCCTCCTCATCAGCATTTGTTTCTCTGCCTTCTCCCTTTTCCACAGTGGGCCCAGAGGCAGCAGAAGGGCCATTTTCCTGGAGCCCTGCATTGCCCCCAAATGAAGTGACAGTTACAGATATCACCGCAAACTCCATTACCGTGACTTTCAGAGAAGCTCAGATGGCAGAAGGCTTCTTCCGAGACCGGAGCATCCAGTTCTAAATCTACTGTTTGTTAATTTTTCTTTCTCTCTCTTGGTCTTTCCTCATTAAGGGATTTTTTGAGTTTGAGTTATTCCTGCATTCCCAATCAGGTTTCATTACAATTTCAATGATACTATTTAGAAAAAGAGAATGCAGGGGAAAAACATCCCTTTACAAATGTTTACAGAGTTGTTTAATTTTTTTTGGACAAATGATCATGCTGATATTCTTTTCGGTTATATTCACCTTTCAAATACACAAAGCGATGGTAAAGCAGTGTGAGGATTACCTGTGCTTTTCCCTCTTCATTTGTTACTATAGATAGAAAAAAGAGTGTATAGGTATATTACTTGTCTGTTGTTGCTTTGTCTGTCTGGGAAACTGAAGCTTTTTTCACTGGCAAAGATACTTATTCATGGTGCATTGTGAAAAAATGTCTATTTCTTAGTTATGGCATATACCTTCTGCACTCAAAAGTTAAGGGCTCAGTGTCTGAAATAGGAAAGAGGCCAAATATAAATATCCATGGCCTCTTCCAAGTTAAGTGGACTTCTCTAGGTCAAACTGCTTCCCTGATCTGCTTCCCTCCAGGTGCATCTATAAAAACATTACACACACACACACACACCCTTTTTCTTTTGGGTGTCTGCCTCTCAGTTCTTAATGCTTTTTCATTTACTAGTAGTGTTGATGATGGGGCTTGCTGCCATCCACAGCGCTTCCAGAGATGCTATAATTTAGAGAAGCAACTACAGCTGGTATACTGGCTTTCAGGTTTGGGCTTCCAAAGAATTGTGTTGATTTTTTTCCTTGCTTGTGGTTTATTAGTAACAGGAACACAAGAAAAAGGTATTGCTATAATCAGGCATACCGGTATAAGAGAAGCCTAGCTTGTTACTTATCTGATGAGATAAGCCCAGTAGTCTTTTGCTAGGAAGCCTGCAGCTTTTCAGCAGAATAGGAATTCCTCAATAGTTATCACTGGCAGCCTTCCAGTATATAGTCATAAACATGTTTCCATGTGTCCTTGAGAATGAAGATGGCTTGGATGGAATTGTTGCACAGCCCAAAAATTCTGATTTACTTCAGATGCCTTTGTAATATGCAATAGGGGGGCTTAATTTCTACTTAGATATATAGTGAGTTCTTGATATATGAAATTTGAATTGCTTATTGGAAACTCAGGCTTATATCCATTTACAGGTTTGTAGATGGATGTAGAGAGTAGACATGCTTTAGCATACATGCATTGTTGATTTCTGGTACACCAAACATAGCCTAAGAAGAAAAGGTACAGCCAGTTTCTAAAATAAAAAATTGAGCCCAAGAACTTCACTCCTTCAATTAGTTTTATATATGTTTCTTGTTCCCTATGCAGTAAATTACCTGACACACACACAAGGAATTGTCCAGTGTATTTAACTTTTAAATAGATAAATAATTGGGAGATTTTTCTTGAAACCAGGTTCTGTTTTAGGCAAGCCAGACTGGATATCTGGTTGTCAGTTTGATACTATTAAGATATGTACACTTAAAAGGAAATTTGGACTCTGTGTAACTGTGTGCATGAAACAATACTTTGCTAGGCTTGAAATGGCTTGAGGAACACTGCATTGACATTCCGTTCTTACTCAAGTAGAGGGGGAACTTCATGCAACTACATTATCGGAATATTGCATGAGTTAAAAGTGGAAGTAGTTGATGGAGTGAAGAATGTTTTAGTAGAGAAATTATTACCAGTTTTGTTTAGAAATTTAATCAGAAGTGGCCTATTGACACTGATTTTATTGTGCTAACTGATCCAATATAGGATCAGAAATACTAGAGCAGAGAAATGGATTGAAAGATAAGGATGAGACAAAAATCTATTTTTATTAATTTGTTCTTTAATGGACACTATTTGATTTCTTCCTCATGTTGATATACTTCTGTATATTTTTCTGTACAAAACATTTTATGAAGATCTCTGCCAGGAGAAGCTTGCAGTTATATATGACTCTGTCTTGCACTTTAGTACCTTGAAATTTGTGCTGGACTTCTTTGTGAATGCTTTGTTTTGTTTTACAGAAACTGTTGTAACTATAAATTGTATAGCTTTAGCATATGTTCTTGTGAATACGTGCTTCTTTTAAGTTTGCTTGAACAGATGAACTCTAGAAAATAATTTTCCTATGGAAAGTGACAATGGAATGGTAGAAGGTAGAACTGCAGTCCAAACACTAGTTTTTGAAGAATTTAAGTCAGCTGAAAGGAAGATGTCTTGCTTTACTAAAAAAAAAAAAAGAGAGAGAGAGTAAGGATTGAAAGGAAAAAACCAATGTGTATAGCATGTTCTAATGCATCTTTTGATCATTTCTGATTTGTTTACTGTTCTCCACTTTTATCCCACAAAAATACTTTTTCCCTTTGACTGATTAAAGTCTTTATTAATTCAGAGATTTATAAAAATAGAAATGTTAAAATCATGTGAGGCTTCTACAACTAGTCTTCCATCAAGGCTTTTACTACCAAACTGATGTCAAATTCTGGAAGGGTAATTTGGACCAAGTTGTTGCTTGCCAATTCAAAGAAGCTATTTGTTGATACTCAATGCAACAGCTGCTGGTTTTTCTCTTTCTCGGAAGTTTTAAAGGAAGAGGTGTCATTATGGGTCAGAAGGTGTAAATTGGGATAGTTTCACATTATTTCACACTGACAAAAGAAGATTGATTTCTTGAAAGTGGGGAAGGAATATATTCAATTCCCACCTTTCTGAACTATTCTAGCCTCCTTTATTCTACATTAGATTGCAGGCAGCATTAACATAATAAGAGCCCAATTCTTCTGAGCTTTTAATATGAGTCCCAGAGAAAATATGAAAGCTATGCTTTCCCCAAAGAGTTTAGGCAATGAATCATGGCTTAGCATGATAAACAAGCTCCATTTGTATGTTATGTGAGTGAAGCTGGAAACTGAAATTAATAAAACATGATCACCTTCAACTCAAACTTATCATGTGATGATGGCATAAATTTATTATAGATTTAATGACTTAAGGGAATAAATATAGTAATTTTGGTAAATATGCAGTTGCTAAGGAATGGTCTTTGTTCAAAAGAGAAGAAGATGCAGTTTAATTCATGTTACATTGCTTAAAATGCACCATTTCCTCCAATAAGAAAAGTTGAGTATAAGTTGAGTTTAAGATGATCTTCAAGAAGAGCATTGTCATATGTATGTGTATGATTAATGAATATACATTTCATACTATATCATTATATTGTACATTACATTGGTAATGTTTTTTTTGTTTTGTTTCTAAGACATGTAGAAAATTTGTAGCTTCTCAGTTTCTAGTTAACATTTTGCTATACTATTCAGAATTAGATGCATTGCTTCAGCAAAATGTAGCATTATTATGGCTGTAGGTTTTTTGATCCTTTAGTTTCTCCCATTTAAAAAATATGCCAAAGTGATTAGTATAGTACCAACATTTTTAAAGTTGTTCAGTGGTCACAAAGTTAGTTCAAGTCCAGTTTGAGATCTAATCCTATTACTGTACATTTTTTCCTGTTTAATAATTCCTATATGCATAGATAGTTGAGCTGTTCATATTTTTGGTGTGCATGTATTTTATGTGAGAAAGAATATGTAGAGAAAGGGCCTTTTTTAATTTGCTGCAGCTAAGATGTATATATGCTACTTGTGCATATGCTGTAATGCCTTGTGCCAAAGAGAAGGTAAGATCATTTGATGTTTCATGTTTGTATTTTCAGCATGATTTGGAAAAGTAACCTCTTAAGATAGATAACAACAGAGATATGAATAAATGTTAAAAAAAGGGAGAAAGAGAGATGAAGTTCTGTATTAAGGAAATATAACATAAATGTACAATTTGATATCCTCCAGTAAAATAGTACCTTAATAGATGCTGTTCCTTACGAAAAAGATTCTTTTCCTTAAACCACTGAAGGATTAAAGAAAACAATTGCAATAGTTATGAAGATTACTATAGGTTATTGTATAATTATGTTGATGTTTCTTGATGTGCAGATTGATGATGAAATAGAAGCAGCTGTAATGACTATACAATCATTTTTGTTTGATGAGCTTGGGTTGTCAGTTGCACAAGACCGTATGGCATTCTTTAAGACATGTTAGGAAATATGAACTTGTTAAAAAATGTTGACATGTACTAGGTTTTCCTTTCCATTAATAGGAAACTTTCTTGAAAGAGACAGCCCCCTAATATGAAAAATCTAATATAAAAAGGCAAATTCTCATCACCTCCTGGAACTAAACATTAAATATGTACAGTTTTAAAGCAGATTTGAAGAATCCTGAAAAGTTTATAATTTCAGACCCATATAGATATTGGGCTATAGTCCTAGTCTAAAGTTTAACAATGAGCATAATTTATTGAAGGAAGAGAAATTTTAATATATCAAAATTACATATTTTAATTGGCCCAACTAAACTTCACAGACACCCTCAGTGGGAAGAGATACGAAGTATATTTGCACTAATGATTTTATTTGGCTGTAATGTAGTGTGTCTGTACATCTGACAACCAATTTGCAGGTTTGTATTATGGCAAAACCAATCTAAAATACACAAAAGTTGATACAAAGGATGCAGTCCTATGCATCTTAGTGGGAGTAAATACTAGTGAGCACATTGATGCTTCCTTCTGAATGTAGGATTGCACTGTAAATGCTTATTTCGATATATTTAGGAATGGCATTATTAAGACAAAAAGTTAGCCATTGTAGACCCCAGGTTGCTGTTCTTTTATAAATTGTAATTAGTCTTTCAGACCTAATTGCACAGTAGGTTCCCCATTTCAGAAAAAAAAGAATGACTGTTCTTTGGAACAATTCCAAATTTCCCTTGAACTCAAAAAACTTTCCAGATACCAGCAATAAGTTGTTTCTGATAGATTCCTCCAGCTTTGTGTGCACTACTCAAACGCAGCCTTGTGACACTCTTCCATTTATGTCTGTATATATGATGTATATTTTAATGCATATTTTTCAAAGTTCACCTTTCCCTAACAAATTGCACTTTAATAACTTAGAGATGTGGGTCTGCATCCAGCTATTTTATGGGATATAAACAGCAGCTTTTTCTTAATGGCTGTTACAGTCTTTCATTAGTAAACCTTTTTTTAAAAGTGTGGTCAGAAATACCACAAAATCGAAAAAATTAAAAAATCAAAAGAGGGCATTATTATTGTCTACTGAACTTAGAAAACATGTTAGTGCCAAGAACATCCCATTTGAGAGGGTTTGCGCTGTGTTCTTGTTGTTTGCACTGCTTGATGTGTCAGAGTGACTGCCTGAATTAATTGCTTATTCCTATAGTCTTTTCTTTGGGATAGATACGGCAATGTATTTGATGGATGGGAGAAAAACAGGCCAGGTGTGTTGTTTTATTTTTCTGTGTATTATTTTGGGAGGAGAGGTTAATCCCCCATTAATGGCATGGTACTCGAGTTGATATTTTCCTGACCCCAGTGCCCAAGTTACCTTTGCACACAAAAGCTTCCTTTGCACAGAATGAGCTTCTTGGGATTTTTGTACAGACTAATTGAATGTATTGGAAAGGGAAGGGTTCAGGGAACAAATTCCAAACAAAAATTTAAAAATGTAGAAATTGCAGTTTTAATGCCTTTTTGTGAGTGTTTGCTGCGCAACAGAGATTGTAACACAAACAAGGAGGAGAGAACGAATTTTAATGGATGCAATGTGTGGCTTTATTTTTGTACTGATGATGGTTAAAAGACTGTACATCTATTTATTTAGATGATTTATGTGGTAAATGTTGCAAATAAGGCTATCTAAGAGCATTAAATGAGAACTGACATTTAGCTAACACCCTGTTTCTGTGTCTTCCTTTGATCTCCATTGTCTACAGTTCTATGCTAGGCCAATTTTCTGGAAGCATCTGTGACTTGGGTTGTGGACATATATAATACTTATTTCCTCTCACTGCCATTCAGTCTTCTCTTCATACTATGGAATAGTGCAAGGACAATATTAATTAGTATTTAGAGGCAGCATACACTTAATCCCTGTGCACAGTTATGGCATTTACAGTCGTTTGCAGTCCAAACTGCTCTAAAGCAGTGTTTCTCAACCTTGGTCCATCTGAAGATGCGTGGACTTCAACTCCCAGAATTCCCCAGCCAGCTCTCCTGGCTGGGGGATTCTGGGAGTTGAAGTCCACAAATCTTTAGGTGATCAAGGTTGAGAAACACTGCTCTAAAGTGTATTTGTATGAAATATTTGTATAAATACTGTTCCAAATCCTATAGAAATTGAAAAAACCCCGAAGGGGTAGGTTGGCATGAGAATTTCAAAAGGTAACTGCCATGGACTTGCAAATAACTTGAGGTTTTGGGAGAAGGAGTTGAAAATACTAGGATAACTTGGGTAAAACCCCAAGGTAAAGTGGATTACTTTAACATGGATTTCCAAACAATTCCCTGAACACACCGAATATTTGTATTTTCCTGAGGAATTTTGCAGGATTAGCCAGGATTGGGTATTGTGATGTCCAATTGGCCTCGAGACAGAGTTAATTTGAAGCCACACCTCTGCTCCTTGCTTCTGGTTCCCAGTTTCAACTCTATCTGGCCGAAGAAAGAAAGGTTGCTCTTGGTTCCTGATTCTTCCAAAAACAATCCAGTGCCATCCTGCAAATTCCTTTTCCCTGCCTTCTTCCCCTTGCCTCCATCAGATACCTGGAAGCCTCCCCTTAGTGTGGCTCGCTCCCGGCGCTGGTAAGGGATTTAAAAGTTGCTTCTTGGAGCTTTAGAGGCAGGACGCCATTACGGCGGCCATTTGGGGGCCTCAACTCCTGCAGGCCGCATGGGCTGGGACAGAGGCTACTAAGAAGCCTCGTTTTCATCCCTGCCTTCCTGGGTGGCCATCCCTTCTACAGCGGCGGCAGTGGCAAGGACCTGCAGGCCCAGATCGACACCAGGAGGCCCGGAGCTGCGCAGCTTGCAAAAGGGGCAGGAAAGGTCTGCCAGAGGCTGATTTTGTCACGTGGAGGCCGTGAGTGATTGGGGGAAGCTGTTTCTGGTGGGCTCAGCCTGGTGGAACCCTGACGTGGTGCCATGGCAGATGCAGAGGAGAAGCTGGATTTCCCCCCCCCCCCATTGTCCCCTGGGGAGGGGACCTCCAGTGCGGCCCAAGTGAGTTCCACAGCCTCTGTGAGACTGCAAAAAACTGCAGCAACTGGAAAATCCTCCAAGGCCTTGCAGAAGGATGAGGAAAGGAGGCTCAGGGCTCTGAAAAAGTAGGTGTCCAGGGCTGAACAGAGGGGTAGGCCTAGTTCTCCCTTGAGGTCTAGATCGCCCATTAGATCCAGGTCTAGGTCTTCTCACAGGGGGGATTCCCCAGTGTATCTCAGGGACATTTTACCTCCCCCCCCCACTCTCCATGGTGGAACAGCGCCTCTATCTCCTTTTCAGGGCAGGGGGGGGATAGTCCCATCAGGCCATCATTGGCTCCACAGTCTGAAGGCTGTGTACAAGAGGAGGAGGAGGATTCCTTCGTTAGAGACATGGAGCAGCTTCCAGCAAACATTCAGAGGTTTATCTCGTTTGCAATTTCACATGGAATTTCTGCTGGGTTACAGAAGGGGTCTGTGTGACCCGCAATGGTGGCAAAGGTCCCTGGGGGCGGGGGAATGCCACTGCTCAGGCCAGGCCGAGGCCTTCCCCCTTGGAGGTGCGCCGGCCTGTTTTTCCTTCTCTGGCTAGCGAGGGTTCCATGGCGGGGGATCAGGTTCAGAGAGAGGTAGATATGTTTGATGATGATGATGATCCCTCAAAATCTGAGGCACCAGCATTCTCTGGTTTGTTTCCTCCGGATTTATTCAAGTCACTATTGTGCAAGGCCAGGGCCACAGCGCAACTGGGTGAGACAGAGGGTGCCAAGTCAGGTGCCAAGGAGGGTGGTCCGGAGAAAAAGCCGGAGGATCGAGTTTACTCAGAGCCTCCTCCAGCGAAGAAAGACATCCCTGCCCCTAAGTTGTTCCTAGAGGTAGTTAAGAAGCAGTGGGAAAAGCCAGGAACATTTCCCAACCCCAGCAGCAGTGATAGGAGGTTCTTTAACATGGAATCTAGTTTCTCTGAGGTGTTGCAGATGCCCACAGTTGACCCTCCAGTGGTGGCATTGGCATCCATGTCAATGGTGGTGTCCGGTGATATGGCTGATTACTTGCCGAGGACAAGAAGGTGGAGCTGACCCTTCGTAAAACATTCCAGTCTTCCGCGTGGGCCATCAAGGCAGCTGCCTCTGTGTCGTTCTTCAGCCGCACGGCTATCCTTTGGCTACAACAGATGCAGGAAAGGATTCCGCCTGAGGAGGTGCGTACTCATCAAGATCTCAACAAGCTGGTTGCTGTTGCTCAATTCTCTCTGGATGCCACTCTGCATGCCATGAAGTATGCCTCACGGGCAATGGCAGCCTCGGTGACCTCCCAACGTCTCCTGTGGCTGAGCGGGTGGCAAGCAGAGAACAAGGCAAAGTGGCACCTGGCATAATCACCTTATTCCGGGGGATCCCTTTTTGGTACCCCGTTGGACCCAATCCTCGTTGAAGACAAGAATAAAAAGAAGGTCATGCCTACGCCCCCAAAGAAGTCGGAGCAAAACTCTGCGCCTTCTTTCGGAAGTATCCTATTGTCAGTCAGATCAGGAGGCGCAGCACAGCAGGTATTTTCCGAGATCAGATAGGCAGTCGGATAGGCATTACACCAGGGATAGGCCTAGGTTCCAACCCCAGGGGAAGAGACCCTTTCGGGGAGGAGGTCGCCGTCCCTACTGCCAGGGCAGATAGGTCAATAGCGATCCCACCCATAGGCGGCAAACTGCTTCTGTTTGCTGACGCCTGGGCTGAGGTTACCACTGATGCCTGGGTTCTGAATACCATCAGATTTGGCCTGAGCCAAGAGTTTCTCTCCATTCCGCCGAACGACTTTCGGACATTTTTGGTTGCCAAGAGTAAAGATAAACGCGCTCTCATGAGGCAGGTGATCTGACACCTCCTAGAGATTAGGGTGGTGGAACCGGTTACACCAGACCAAGTGGGGTCAGGTTTCTATTCCAACCTCTTTGTCGTTCCGAAGAGTTCGGAGGGATGGAGGATGATTCTGGATCTTAAACTGCTAAATTTTCACTTAGTCTATAGAAGATTCAAGATGGCATCGCTTAAATCCATCTTGGCAGGGGTCAGGCGTGATGACTTCATGGCCTCCATCGACCTGAGAGGCTTACCTTCATATCCCCATCTTCCCTGGCCATCATAAGTATCTCAGGTTCTCCTATTTAGGTAGCCACTACCAGTATAGGGCCCTACCGTTTGGCTTGGCATCGGCGCCTCGGACCTTCACTAAGGTCCTAGCCGCAGTGGCAGCTTATCTCCGTGATCGCTCTGTCAGGGTCCAAAGCTATCTCGATGACATCTTAGTCCAAGTAGCATCGTTTGAGCGGGCGAGGGAGGATCTTTCGTTGGTGGTATTCACACTACAGCAGTTAGGTTTTTTGGTTAACCTAGATAAGAGTTCCCTTGTTCCCGCCACTAGGATTCCTCATCTGGGGACCATCATAGACTCTAAGCTGGGGAAGGTGTTCCTGTCCCACGACCGTAAAGTTAGTTTGTTAGCCTTAGTTAGACAAGTTAGAAGTCAACGTTTTGTTCCTGTAGTAGTGCTCTCCAGCTTGCTGGGGAAATTCATTTCTTGCATAGACGTGGTGCCTTGGGCTCGTCTACACGTGAGGCCGCTCCAGTGGTGTCTCCTGCTGCATCAGAGGTCAAACTCCAGCAATTCCAAGGAAAAGGTTCCAGTGACACCACAGGTGCAGCTGTCATTGAGGTGGTGGCTCTCCCCAGCGCTACACGAGAGCTGCGAGTTCAGGGAGCTGGAGCGCCTCATCCTGACAACAGATGCCAGCTTGTACAGGTGGGGAGCTCTCTTGGAGTCCCAGATGGCACAGGGGCGTTGGACCTGGTTGGACCTCCAACACAATATAAATTGGCTGGAAGTGCGAGCGATTCACTTGGCACTTCAAGGACCATGTTTGGGATCAAGACGTTTTGGTGCTGGCCGACAATGTGGCGGCGAAGGCCCACGTCAACCGACAGGGCGGCACACACTCCAGGGCTCTTCGAACCGAGGCGATGGCACTTGGCGCCTGGGCGGAGAGGCATCTTTGATCGCTCAGGGTGGAGCACATCACAGGAGTGAACAACCATCAAGCCAACTGGCTCAGTCGGACCACGGTTGACCACGGGGAATAGAGCCTTTCTCCGAAACTGTTCCAGGCCATCTGCTCCAAGTTTGCCCATCCAGAGGTGGACCTGTTCGCCACACCGCAGAACGCTCAGATGGATCGGTTCTTCTCTCGGTTCCCGGCTCGGGGGACGGAGGGAGTCAACGCACTTCGGATTCCGTGGCCAGAGGGCCTGCTCTACGCCTTCCCTCCCCTTCCCCTTCTCCCTGGGGTAGTTCAGAAAGTGATATCAGAGAAGGCAGAGCTCATCTTAGTGGTGCCCTACTGGCCGCGCTGGGTGAGGTTTGCAGACCTAATGTGCCTGTCAGTCTCACACCCGTGGAGGATTCTGGGAAGGGATGTGGACCTCAGACAGGGGAACCTGGTGCATCCCGAGCCACAGTGGCTGCAGCTAGCCGTGTAGAGATTGAGCAGGAGCGCCTAAGGGCCGCCCAGCTTTCACAGAGGGTGATCTCTACAATTGAGGCTTCACGCAAGGGTTCCACCACTAGGATTTATTATTCCACCTGGTGGGTCTTTGCAGAGGTGCCAGGTCTCGGGAGCGAATCCTCGCAAGGCTTCGGTACCGAACGTCTTGGAGTTCCTCCAAGATGGATTAGATAGGGGCTCTCACATGGCACCCTCAGGAGACAGGTGGCAGCCCTCTCCATGATTATTTGGGAAGAAGGGCTCCTTCCACTTTCCCAGGTCCCGTTAATTAAGAGGTTTTTGAAGGGTGCGGGGAATCTCTGTCCCCCGGTTGTCCACAGGTTTCTGACATGGAGCCTCACTACAGTTCTCCATGCAATGACAGGAGCACCATTCGAACCTCTGAGGACGGTTGACCTGAAGTTCGTAGCCCTTAAGGTAGTGTTCCTTGTGGCAGTCACCTCAGCCCGTCGCATCTCCGAACTGGGGGCGTTGTCCTCCAAGTCGGATCTTTGTACATTCCACAATAATTGGGTCATCCTACAACTGGATCCAACCTTTATTCCCAAGGTTAATTTCCTTTTCCACAGATCACAGGAGGTGGTATTACCGGATTTTTGTCCGGACCCGTCTCATGATAGGGAGAGCCTTTGGCACTGGCTGGATGTCAGGCGTGCCTTGCGCATTTACCTGAGGCACACGGAGGGCCTCAAGAAGTCTGAGGTGCTTTTTGTTTCCTTTTATCCGTCTTCCTGGGGAAGAGGGTGTCCTCCTCGGCTATAGGGAGGTGGATCAAACTGGCCATCGCATTGGCCTATGAGATTCAGCACCTTCCGGTGCCCCAGGGCATCACAGCGCACTCCACCAGGAGTGCGGCTACCTCGGCGGCCTGGGCCACACAGGCGCCTATCATGGAGATTTGCAGGGCAGCTACGTGGGCGTCCCCATCTTCCTTTATCAGGCACTACAGGTTAGACGCATTTGCATTGGCTGATGCGGCGTTTGGTCATAGGGTGTTACAGCGCATGAGGAGCCCAGGACCAATAATGCCCCCCCCGAGGGACGTTAACTTGGATATATCCCAATCCTAGCTAATCCTGCAAAATTCCTCCAGAAAATGACAGTTGGTCTTACCTGAACTGTTGTTTTAGGTGGTTTTGCAGGATTAGCCAGGTTCCCGGCCTAGCATTGGTCCAGGGGTTGGGGGAGTTCAGGGGGTAGGGTGTGTTCCCTTATGACTTATTTTAGGTGTTTTGCAGTGGTCTTGACTCATTGAAACTGGGAACCAGAAGCAAGGAGCAGAGGCGTGGCTTCAAATTAACACTGTCTCGAGGTCAATTGGACATCACAATACCCAATCCTGGCTAATCCTGCAAAACCTCCTAAAACAACAGTTCAGGTAAGACGAACTGTCATACTGAGCCGCTGTATATCAATCTCCCAATCAAGCGATACCTATTTAGCTTGGCATTAATTTCCAGGATGAGCAACAATCTTAGAATTCTGGGACTTTTACTGCTTGTTAGACGTCCAAATTCAGGGGTGAAGGTGGGTGGGAACTGATCCTTCAGGATCTCATGACCACAAGGGGGCAGTAGGGCACAGATAAAGAGTTAAGGGTTTTTCCTCTTCTGCCTACTCTTTGTGTAAAGAGAGTTTATTGGAGATCATTTCTTCCCATACACACACATGCAGAGAACATGCTCTTCAGTTTCCTCCTGGTAGCATGTAACTAGATAGGTGCTAGATTTTGTCTACTCCAATATTTCCTGCAAATAATTTATTTTTATGTTATAGTTATCTGTTTCACTCATCATTCTTCAATTGAGGTTCTTGTTCTTGAGAACACTGAACTCATGCACAGAACACTTCTTCCAACATTCCCATCACATGGGGTGCCAAATGGAAGCTACATCCCACCTCAAGAAAAAGACGCGATTATCTTTGCCAACAATTGCTGTATCAAAAGAGCACTTTTGGTGGTCCAAAGGCAGCCACCAGGCTTCAATCCTAATGGAAGACAAGAACTCATGGGCTGCATTTCTACTCCAACTTCTTAACACTACACTGAACTAGTTCTTCAACCTAGTATGCTCGACAAATCTGTTTTACAGTGTATTAATTAACAAAGCAAAACCATACTCAGCTGCAGCTTGATAATCATTCTCTGCCTTGATTGGTATGTCTGCTGTTTTGTCTTCTATTTCAAATAAAGCCACTCTGTTGGTGATCAAATCTAACCTCAACATGGTGGTGGAAAACAGCCAAAGGGAAGGAAGATGCTGTTCTATCCCCTTTGTGGTCTCTCTTATTTTACATCTCTATGTTTAAACATTAGAATGGGAAATTAATCCTATATTCTTTCCTCTCTAATCCATGTGAGATGATAATGGTGGAGGTAAGTAAATTTTCTATCTATCATGAATACAAAGTTTGAGTAATATGTTCCATTACAATTTAATTCCTGCTCTGGTTTAAGTTGTTATATTATGTTTAACTATAGCCTAATTTAACAAGTACTGTAGTTCAGACCAGGTCATCCAATTATCAGTGAATGAATGACATGGAATGTCATTTAGTTCAACTCTTGTGGGCATTTCTGTCAGATGGCTAATCAAACTTGGCTATTCTAGGCAAGAAAACTTACATGACTGGTTGGTGCAGTAATATTAAATAGTGTAACCAGAGTTTTGTACCTAATGTGGCTTTTGTCCCTCTTCTGGAAAAGAGTATAACATTTTCTGAATATATTGGGATTACTTACTCATACAACTGGGTCTGAAATTACCTCATATGTTTGAACACATGGTTCTTAGACCTACTTCATTATTAAGCATTGATTGGACACCTTAAATGGGTATGATTATCTGACACTGATCACATAAAAATGTTTACAAGAAGAGACAATAGGATAATTTTTCATTTTTCATTTATTAATGTAATATTATGGATAATATTATGGATAATATTATGCCAAGCAAAAGTGGAAGCAGTTAAGTCTCATTGCCCTGATGACAATTTTGAATAGCAGTTGCCAGCAAGTTAGAGATTACAGTTTGGTAAGCAGCTGAGCATCTTTATAATAGAACTGCGGAACTGGAAGAAACCTGAAACTCTTTAAAGTCTCTCAAACCTAGCAGCTACAGTGGTTGTAGTTAGAGCTTCCCAGCCTCTACTTACATGCCAAAATAATCAATTCTTTTGCCAAACAATTCTTAACACTCTGGAAGTTTTCATTAAATTTTAGCTGGCATCTGCTTCCCGGCTTTTTTTTTTTTTTGTATAATAACAATTTTTCATGTATTTGAAATCAACAGTATCTTCCTTTAATCTGTTCTTCAAGCTAAATTCACCCAGTTGAAAGATCATCTCATCATTTTCTTTATCCTCTTTATATTTTGTCAGTGATGTTTGTAAAATGTGAAGTACATGCAGGCAGGAATCTCTCCAAACAAATATGGCAATAGCAAAAATTAAACCTGGAACATGGGACATGCTTTAGCTTGGAGCTATCACATTTTCTGCAGACTTGTCCAGGCAGTTTCTGATAATTGAACATGACTGAACAGAAGGGGAAAATGCTTTGTAGATGTTTGTTTCAAAATAATTATAAATCTCATAAGATATCAGATTAACTCAGCAACCTAAATATTTTTTTAATGGGAGGATTAAGGCAACACAGTATTTTGCACATATATTTCAAACTAGCTACCAATTAATTAAAACATATGGATAGTTTAATATATGACAAACTTTTTTATTCCTTTTTGTTGGGGAGGGGAGACTGATCTGATTAGGAAAACATGTTACTTTACTCTCAATCACAAAAGCTAGGACTGTAAATGTGGTTTAATCTCCCAATAATTGTATTGTAACTACCTGAGCCATCTTTCTCTTAGATATTTTTTTCTGAAAAAATGTCCCATTTTCTTTTTTCAATAACCACTTTCATTTTTCCCCTTGTAGCATTTTGTTAATCCTGCTGATCTAGAACAAACAGGCAAATGAAAATGTATTTTAGCAAAACTATCACTGATCTTCTACATCAGAATTCAGGATGTTATTGATCATTTAGCACTTAGACCTATATACTGCTTCACGGTGCATTACAGCCCCTCGCTAAGTAGTTTACAGAGTCAGCATATTGCCCCCAACCATCTGAGTCTTCATTTTACCAACCTGGAAAGGACGGAAGGCTGAGTCAACCTTGAGCCGGTGAAAATTGAACTCCTGGAGTGAACAATGAATTAACTTTCAGTTCTGCATTCTAACCACTCTGCCACTAAGAGCTCTATTAAGCCATGACTTATTTAAGTCAGCTATCAAATCTATTCAAAATAATTTGAATGTACTATTCGTCTATTACAACAAAGGAAAAAGTTGTTCATTCTGTAGAATTAAACAAAATTGGAAAGCTATGAAGGAAAGTTCTATTGCCTTGAGGAAAAGGATGAAATGATATCAGCCTTTTTGAAGTGGAAAGCACCATGGAAAATGATTTTTATTAAAAATTAAAATATTTTTTATTAAGACTTAAACAAGAAAATAAAAGTCCCCATAAAAGATGTGTGGTTACGAAATAGGAAATTGAAATAAATAAATAAAACTATTACAAACCAATGTAAAGTAAGAAAGAAAAAAAACTGCAAGAAAAGAGAAAAGTTGAAGAAAAATAGGGAGGGAGGAATGAAGTGGCTTCCAATATTCTGCATAGCAGTTATTAAGTAGAAGTATGTTTTAATCTCTCTAAAATTACAATGTATTCTTCTTTCTATAATCTTATCCTGTCTAATCATCAAAACCATAAATCACAACTTCACTGTATTCATTTTATGTGAAAACTGCGTAAGG
Source organism: Thamnophis elegans (assembly GCF_009769535.1). Taxonomy (NCBI): domain Eukaryota; kingdom Metazoa; phylum Chordata; class Lepidosauria; order Squamata; family Natricidae; genus Thamnophis; species Thamnophis elegans. Next base: position 31,169,930 of record NC_045547.1, on the reverse strand, counting down.
CTTCCAGTCACCAATACATGTAGATAATTTCTGTAATCAAAGAGGTCTACCAATTTCAACAAGATCTGTAAATTTGACCAACCATAGTGGGTAGTGTCAGATCTTTCCACCTCTGCACATATAATAATCTTGCAGTAATCCTATTTCAACTCCTGTCTTCTGGAACAGCATCCCCCTGGAGTCATGCACAGCTGCAAAAGACCTGGAAGACCCTTAAGACCTGGCTCTGTTAGGCTTAGGGTGCCTGCTGAGACCTGTTGTCTTTTTTTTCTGAATGTTGGGACTGCTCTTTTACTCCAAGCAATCATAGATGTTTCAGGATTTTTAAAAAATCCATGTATTGTATATGGATTCTTCCTCAGGTGAAGAATCTGAGGACCTACAGATTATTCTAGGCTGTATGAAGCCCCACATAGCTCCTTTAACCTTTATCCATTAATTCTTTCATCAATTTCATACTACAGTGATTGCAAGTTTAATTTCCTTTTGTGCTTTCTTTTTAAAGCATATACAGATTGTAAACAAAACAAGGTGCCAAGAGCTCTCCAGAGTGCTGATTGCTTTGGCAATGTAGTCAAATATCTTTGAAGCATATCAGAGTACTTAATTGCTATACATGGTGTCAAGAAATTAGGCAAGTCATGACAGTAACCACTTCATTGTACATAAAGAAGCCTCTACTATTTTTAAGCATTAGGTGTCATTTTCTGAATTACAAATGGTAGTTTATGTAACAGGATCACTATTGGCTTTTAAAGAGCTTTTTCCACCATGTGATGTGTCCAGTTTGATGCATATGGTTGCAAATACATGTTTGGATCTGATCACGTGCATGCATTGAGCAAGTATGATAGATCAGAAACTCGCTTTGAATTTTTATTACTACAGATTACTCCTGAATACACCTTAAAAAGTCAGTTGTGAATTAAAGACTTACGAGTAGCCCTGGTAGATCAAAATATCTATAGACAATTAGGTCAGGAAGCTCATAAACATGAAGATGAAAGTCATAATGTTTTGCTTTCCAGGACTTCATATACAAAGTAGGCTGTCAACAATTTTGGGAGCCACAAATAGCTATCAGTATTAAAACCATTAATCATATACTTACCTTTGAAATTTGTTCAGTTTCCCCTTAAAATAGTCTAAATTGGCATTTATCACTGTATTTGATGGTGGCACATTCCTAATTATACAATATGTAAATAAGTTGTACCTTTTATCAATGATGAATCTCTGACATTTAATTTGGTATACTTCTATACAAACATAGGTTCTTTTCCTTAACAATAGTAGTAAGAAAAAGGATATACAAGATTTCCTCTTACTTTTCTTCTTGTTAAAGGTTGTACCTGTTATTTACAGGGTATATTTTGTTCCAATTCAGAAATCCTAAATGACATACCCACATACAGTAAAAACAGTAAGATTAAAAAAATAAAAGTATACAAGGAACAAGGGAGCATCCTATAATGTTGATCACTCTTTTTTTAGATTTCTAAGATCCTTTTTCAGATGCAGTACTCAAAACTAAACACAGTATTCAAAATAAGGGCTCATTGCACTTTTATATAATGATAATATTTACACTGCTTTATTTTCCATTTTTCCCTAATGTGTCCAAGCAGAGAATTTGCTATTTAACAACAAAGAGTTGGCTGATTTACTCACTATAGACTGGTGGCTAGAAGAAAAAAAATATGAATAGCTTATCTGAATATCTTTGTTTTGTTGTTTTTGTTCTCTTTTTCCTGTTTTCCCACAATGCAGCCTATAAGGCAAATACATGCCCAACAAATAAACATACAGCAAATAAATGCCCAGAAGTAGGATTGTGGGAGGGGATTACGATCGAGGAGAGAATGAATGTATTCTTCTCTTCCTTCCTAGTACCTATCTCTTCCCACTTATGACTATAACCATGTTGCTTGTATCTTTGCAATTGATATTTTATTTGTTTCCTAGTACAATTTGGTTGATTAGTAACCTATGACTATCACTAAGTGTTGTATCTTATGATTCTTGATGAATGTATTCTATTTTATTTTTCTTTATGTACACTGATAGCATATGCACCAAAGACAAATTCCTTGTGTGTCCAATCACACTTGGCCAATAAAGAAATCTATTCTATTCCATTCTATTTCTGTTATAGCAACGTGATATGAGCAAGGCTATTCTATTTTTTACGGATATCTGTGATATCTAAGGTTTCTAAGGTCTTTTGTTTTGCGTCTTCAATTTTAACTTAGCTGAATTTCAAGATCAAATAAAACCGGCAGACAGAATGACAAATCCAATCCTTGAGGCTCATTATACCTTTTGCTGAAGCTACTTTTTTCGATTTTGTAAACGTTTTGGAGTAAAACCTCCTCATCTCCCGGCAGGGAGTCCGAACGTCAAGACAAGCCGAGAAGCGAAAACATGGCTTGAATCTCAGCTTAACTGGGATGAATAAATTACGTGTCTCTGAAGCAGAGACCTATCTGGGAGTCAAGGCTTTCTAGCACCTATTTGTATTTTATATGAATAACATAAGTTGTTTTTTTTAATTGCCACAGGAGAAAGATCGCCACTGTACGGAGAAGGGAGCAGGAAATGACAGCTATGAATAATGACAAGCGCTCGCTGAGAAAATGGAAAGGCTAGCAGGAAACCTACTGGGGGAGAGGGGAGGGGGGAGAGGAGGGGGCGCTACCCCTGCGAGCGAGTCCACGCTGTACTTTCCTATTCTCGCTCTTCGCACGTCCACGTCTTTTTTTTCTTTTTCTTTTTTTGTGCTCCGAAGTCAACAGCGCGGACCCTTTAAGAGCCCGCGCTTGCGCCCTGCCGGCTTTTTCCCCCGAGGTGGGTGGGGGCGAAGGAGGCACGGACTCTCCAAGCGGCAGCGAACGTGAAACGGAGGGGTGGTGGTGGGAGGGGGAGGCTTTTTTTTTTTTGGCTCCCTGGTCCCTGGTCCCTGGTCGCGTGCGTTCGGCGGGGTGGCGCGCGGTAAGGCGAAGATGGCCTGCGCGCGTGCGCCGGCGCATTCCCGTCCCTCGTGCGTGTGCGCGATTCAATCGCTCTGAGCCGCTGTCGCGGGAACACCGCCGCCGCCGCCGCCAACAGCCCGCCTCAGTCAGTCACTCAGCCAGCCAGCCCTGAGAGAAGGAGAAAGGGAAGGCGAGGGAGCGGGCGGGATTATTATGGGCTGTGGGTGCTGCTGTTGCTGAGGTTGAGGCAAAGATGGAGCTCTCTGCAGTGGGCGAGCGGGTCTTTGCGGCCGAATCCATCATCAAGCGGCGGATCCGAAAGGTGAGTTGCGGGCCGGCGGGGCTCGCCTTGGGGTCGCTGCCGTTGCCACCCTCTCTAACCCGCTCCCTTTTTTCTCCCCCTTTCTCCGCTTTCCCACCCGCCCGTCCTCCCTCCCTCCTTTCTGCCCACGTATTTTTGCAGGGACGCATCGAATACCTGGTGAAATGGAAAGGCTGGGCCATCAAGTGAGTTGCTGCCTTCCAGCCTCTCCGCGCGAAGCCCCGTTCCCGCCTCTCGGGGCCTGGCCGGGCTGGCGCTCTGCCTTCCTCCCCTCTCGGAGATCAGACCCGGGGGGGGGGGGGCAATGGGAGGTTGGCTGTCTCCTCTCCCGTCCCCCTTCCACCACCACCACCTACCCTACCCTCCGCAAACTCCTCGGTGCACATGAACGCCGTGTCACCCGCTCTGTTCGTCTGAATTCTCTGCAGGTACAGCACTTGGGAACCCGAGGAAAATATCCTAGATTCTCGCTTGATTGCCGCCTTTGAGCAAAAGTGAGTTGAAGTCTTGAAAAATCAGAGGAGGAATCGCTGTGGCTTTATTTCCTGTAGTCAGGAAGTTAATGTGTTTATTTTAAAAGAACGTTCTCTTTTTAAACGTTCTCTTTTTAATTGTTCGTGTTTGGGCTTTTTTTAAAAAAAAGTTTTAATTTCTTTTCCCCACCCTCAACAAGGGAACGTGAGCGTGAGCTTTATGGACCTAAGAAGAGAGGACCTAAGCCTAAAACTTTTCTGCTAAAGGTAACTTCTGTTTAATAACTTGATAGCTGGTTAAGGTTTTTAGGTTCTGTTGTCTAAATATTAAAAAAGTGGAATTGGAAAGGAATAGATAAAAATCAAATGTTATTTGTTCTTTATTATGGTTGAATACAGTCTCTGACTGATAAATCTGACAAACTGTCATTTGTTAAATGCTGTGATCAGTGTGATGACAAAACAGAAGTTTGTTTCACTGAATCCTACATTTAAGTGCCATTGGACTGGAACTGACCAATGGCTATAAGCCATCCTTTTTAATTTGTCAAACTTTTAAAAATTGACCTTATTTTGAATGTGATAGCTGTTTGATTTCAAAAAAGCGAAGAAGTTACTCCTAATTATCATTGGAAGAGAGATTACCAGAAAACCACAGATTTTTAAAAATGCCAGTAGAAGTGGTAAATAATTGTTATGTTGTTATCAAGAAAATTACAAAGACATTGTATGCTAGTTTAGGCACTACTGTGAGATGGGCAGCTTTATAAATCATTTAAATAAAAAAGCAATGGTTTTTTTATGGTCTTTATATTTATTATGTTTATTATGGTCATAGATCAGCATAAATTAAAGTCTTTACTATATGTTTGAGCATTCACAAGTTATCCCACTGCATGGAGGGAAGTAAGCAGTGGGGTACCACAGGGTTTTGACTTGGACCCAGTGTTCTTCAGTATCTTCATAAATGATTTAGATGAAGGAATAGACACTAAGCTGGCAGGAATAGACAAAACCCCAGAAGACAAGCTTTCCAAAAGGATCTTGACAGACTTGCCCTCTCTAATTTACAACTCTAATTGAGCCCAGAATTTCCATAGTAAATCCTGAGAGTTGTCAAGTCGAGGCCCCATGTGACCAACCTGATTTTACATATTTTTGTAGCAGTCATTAAGCGAACACAACATCCTTAAGCAAATGCTACAATTGTTCAGCAAATCCATTTATTCCTATAGCATTTTATGCCAAAAAGTGCCTGAAAAAGCCAGAAACTGCCAAAAACCATAAATTGCAGTCATGTGTACACTGCAACTAGCCATAAAGGTGAACCTATTGCCAAGTGCCTGAAATGTGGCTATGTGACCATAGGAGGGGAGGGCTTCATAGCACCATAAACCAGTTTTCTGTGTGTGGGATTTTTTAGCTTTTGGGGGATCCATCATAACTTTGAACAGTAAATGAGAAGTACCTGTAATTGACTTAACCTGAACATTAACTGGAGGCCATTACAGTCTTAATTCTATATGCTAATCTGTGGCTTTTCTAGCATAGTATTAAGTAGAAAAGATTAATGATTGTTGCTAAGTACATTACAATGTTTTTAGGATCAGAAATAATATTTTTGCAAATCCTGGAAAAGTGCATTTCATTACATTGCTTGTTTTTGCAATAGTTGATTCATTTTCAAGTGACTAGGCATCATAATGACTGACACTATCTAGATCATATTTAATCTCTCTATGGGCTGTTGCTAGTCATCCATGGATCAAAGAGTAGATAGATTTTTCTTGATTAAAATCAAAACAGTTTCCAGATCTTACATTTGTAGCAAATTGCCTACTGTAATTTCCTAACTACTTTTATGACAGATAAATTACAATTTAGTGGTGAAATATTTCTACTTGAAATACTGTTTCTTGTTTAACAGTGTTTTTATCCAATTTTGACATTATTTCCAACAGATATTAGTATGGTCGCCTAGAGGAACCCCACAGAGAGATAGATGGCAAATAAATAAATAAATAAAATTTATATCCTGTCTCACTTCTCTAATGAGTAGTTAAGATCAATGCTTTCTTTGGATGGTCTGAAAAAGGATGTGCCCGAAAATTCTAGTGATGTCAGGATATTTTAGCTAACAGTATTCACAGAAACTACTTGTCCTATGAACTGTTAATTTTGTAAGCCTTTATTTTTTTTAATTTGGGAAAACTAATTTGTACTATATCGCTAGGTTCAAATGTATGCATCAAAGTTAACTAATCTAGGGTCACTCTTAATTAGTAAACATAAACCCTTGATGCTCTCTGTTCCTTAACATCCTAGTATGCTAAAAAATCAAAATATATTTCATACAATCCTGTTGGGATTTCCCTGTGTGTAACAATATCATGTTTAGGTTAGACTAAGCTTAGGCAAAACTGCCTTGTTAATTTGAACTACAATGAAGCTGTATTAGAAATCCAGAAGTCATTCTTCACTTCATCTTTTTTGGCTTTGTATTTAGAATTGTGTTCCCAACTCTTTAAGGATCCTGGACTTCAGCACATAGAATATATTTTCTTCTAACTCTATGTTTTTCATTTTATCCCATCTACTGCAGGCTCGGGCCCAAGCAGAGGCCCTACACATTGGGGATGTACATTTTTCTGTCAAGCCCAGTTCTAGCACAGCCTCACCGAAACTGCACTCCAGTGCTGCAGTGCACCGGCTCAAGAAGGACATTCGAAGATGCCACCGTATGTCTCGGCGCCCATTGCCCCGCCCGGATCCACAAAACAGTGGAGTGGGTGGGAGTACTGGCATACGCCCCCCTGTCTCTCCTTTCTCAGAGACCGTACGCATCATCAACCGCAAAGTGAAACCTCGTGAGCCCAAGCGTAGTCGTATTATTCTCAATCTGAAAGTCATTGATAAAAGTGGCAAAGGAGGAAGTGGGGGAGGAAACCTGGCACGCTCTAAGATCCCTTCCCGAAATCGTGTAATTGGTAAGAGCAAGAAGTTTAGTGAGAGCATGCTTCGTAATCAGATCCGCCACATGAAATTTGGAAGCTTCCCTCTGTATAACAAGCCATCTGTTCCAACCCCATTATTAGAGGGAAAGACAGAGGCAGGAGGTTCTCAAGGTGCTTCTTGTGGACTCATGGGCTCTTCTGCCTATGATGCCCGCAGTTCCAGCTCCTCTGACTGCCCCTCACCAGCTCCACACTCCTCATCTGATCCAGATGATTCCCCACCAAAGCTGCTTCCTGAGATTCTAAATCCTGCCATTCCTGACTGGCGTGAATCTGAGGTCCTCGATCTGTCAATTCCACCTGAGTCAGCAGTGACCAGTAAGCAGTCACCTTCCAGAGGGAATGGAGTAGGTCAGATCCCATCATCTCCATTGTCTTCTGACCCAGAACAGGAGGCTGGTGATTGGCGACCTGAAATGTCTCCATGCTCTAATGTGGTAGTTACTGATGTCACCAGCAATCTATTAACGGTCACAATCAAGGAATTCTGCAATGCTGAAGATTTTGAAAAAATGGCAGCAGCTGGAGGAGGTGGTGGTGGTGGAGGAGGAGGAGGCAGCAAATAAAGAGGTGTATTCCTCTTTCACAAATGTTGGGGGAGGGGGAGGGGACAAGGAGGCTATACTGCAAGACCATGCATGATATGAATGCTTGCTTTCTTTTCTCTCTTCCTTCTCATCTGTTCTTTCTCATTTTGCTTGGAAATTAAGATGATAGAGGAATAAAAATAGATGTGTTTGAAATTCTCCAATGTCGCAGCTGTTAGGACTCATGCTGGGAAATAAATTTTCCTCTTGTGCATATTTGGAGGTCTTCAAAAATTGCATCTTTTTGACAGGAATCTGGTAAATAAGTGCTTGGGAGAATGGTGGGTATATTAAGTGAATGATATATTTTCCCCTCGTGTTCAAAAAACAAAACAAAAAAATAACCCTTTGGCCAAACTCAAAGTAGGGAGTTTATTTTCTGTGAATTGCCACTTTATTCCTGTCACCTTTCCTGTATATTTGTGATTTGACAAAGATAATTTGGATTGACAGTATCCAAGGAAAATGTCACCATAGTTATTGGAAACTGCTACAGAATTTAGAAACCGTTACAGAACTTCATAGGGATTGGGTATGCCTAATACTGCAGTGCATTTCTGAATGTTGTTCCACTGTGCATGTATTAGAAGTGCAAATAAGGTTGTTCTGTAGCACTTGTAGATGGCTTAGGCCCATTTTCCCTTTTTCATTAGCCTTGAACTATATCTCTAATAGTTCCTGATTGTAATACATTTTGTATTTTTTTACTGTTAAGCTAAAGTTGCTTCAGTCTTATGAAGCTGTTAATCTTATCTTGAATCATTTGTTCTTTACATATCAGATGTATGAGTTTTATTTTTTCTGAAACCTTATTTCAGAAAAAGTGGGGCCTAATATTCCTTTAGAAAAGTGCATTGAGATGCAACCCACTATTCTTATTTACATTGGTATATTTAGTTATATGTCAGCGAAGTAGGAAAAAGGTCCTTGCTTGTGCTTTTCCTTCTTTCTATTTTTCGCTCGGTAAAAGAGATGGAAGAACATTCATTTCTGGAGTTCCCAAGGTTTCAAGTTGCCTGTACAGTTGCCAACCAAAGGTGCTAAGAACATATTGTAAACATTTATTATATGTCTCTTGGATCTTGGTATGTTTGTTGGGAGACAGTGTGTATGTTTAGTGTATGCTTGCCTCTTCCTCCCATCCACCCGCTTGCCATACCTTCCTTTCATTTAATTCATTCTTACTGAAACCTGAGTACTCGGCTTTGTAAACAAATAATGTAGTTGCTTTTGCTAGATTGCCTCCACCTCCCATCACCTACAACTGTTAGGAACAATGACTCCATATATTGATGACTAACATTCGCTGAAGTATTTCTTCACATTTCTACTTCATAGTTCTTTTGTCACATGTTCCAGCTTTGATGCAAACTTCTCCTCCCCTATACTATGCCTCCGATTTGTTAGTAGTGGCACATGTGGGTATGTATGTAGTGTTGTCCAGCAAACTATTTATGCATTGTTACATTATGATGGGAAGGATGTGTTGGAGGTAATTCTTAAGGGCTCAACTGCATGCTATGCTGTCACTGAAATAACTAACTCTTGTTCTTAATGGCATGTCTCTTCTCTATGTTCCAGTCTGAACAATTATCTTTTAAAATTCTGCTTAGGGATTTTTTTTTGTTTCATTTTGTTTTGTTCTTTTAAAGTTTATTAACTATATGTGAAGCCTGGTGCAAATACTGTGGCATTTACTGTTTGATAAGGTTTTAAAAAGCAATTATTTAATTTCATTCTCTCCATTAGAAAGGATTTCTTCACACTTTTCCTTCCCCTAAGTTTTCTTTTTAACATTCCTCTCTTTCCTTCAAGGACTTTTCAGAATTCCATTTGTTTATATCCATGCTTAAGAAGAAATCAGAACTTTGTTAGAAAAAAGATTGAGAGCTGATATGTGTTAGAGTCCTATATATATATATATCAGTATCTATACATAAATGCCTACCAAAAGCAAAGTTTATGATGTTAAGCATTGTGTTGTTTGTGAAAATTTTGAGTGCAGGGAATATTGAAGAAATATTCAAGTTTTACTGTTATCTAGTCATGCATTTTCTTTAGTGTCTTTTATCTTATTTTTTAAAAAAAATGAATGAACTCTACAAGGTGTGCAGGGTTATTATCTCCATGTTCCACCCACTGATATATAACTCTAAGGCTTTCTGCATGCTTTGGAATTCACTGTTTGTAATTTTTTGTGAAATCAGCAAGACAAGCTGTATCATTGCATTGCCTCAGAAGAATAGGAGGCATTATCATGAGAGTTTATTTTAATGGTTTCAAAGGTGGGTGGGCTGGGCTGGGCTGAGGAAAAAGATATATAATAGGGAGAGAACAGGGGGGCTTGTATTAAAAAGACTTTAAGAGAAAAAATAGAATTATTTTATGAAACTTCAAGAGGAAATATAAGGGTGGTTGAATAGTCAATCATGTTCTACAATTGTTTATTTTTGTGGCATTTTGTTAGAAACAAATTAGATAGCCATTCTAAAAAATTTCAATAGGAAATGCTTCAGTTACTTTAGCACACAATCTCTTGGCCCATTTCCCCTTGTTCCCTGAAGTCTCTTGTCACTTTAGTTTCTGTGAGTTTCCATAGAATATGTTTTTTACCTTTCTTAGAGGTATTATGAAAAAAATAGTCATTAACAAACTGGCTGATTTCAACATAAAGCTCTTCCAAATGTATCAAACAGGCTTTGTTTGATTTTATTCCATCCAAAAAGAGATCAACTACTAGAAATAGTGGAGTGTGTGCCTGGAGAAAATGAAAGGAGATGAAATAATTTTTCCTTTCTCTTTTATGATCATTTTAACATGAAGATATTGGGTATACATTTTATGCACTAAATACTTGCCCAGGAGGTATAGCTGCTTAAAACTGACATATATGTGTTTACTGCCTCTTAAGGCATAAAATTTCCTCCACACACTTGTTCTTTACTATGATAAATGGAAAACAAATAAGGATCTTTTTTTGTTTTCATAACATGAAAAGTCAAAGGCTGAAACTTCTAGGACTTATTACAAGCTGCTTGAATAGCAATTCCTCTATTGCTATAATTGCCACTGTAGCAAATGTTTAAAAATGAAAAGCAGTAAATTAGGGGTGGAAAAATTATGGTCCAAAAACTTTAGTGGCCATCCAGCATTTCTTTTGTGGGGCTAAAAATGTGGGCCTTTTTCTTCATTTTAGTGTTTTAAGGAATGCAATGATTGTTTTAAATTCAACATACTAATATAGCACCTACTCTACTCCTGAACCCCTCTTCTCAAATGGAGCCTAGCCTTTCCAATTTCTGTATGTCACACGTTGCATCTGATGTAGCTCTTGAGTTAATGGAAGTTGTATGCTCCTTCACTGTAATTATTATTCCTTAAATCCATTTGGAGTAAATAGTATTTGCAATTAGTAGATTTGTCTAGTTTTGCCTTGCTTGTGCTGATCACTAGAGATTTAGCCAAAAATATTTAAACAAGTGGTGTTTGAGTAAGAAATCTCTGGCAGGTTGCTATTGAGCCAGTCTGGTAAAATAGAATATGGTGCTAATTGTTGGTTGTATTGCTATTATCTCTTCTATCTCATTACAACCAGCAGACTATTTTAAGAATGGGCTAAGGTTGTGAACTAGAGTAATTAATTCACAGAGGTGTAAGAGATTTGAGCCAGTTTGATGCAAGAAATGCTTGCTGTTTGGACTATAAAATAGCCTCCTAGCAGCTTCTAATTAATTTGGGGGTTCTGTAACATATCAACTTAGTTGCTGTTGCCTGTCTCCAGGAGCTAGAACATTTCTTCACATCAGAAAGAACCATCTCCTTTAAGGGCAGGGGAAGACCAGTTATGTGTAATACTGGAATGCAAGATTGTTCTTGCCTTAGATTATTTTTCCCTTCCTAATTTAGCAAATTATCTTGATCTTTTCTGTTAAAAGGAAACCTTGTTCCATGATGCAGTCAAACCACTAGAGGGTAATATAGAGCTATTGTGTTTTAATGATTTGAGCGTTATTACCTTAAATCTTAATTTCTCCTTATATGATAAAGCATAAAAGCCCTTCTATACATACAGTCTGTGCAAAGATGCTGCGTGAGTTGTATGTATATGTTTTCTTTGCATCTGTGCCATGCTTGTGGCCACTTTTGTTATTAGGAGAGTTTGATGGGTTGGGGGTTGAGAAAGAAGACTAGTTTTGCAAATAAAAGGAAAAAAAAAGAAAAAAGGAAAAGTTCTTTTTTTTAAAAAAGAGAAGATTTTTACATACAGAAGAGGATAGAGATTTAAAAATATTAAATGCAGTAATTGCACAAATGTAGTGATATTAGCTGGTCCTTAAAGAAAAGAGTATTTTTACAATTATGAGTGGTAGAGGATGGCATTCAGATAATTAAAATTGGGAAGGAAGAGCAAAGAATGTAAGAAGAGATGCAGCTTCCAAACTGAGGAAGCAAATCCTTATCTTAGAGAAAATTCTTCCTTCTGTTACCCTTAACTTGAAGGAGTAGGGTGAGTGCCTCCTTCCATAGTTATGAAGCCAGAATTTAGCCTTGTTCTGTTTGTCAGGTGGGACTATGTGGCATTTTATTATTAACTTGTTCATGCAAGTTATCAGTTGTATTTCATGATGATCTGCTGAATTGAATGGGACATGTTGCTGCTTTGTGGTTTTCAGTAAGATCTGGGATCTCTGACAAGCAAGACGTATGTGTGTTTGGTAGCTGTGAAGGAAACATACCCTTATAATCTGGCAAAACGTTCAGTGATAAAGTCAGTTCGTTGATATTGAAGTTGGTACACCAGAAATTCTTTTTCTAACGAAATCCATGTTACATCTTTCGTACTTATATAAGCAGGATTTTTACAAGTGGGTAATAGCTTTCCTACATTAAGAGATATGATTAGGGCCTTCTTGAAGAAAATAAAACTAAAGCAATTTTCCCATTGGCATAGTCCAAATGCGTTAGAATTGCAACTCCCAATATTCCCCGTCATTGAGTAGTTACAGTGTGCAAAAAAGTTGGAGAACCACAACATAGGAAAAACTGCACTATACTAATTCTGATGGCTTGGACCACGGTGATTATTTTCATCCTGTGACATAAGGAAAATGATATGAAAAAAGCAAGTATAGCCTTGCAAATCAAATATACTGTTAAAATATTTAAGGAAAATATATAATGAAAGGGAAATATGATGCACACAATTCAAAATTGTCCAATCGCCTATGAAGTGCTGATTGTAGAAGCTGAGTGTAAATAAGTGCTAGGAAAGAATTCACACAACCCAATGGCAGTGTAACATTAATACCTATATTAGATTTTATATTACAGTCCTTGTAATCTAAATCGGTGACTACCATGTTAGTCATATGGGCAAATACAGATCAGATCATTGATGTGGAAATTATACGACAGGCATTGGACAAGAATGGGGAAGGATAGCTGTTCTAGCCGTAGTATTTGTTATAATGTAGATGATTTTGCTTTCATGGAAATTGGCATTTTTGTTTTGGCTCTTAATTTTTAATGTCTCATAACCTGCAACAACTGTTAATGGAAAATTGAAATCTACTTAAGAAGAAATATTAGCTGTATTCCCAAGGAAACATACTACTGCCCCCCATTGTATCCAGATTTGTGCATGTATTTTACAGATAACTATTTTTCATCTATTCACTCTTAGAAAAGCTTTCTCAGCTATTATTTACTAATAGAACTATGATATCTTTGCTCACTGAGATTACTATTTCACTCCATACTAATCAAACTTTTTTACACCCTCTGGATAGATAAGACTGCACTCTTAACACTGAGAAGGCTTGCAATTCAACCTATTTGGAGAGCTTGAGACTAGAGAAGGGAGTGCTTCTACAGCTATGTAGCACATAGAACTTTCTGTGTCTCCTTAAAGTAGCTATATTCTTTCTCAGTATCGTGTGGCAGCTCCCATGATCTTGGGAAAAGACACAGCCACCATATGATGTCGCAGAAAGATGTTCTATTCATACTCCTGAGTGTTCCCAGATGCCTTCCAGAGATAAATCCAACCACAACACAGCCTTAGGTTGTTGGTTGACTTGATACATGAAATGGGCTGTGAAAGATTAAAGTATAGCAACAATAAGCCACTCTTCAAATTCTGTGGATCTATTTCAAGGTGATTTTTTTTTGTTGCTCAATAACTCAGTCCTGCCCATTTAAAAATTATCTCTCTGTGTATATTATTGTGATCGGTTGTTTTTAATTGATTTTTAAAATAATGTTAGCTGCCCAGAGCTGCTGCTTATGAGATAAAACTATATAAATTATCTGAAATAAATTACAGAAGAATCATCCCTTTATTTTAATTTCTATTTAACAGGGATGGAATACTGAGTTGAGTGTCAGTGTAAGATTTGTGGGGTTTTTTCTGTTTAGAATAAATTTGATTTCTTTGCTGCATTTCCTGCTGTCCCATCTTCTATAAAGCCTAGATTTGGGTAATTAATATGGAGGGGAAAACAAGATAGTGAAGAGAATTCACAAATTGCCCCTGTTGGGGAATTATGTTTATGAAGTAAATGGGGAAATGTTGGGATCCAACAGTTGTAGGATTCCTGTTGGGTCATGGGTAAGTAATGTAACAGATTTGGAATGTATTTCTAGTTGGTCAGGTTCCACTACCATTGTGTCTCTGTTCCCACTCCTTGCTTCTTGCACCAAGGCCTTGCACTGTTTTGCCTGGTGCATTCATGTTTCAGTATTGCTTGCTTTGCTGTTTTTGTGACTGTCTGCTGATGGTGCAAAGCTGGGATATTTTCAATATAAATATATGTACTATGTATATATAAATAAATAATCCTCCACTTAACCCTCCACCAAGCTTTGTGATAAAAAAGACAGCTTGGGCCAGTAGTATGATCATAATTTTGAGAACTAGGAATACCTAGTTGTGGTCTAAAAAAATGCTGTGATTTATAAACTGTTTAGTTTTATTTTTGAGATCTCCTTTTTCTCTAGCTGAAATTGGTTTTAAGAGGAAAAAGAGAAACTTGCTGTTCTCAGTGCTTATAAACACTTCTGAATATTTATACTTCCCTTTAATATTTCCCTAATTAAATATTAGCTTTCACTTAACTTACAGATTGAGAATCCTAAACGATGAAGTTGGGATTGGAAAATTCTCTTTCCCCACATGGCTTTTTTTCAGCTTGATGCAACCTCTAATCTGACCTACCGGTATATATGATCTGTTTTTATTGGCTTAAAGATTATCAGTGTTACTTCTGAATGATTAAATGACGTTAAAAACATGAAACTGCCTTATACTGTGTTGTTAGCTGTTTATTCAGTCTGGCTGAGTATTGATTATACTTATGGGCATGACCTCTGTGAGACAGAGATTTCAATAGGCGATTCTTGCGACTGAGCTTAAGCTTCCATTCCACAAAATGTGGTGCTATTAAGCTACAGGCCTCCCAATATAATATGTATATCCCTTTGCTTATATCAAGTCCTGAATATTTTTTGTATTATATATTTTGAGGGAACTTCTAAAACTCAAAGGTAGATGAAGTTATACTGCATCTATGTATCTTGACTTGACATTGACATAGAATGAAAATTCCAAACTTCTCCAAGTTTAGAATTTTGCAATTGGTAAATTCTACAATTGATATTCAACATCAAACATCTTGGATTATTTAAATTACTTTTTAAATTGCTAACTGTAAGCAAAGTTGAGGGGAAAATGTCAAAATTAGTTCTTAGCAGAATTCTGAGTAATGATAGCGTATTTTCAGTGTCCTGTATTATTTTTAGGGAGGAGGGTGCACAAGGTTTCAGATTCAAAATATTTTAAGTATGAAACAATTCTGAACATTCCAGAGGTATTTTGAAATCAATGTGAGCTCTTTGATGCTCAAGATTTATTCCTTGACTTTGAAATGGTTTCAGCTCAAAATAATTCTGGAATAATTCAGGTAATCCATTTTAAACTTGAAATAACTCTTATGAATTTGAAACTGAGTGTTTCAAGCCCCTGTTTGTTATAAATATGTGCAATTGTTCTTAATTTGTATAACTTAGAATCCTGCAAACTCTAGACTACTTTTTTTGTGAAATTTTCATTTGCATACATACCTATAAGTGGATACATACCTATAAGTGGATGAATATGTACACATGCACAAACATTAAGATCATTGAAATGCATAAGGCTTAGTTAAGGAAAAATAATTGCTGAATAAAACCAATGCAATCTCAGTTACTGTATATTATGAAAAATGTAATAGTTATGGTATTAGGAAAACTAAATTACTCTAGGCATTGAGAGATGCAACTTACAGCATCTTCATCATCAGTCCTGCAGAGAGTTCTAGTCCAACAACATCTGAAAAACCATTTTTTCCTACAGTTGGTAATAGCAATTGCTCATTTAAGTACAGAAATTCTACAGTGCTCAGATAAATCCTTTAGGATTTACCTGGTTGCATTCTTTTTTTTTCAGTAGAGTAGATTTTTTTTTCCTATGCGTGAATTTTTCTAAATATCACAGTTAAAATGTTGACAAGGAAGAAGCATGCCCCAGAGATGTCTGGTTCCTGAATTTCGTAATTTCCTAATGAGCGGCCCTTATCTGGCACTTGCCTCATAAGGGCTGCAAAGGACATCTGAACAGGCATCACATTCTTTGCTTGTGAAGATAGAAGACAGCTGCAGTGCAGTTTTACTTACAGTACTTACCAAAAAGAGTACTTTAGGAGAAAGAGACCACATCTAGTATTATATGAATGGGGAAGACAGAGAAGTAAGAGAAAACCAAGGAGTACACAGTTTTTAAAATGAATTTTGCAGTGGAGATTAAATTATTGTTTAGAGGTGAAGCTGCTTGGGAGATTATTGTAAATGTTTCCTTTGATTGAATTCATTCAGATCATTTAGAACCATGAAAAACCTGGTTCCTGGTTTATATAGCACTTAAAAATATTGTAAGCACATAATTTAAACTCTGCATTATCATATCGGCAAACTTTGTGTCATGTTAAAGGATCCCCCTTTATCTAAGAATGCTTCCCCATTCCCCAGATTGTGTCTGTCAAATAATTAACTAGTCCTATTTATAGGAATGACTTGTAGCCACGAATATCTATTATTCAGAAGACAACAGAGAGCCTGTTAAGATTCTTTAATTTTGCAGCATTCGGAAATAGTTATATGTATTTACTTGTTTTGTTATAGTTTGAGGCACTTCAACAAATAGGAAATTTTCCATGTTTCATATTTGATTGTCAGGAAAGCACTCCCTGTTTCTGCTGCATTATCACTGTTCTATCAAGTTAGGTAAATATTACAATTACCTATATCTGTCCTTGCAGGCTGCAGTTAGTAATGGGAGCTAGTCCTGTAGTGTTTATAGGACCTTATCAGAAATAAAGTAGATACTCTATAATTTGATAACAAAGAGGTTTTTATAACTGCATCACTCTAGTTCAATTCCAAAAAGTCACTTTGGAGCATATAAGAGCAGGAATGTAGCACATCTGCATTTCTTTAAAGCTGCCATATCATCTCAGTGATGTACTGGTGCTTCAAAGATCTGTAGAGAGAGAGATTTATGTTTTCACTCTCACGTTCTCCAAAATACTCCAAAAATGAGTCTGAATACTGCAAGCCCTAATAATTTTTAATCCAAGAGTTTACAGGTCCTAAAATACCCCCCCCCCCCAAAATTAAATGCAGGAATAAAATGATGGAAAAATATGTAATTATTTTCAAGGGGACAACTACCGTATTTTTCAGAGTGTAAGACGCACCTTTTTCCCTCAAAAAGAAGCTGAAAATCTGGTGCGTATTACACACTGAGTACAGCATTTTTTGCCTCCCGAAACTCTGCTCCCTTCACCAAAATGGCCATACATAGCTTTTAGAAGGCTTTCAGAGAGCTCCTGGGGGCTGGGGAGGGAAGAAATGAGTGAAAAGCAGGCCGTTTTTTGCCCCCCAGCCCACAGCAGCAAACTTCTTAAAGGCTATCCATGCCCCTTGTTTGACAAAAAAAATAGGCCTGTTTTCGCAAAAAAAAAATGGGCCATTTTTTGCTCGTTTTTGCCCCCACCCCCCAGGAGCACTCTACAAGTCTCCTAAGGGCTATTCATGCCCTTTTCGGGGGCAGGGAAAACGGGACCATTTCGTGAAAAACGGGCCATTTGTGGGAGATTTGCAGAGTGCAAAAAACCTTTTTAAATTTTCCTCTTCAAACCTTGCTGCATCTCATAGTCCGGTGCGTCTTATACACCGAAAAATACGGTAAGTACATCAGATTTTCTTCATAAACTTAGTGCTATCACACAGAGATTAACATAACTAACAGCTCTAGTTACGTTCCTAATGTTTTATTCTTCCTAAACTCTCGAATGTTATATCCAAACCGCTTGAAATATATCTCACGATATGTCCTACTGGTCCTATTCAAGGAAAATCTCGTACTTTCACATGAGCAATTACAGGGAGGCATAGAATTGGTGCTTATTCCTTTTTTGCATACATTGTTAGGCTTCCTAAGACCAGGTCTCAATCTTGCCAAAATTGATGCTCGTATAGGATGAAATCTCTAAGAGAATTAATGGATTTGTGGTCCCTAATAATATGTAAGAGTTTTGTAACTTGTTTGAAGTATTAATGTTGGGTCTTACAAATGTTCAGATATTTGAGTGAATATGCATACGCTTGGGCATTTAGTTTTTACAAAGTTGAGACCTTATGGTCAAGAGCAAGCTAAGTTAAATTTATTAAGTTCTTACCTCTTGGCGTACAAATAGGCTTAAAAATAAGAGCTATATATCTGATGACTATTTTGTATTATGAGAAAAATGCATTTAATGAAACAGTTGTACACGAATTAAATGTATCTAATACTATGTTGTCTTAATTACTTTTTAAATATAGTGTTTGCATTTGCTTGGTTGCTTTTTAAAATCCAGTGTTCAACTGGCTACAACTAGAGTGGATTGCTGGGAAGCATTACACAGTGGTGATTTAATCACCCATTGACATTTTTATTAGAGAAGGGGATTGTTTCGAGTTTGCGGGTGGGGGGAAGTAATGCTAATTATTCTTGTATCATTGGTACATTTGTTCTTTCTGTTGCTCTTGAATATTGTACCAATGCCAGAACTGGGAATTAAGAAGAGAAACCCCAATAAATTGTTACATTCCAAGCTATCCGTCTCAATTTATGTTCAACTATCTTGTGTTGCTACACCAAAGACAGATCTGATCTCTTGATTTCATTGATTTTCTTCTAGCAAAATCGTCCTGTGCTACAGTCAATACTCTATAGGCATTGTACTTCAATATACATATAATTATTTTGCCTACAGCCACTTCATTAAAATTAATGGCAATTGTTTTTCCCTTCTCTTCCTCTGTCTTTTGAAACAATAATCTATTTCATTTGGCTTTGTTTGCAAATTTTATTATTTTCAAAACACTCAGAAGTATCCACTACCTTTTAATCACATTGATTTGGATGGATTATAAAATTCTACATCTAAAAATACAGAAGTAGATATTTCAACAAGGATGTCCTTATTGTATTGATTATTATGTGTTATAAGGCTACAGCTGTGTATAGAAAAAGGAAAATTCATCTCAAATTTTACTTGTTTCTCTTCAAAGTTTATTCTCCTGAACACCCTATTTCCATGATAGCGAACATACGGCACGTATCCCACAGGTGGCACACAAAGCCCTCTGCGGGGACGCATGCTATTGCCCCAGCTCAACTCCACTCCGTATGTGCCTCCTGCTGGCCAGCTGGTCTTCAGGTGTCTGCCAGTCATGGGTGGGGGCAGGCCGCATGCAGGAGAAATGCATGGAGGTGGGGTTGCATGCGCATGCAGGGGCAAGGGAGAGTGCGGGGGTGCAGCTCCCCCCATGGCCCGTTTTGGTCTGCAGGGAGGCCTGCTAGGGGATCATGTGCACATGCGCAGTGGGTGTGTGTCACACATTGTGTTATGGTGCAGGTGCTGTCACATGCACATGTGCGCTTTCATCACACGACAAAAAGGTTAGCCATCACTGCCCTGTTTGATTGCAAATGGAAATCTATGTTGTTTTTATTAAATGGATCTGAATTACAGACTATATCAAGCTAATTATTATGATACTTTATCCCACCTTCCCTCAAATGATACATCAACTTCATTTTCAAAACTTAGCATTAATAATTTCTCTGAGAGTTGCATCAATCTAATTAGATTTTTTTAAAAAAAACTTTCTTTGTTATATTCATTAGAAAATAATGTGTGGTTGAAATGTATTTAAACAAAAGGCATAGAAACTTCTTATGTACAAAGTAACTACAATGGAAAATAACTGAATTGCTGCTAAAAACTCTTCTCCCTTTGTCAGAAAAAGATTAATTCAATCACACATAGATGACATACAGCAATCCATTGTAGACAAAAATAGTAATATAATTTTAGTTTCATTAGTTCTTGTAAAAGTGGATTACCATTTTAGAATGAAACATTTTCCAAAGCTAATAGCTATGGAACCTAAAAGCATCAGGATTAAAATAGGCCAGATAAGAAAAGGTTAAGTTGATTTATGAAAACACATTACAGTTAATTTTTATAAATTCCAATGTTCTAAAGATCAAGGTTAACTTAAAAAATTCACAGTAAACTGTTATTTTAGAGTAAGCTTGTTTTGTAAGCTTTTCCCAGTGGTAAAATTACATGCAACCCAGTATTTCCCGTTCACTATATAGGTTACAACATTAAGTGCAGGCATTAAATAGATGACAGAACAAATAATTCAGTGTTTTCCAAGATATGTAAAGTCAATAACTTTCAAATTGAGCATACAGGATTGAATTCTGAACATCTTGGAACCAGTAACAAGCTAAAACAAAGGCCAAGCAATAAAGCTGACATGTAGCAAATTATAGTATATCTCCTTTCCAACAGGTAACTTAGTTTACACAATGAAAAACCTTACCAAAGTTAATATCTTATAATTCACTCATTTAAATTCTACACATTGATCTTACCACTAATACGGAAAAAATACTTGGATCAGCAAGTCAAAGATAAGTACAGATTTACCAACTGACAGGCTTCTTGAAATTTTTATTCCTAGATTGAGTTTAAAAAAAAGTCAAATTCAAAACTATCTGAATTTTCTATACCTATCATAATTCTTACAGACACCTAGTTGTACCACATCTTATTTGCTTCCATTTATAGACTAAGTAAGAGATACTTTTTGATAGGAAGCAAAAAAAAAACCCCACATTTCATATACTTTGCATATGCAATAAAAGTCATTTTCCAACCAGTACCTGGATCCTGCTTGAGTCTGCACCCTCCTAGAACCCCAGGACACTCGCCAGTATTAATTATGGAGATCTTGAAAGAAATTCCTTATTCTCTTGTTTGGTGTGTGTTAAAATGATGCTGTTCTGCAGTGCATGTCACTAAAATATATACTGTTGCAACCTCCTTACTGAAGTAACTGGGACAAAAATCTAAGTGAGAAATGTTAAAGGAAGTCTAGCATAGGTAATAAATAAGCCAAATAACCTCAAGAATTTTTATGCCAGTGATTCCACAAATATTTCCCTATCCCTTCCTGGCATTTTGTCAAACTCATAATATGCCATTTTTTGTCATGCTTTTAATCCAAATGTAAGGATTTGGGTGGCCATGCAGGATATTTTTTATTAACAGGGTTTTTTTTAAATTCTTGATAGTTATTCTGTTGTATGTCCAAGTTGAAGTATTGGGGAGTTACAAAGATACTGAAATAAAATACTTATAACATTAAGGCTACTTACTGATATCAGATAATGCTGCCTACTATGGCTAATATTCCTGAATATCTGTTTCCCTGAGCAATGCCTTCCTTCCATTCAAAGGATAACTGAATGGTAAGTGATGACACAGAGTGTAAGTATCTGGTACACCTACATTAATAGGAAATGACACTAATTTCTCCTAAGATGATGTCATGCTAGTGACTTTGTACAGCTTGAGTAATTCAGGATGTGTTGAATATCAAGAGAGAATACGTTAGCAGCAGCCAGTTTCTCACTAACATTAAATACAGCCTGAAAACGTGTTGAATAGGAATACCATTTGTCCCATATGAATCATAGTGCCTGCTGTGTTGCGATATTTTCAGGGAGGGCTTAATTTTCGGGGGAGGGTTTATTTTAGTGCATGCGCTCAAAAACGCATGAGCCTATTATCCGGTGAGGTCTTATTTTCAGGGAAACAGGGTAGATGGAAACTTTTGGTCAAATAAGATGCCAAAGCTGCTTTTGTGGAACAAGTAGTACAGGTAGTCCTCAACTTAAAACCATTTCTTTAGCAACTGTTCAAAGTTACAGTGGTACTGAAAAAAGTGACTTATGACTAGTCCTTGCATTTATGACTGTTGCAGCTTCCCCATGGTCACATGATCACAATTTGGGCACTTGGCACCTGGCATTTATATATAATAATTGTAGACTTCTGGAAGTCATATGATCGCCATTTGTCACCTTCTCAGTTTCCGACAAGCAAATTTAATGGGGAAAACTGGATTCACTTATTGACTGTGTGAGTTTATTTAACAATTACCCTGAATCATGGCAAAAAATGTAAAATTGGACATGGCAGATTTTAAGCTTGGGCAAACAGATTTTTCTGTTTTGCCTCTTTAATTTGCAGGATACTCATTTTTCACATTAAAGGGACTCAATAATAAGATCTGTCACTGTAAGAGTCTGATCCTGCTTGCAGCCTTTATGATGTTTTTTCTTGCCCATGTCTCAAAATGCTTATTTCTATCTGCTGATTATTACAAATTTCCTGTGTGTCCCACAAGTTGTCTGTGTGCAATTTCTGCATATTATTTTCGTGGTATTTTTCCTGTTCCTTCATCTACTGCTTCAGTATTTCATTCTTAACCCTGCTGGCTGGTTTTTGGAAAATGAAGTGTTTGGATTGTTAGTTACAAGTGGCAGTGATTCACACAGACAAAGCCAATTGGCTACATCTCCATCTTCTAGACTTCTTTAGTCAAATCCAACTAGCTGTTCTCCAAGTCAGTTTCATCTCTTGGAGGAAGAAGACAATCTCTTTCCCACACAAAAACTTTCACTGATTTCCTCTTAGGGATACTTAAGGTAACTTTTTTTCTAATACCCTGCATTTTATTGTTGTTTTTGTCACATGCTGATTTTTGTATTACTGTTTTCCTCCATGTTACTCCAAGTCATGAACTTTGACATCAGATTGGAGGCTTTCAGTTTCCCAAAATAAGAAATTAAAGAAGTCATGTTAATGACTTAATGTTGCCATCAGAAAGGCACTTCCTGAGAGGCACATAATTGTGCTGTTAATGATTAGTACTTTTTAGCAGCTAAAAATTTAGGCAATCTAAAGAGATCCTTATTGGTTTAATAAAGGAATTCTCTGTTTTCTATCTAAACCTTTCATTTTGTTTGTTTTCTTTGTTTGAACAGTATAGAATTATCAGTTCTATACTAGAACTGATATAACAGTATTGTTTAAGGCAGTGTTTTTCAACCACTGTGCCGTGGCACACTAGTGTGCCGTGACATAGTGTAAGGTGTGCCATGGGAAAAACACTTTATATATAGTCAATATAGGCACAGAGTTAATTTTTTTTAACATTTTCTAATGGTGGTGTGCCTCGTGATTTTTTTCATGAAAAAAGTGTGCCTTTGCACAAAAAAGGTTGAAAAACACTGGTTTAAGGTGTGTCTGTATATATAGTGAAAGATAATGTATTTACATAATTTATGGGGTTTTTTTAACCATTTTTTCAAGGATAATGGTGGGCACACCAAAACAAAAACAAAAAGTAACCTGCATTTCAATCCTTAGGATAATGTTTTTTGGTTTGTAAAACAGTACATGAAATACATGATTTTATCTTTTTAGGATCTAATTATCTAAATTTATATAAGAAAGAATAGGAAAGAGAGATAAGAAACATAAGCTACAGCAAAAGCAAGGAAGCAGAATAAAGATATAATTAAACCTCTTTACAAGGCAAGTGAACAGATCTCATGCAGAAATCACATTTCAGCATTCAACACTCAATGAATTCAATCCTATGTACTTTCCAATTAGCTCTTCCGAGGCTAGCTAGTTGTCATTAAAATAAAGCATAATAAAATAAAATCTGCTCAGACCAGTTAGTTTGTTCATCTATTCAGTCTTGAAACAATCTGTCATTAAAGATTTGGAAAAGTTAAATTGGTTTATTATAATAAAGTGGCAATTATGGAATGGAATTATGAAGTTAAACCTAATCAGGGTAAAGCATGTTTTTTGCATAAACAAAACAAAATATTTTAAACCCAGAGATCTGCTAAAGAGAGGCCACAATTATAAATGTTTTCAGCATTATCATTAAATCGTATTGCATTCTTTAAAAATTGTCAAAATATTAATTTTCTTTTTACTGTAAAATAATACCTTTAAAAAAGTTTTAAGAGTACATTAAGAATTATTTCATGTAATATAGTTAGATATTGATAAATATTGATTTAAGGTTCCTAAAAAAAACTTCATAATGTTTCATACCGGATAGTTAATAGAAAATAGATTACTGAAACACATATTATGAAGGCAGGACTGTAAGAAGAAAGGACAGGAGAGTGGATCTGACTAGGATTGAATTGCCATGTCATTGGCAGTACAATTACATTGTTAGCAATTTCAGCCATGACTGCTTGTGAAGACTGACTTATTAGAAATGAGAATAGCACTTAAATACACCAAAAAGGGAATGCTAAACCTGAGAAATAACTGGCACATTAATGTAAAAGAACAAGGGACAAAGAAGTAAGACACTCTTTATTTATGCAAAAACTGAAGGAATCCCTCCATCTGTATCACACTTGGACCAATTTTTTTCTTTTGTTTCTATACCTGAAGTTTAGTCTCAATAGCAGCAGCAAACATTTATTTTAAACTGATTACTTTTTTTTAAAGACTATATTACCAGAGTGATCTCAATTGGTATTCCTCCAAGAATGAGTTGCATTTTTTAATTTTTGATCTGTTGCTTATCATAAATATTTAAAGCATTGTTGGGAAATGGCCTCTTTCGCTGAAAATGGAAGGTACATTATTGGATCTAATATTTTTTTAAAGGGAAAACCAGGAACATTTTTCATCTGCTAACATAAATACTGCTCCGTTTTTTTTAAAAAAAAGTTGATGCTGTAACAAAATGGATGGCACCAACAGTTTATTGGCCAGCCCTGTCCTATCAGTGCCAGTGAATTCAATTGGAAATAAATCGCAGACAGCACAGAAAGTTTCACTCTGCTTCACCAAAGAAAAGAGTTCCTTCCTTCTTTCTTTCCTTCCTTCCCTGCTGTTTTGAAAAGTGTGTATCTCACACATATGAAGGCAGCCTAGTCCAGTGTTTCCCAACCTTGGCAACTTGAAGATGTCCGGACTTCAACTCCCAGAATTCCCCAGCCAGCATTCGCCAGTGTTTCCCAACCTTGGCAACTTGAAGATGTCCGGACTTCAACTCCCAGAATTCCCCAGCCAGCATTCGCCAGTGTTTCCCAACCTTGGCAACTTGAAGATGTCCGGACTTCAACTCCCAGAATTCCCCAGCCAGCATTCGCCAGTGTTTCCCAACCTTGGCAACTTGAAGATGTCCGGACTTCAACTCCCAGAATTCCCCAGCCAGCATTCGCCAGTGTTTCCCAACCTTGGCAACTTGAAGATGTCCGGACTTCAACTCCCAGAATTCCCCAGCCAGCATTCGCCAGTGTTTCCCAACCTTGGCAACTTGAAGATGTCCGGACTTCAACTCCCAGAATTCCCCAGCCAGCATTCGCCAGTGTTTCTCAACCTTGGCAACTTGAAGATGTCCGGACTTCAACTCCCAGAATTCCCCAGCCAGCATTCGCCAGTGTTTCCCAACCTTGGCAACTTGAAGATGTCCGGACTTCAACTCCCAGAATTCCCCAGCCAGCATTCGCCAGTGTTTCCCAACCTTGGCAACTTGAAGATGTCCGGACTTCAACTCCCAGAATTCCCCAGCCAGCATTCGCCAGTGTTTCTCAACCTTGGCAACTTGAAGATGTCCGGACTTCAACTCCCAGAATTCCCCAGCCAGCATTCGCCAGTGTTTCCCAACCTTGGCAACTTGAAGATGTCCGGACTTCAACTCCCAGAATTCCCCAGCCAGCATTCGCCAGTGTTTCCCAACCTTGGCAACTTGAAGATGTCCGGACTTCAACTCCCAGAATTCCCCAGCCAGCATTCGCCAGTGTTTCTCAACCTTGGCAACTTGAAGATGTCCGGACTTCAACTCCCAGAATTCCCCAGCCAGCATTCGCTGGCTGGGGAATTCTGGGAGTTGAAGTCCGGACATCTTCAAGTTGCCAAGGTTGAGAAACACTGGCCTAGTCTGTTGCAGCCAAAAATAAGACTGAGTCTGATAGTACCTTTGTAGTCTAACGTAGAGGTCTCCAACCTTGGCAACTTTAAGGCTTATGGACTTTAACTCCCAAAATGGCTGAGGGATTCTGGGAGTTAAAGTCCACAAGCCTTAAAGTTGCCAAGTTGGAGACCCCTAATCTAACACATTTGGTGTTGATGTTCCCAGTCTCCTAACTTCTGGCTACCTCACACAGGAAAAGCAAGAGCCAAAGTTTCTCTCTCACCAGCCGGGAAAGGGTTACAGGGAAGGAGTTGGAAAGAGCCCAGAGGGGAAGAGTCGGTGACGTCTCCGTTCCTTCTCTCCAATCAGGATATAATCAACAGCCACGGTTCAAGAAGCAGAAGGAAGGCAAGGAAGGGCTTCTTCAGCGGTCCCTGCCACTCTTCCTTCCTTGCTCGCTCGCTATCACTTCGGGCGCTTTCTCTCTCTCTGCCTTCCCTTCCCTTCCCTTCCTCCCTTCACTCCCCATCTTCTGGGGTCTTCATTTCTCTTCGGCTTTGGCCCCCCTGGAAACTGCCACCCTGAAGTTTCTGGTGGTGCTGCTGGGCGCAGGGATGCTCGCTTTCCTTGGTGCAATCATTTGCATCATCGCGAGCGTCTACCCTGCGGCCAGCCATGCCGGAGCCCTCCAAGGGGCTGATAACGGCTCCAACGCCGCGGCCTCTGCCCTCTTGCCCGCCTCCGGTGCCGACAAGACGCTGGGCGCCCTGCACGGGGCTGGCGAGAGCAGCTACGGGGGCTTCTCCACAGGCTCCCAGGACTCCGTGCTAGACCTCCTGGCCAGCGCCCGGCCTCAGCAGCACCAGCAACTCTTCAGCCGCTTCCTATGCACCCCGCTGACCGTCGAGTGCCCCGCGGAAGGGAGCCCGCAAGGGGACAGTCCGGCGGCGGCGGCGGCGGCGGCGGCGAGCGAGGAGCTGTTCTTCCTCCAAAGCACCGCCGAGCAGCTCAGGCAGACGGCGCAGCAGCAGAAGGAGCAGATCCGCACCGACCAGGAGACCATCCGGGAGCTGACCACCAAGCTGAGCCGATGCGAGAACGGGCTGGAGCTCAGTTTCCAGGATAGCCCCTCCGTCTGGGGGGTCCCCAGGCAAGACGCTATGCCCATGGATGACCTCTCGTGGGATTCGCCGGCTATGATCCAGGAGCTGGAGGAAGCCGTGAGGTCGCTGAAAGACAGGATTGACAAGATCGAGGTAAAATAAGGGAAAACACCCTGCTGCTTCTCTCACTCCAATGCCCCCCCCCTTGATTCCTTTTCTTTTCTTCTGTTTCTTGCGAGGGTCCCGCAAAAACTTCTCTTTGCTTCTCTTGCTCTTTTCTCTTTTTTTCCTGTCCATCTTTTTTTTCTCTTCCAAATTGCGCTTTAGACATTCAGGTAATAATGTAATTGAATTAAAACTACCTTCTTCTGGCCTTCCCTGGGCAAGATGAAAGTGTCAAGTGCAAATGGTGGAAATGAAGAATAGTTGTATCCATATGGGGGGGAGGAGGTTGGGATACTGGACACTTTGTGTTCCTGTTCATATTATATTGGGTGCCTTCTGTCAACACTACCATTAGCTACTTCAAAATAAATACGGATATTCTTGGAAGTTAAGTTAAAATTCCTCCTCGGAATTTTATCAGATTGTAGACTTATTCATTGCAAGACCTATTGCCAAGAGATCAGCTTCAAATATTTAGAAAGAAGTTTCATACAGCAAGAGAGAATTTCACATCTATTCAAGAAGTTGATCTAAAAACATTTTACTCTTTCTTTGACAATATTTTTAAAATTCTTTTCCAAATCTCTTCTTTCTATTGGATTAAAATGAATAAGGACACACCTCACTTAAAGCAACTATGAGTGATATTCCTCTTGAAATCTATTTTTGTCTGTGTGAGAGAGGGAAGAGAGAGGAGAGTAAGTAGTTTGCATTTTCCTTGTCAATGATTTTTAGAAGATGAGAAATCCACTGAGATTGCGGTTTTAACTATTTAGTGCCATTTTCCATAATACAGTTTGCAACCAAATGTGTGTTTTGAAAGGTTGCAGAAGCCAATCCCACTTTTCCAGATAGTGCACCCCGCTATCAAACATATATGTCAATATTTTTTTTAAAAATTGTGATCTCAGTATATAGAAGCAGACATAAACTAACAAGAGTCTATCAGCACTACTATAATTCTTAAGTTGCTCTAGTTTGATGTATGTCTGTTCACTGTCATCAAGGTATCTCTTTTGGCACAAACTTGGTGCCAGTTTCAAGATGGGTAATTGCTTGATATTTCTGCAAACATGGTAGCCCATATCTTGTGATAGTTTCAAAAACCCCGCATATTCCCACAATATATCATTACAAGTTTAAAGATTAAATAATAAAAATAAAGCATAAATTCTTTTGAGGATTTGTGAAGTCTTGAACTTGATATAATTATTCTGATGTAGTTGTAATGATACTGCTTTTATGTGCTCTTTGAAATCTCTTGGTTTAGGAAGATGACCGATGAAGAAATCTGTTCAGACTCAACAGATGCAAACTTTGATTTCTTTCTAAAGTTTGATAAAGACTGTTGCATTTTCCTAAGATGTTGATGTAATTATTTAATTTTCCCTTTTTAATTATTGAAAAGTTGTTTTCCCTTCCTTTCCCCTCCATTTTATATATTAATTTTAGCTTAATTTCTACAAACTCGCCTATTATTTTTATTTTTCTATATTAATTTCAGTTTAATTTCTACAAGCTGCCCTGTAATTTTTTCCAACATGAAAAGGTATGGTATATAAATACATGAGATAAGTAAAGACATTTCTTTCTAGCTGTTTTAGCAGGATTGGGCTGAATCCAGAATTATAGAGACTCTGTCCTTTCCAGAAATGGAAACGGACTAGACAGCTTATAATGGCAAATATTAAACAACATGGCTCTTTATTGGATTGCATCTAGCCAGGCTGCAACTTATGTTATTTGAATATTGCTACAAATTCAATTTACTGATATTGTTACAACTGTCAATTACTACTCATCATCTTGCTTATATTAGATCTGTGTAAGCCTCTCTTATTAATTTTACAGCAGTGCTTTAAGAACTCCAAGGTCAAAAAATAATTATTAGTTGAACTGCACTGATTAGAAATGCACGTTGCTAAAAGGAAGGACTGAAGGTTCATCCCTTTCATCAAGTTCTGTCGCATAAGAGCCTTCACAGAGGAAATGACACTAAGGCTCATTCTGTCAATCTCCATGGTATCTTGCATGTACATGCGCACATGCACACACATTCTATAAACAGAGGTGGTATTCAGCCAGTTCTGACAGGTTCTGGAGAACCGGTAGCAGAAATTTTGAGTAGTTCGGAGAACCGGCAAATAGGCTGGCCCTTCCCCCGCTGCCTCCCAGCCCCCCAGCTGATCTTCTTTTGTTGCCCTGAACAGGAGAACGGAGATGGAAAGCAGGTTAGTGGGGTGGGGAGGGAATGGGGATTTTGCAGTATCCTTCCCCTGCCACGGCCACAGAACCGGTAGTAAAAAAAATATATCCCACCATTGTCTACAAAATACTTTTGACTAGCTTGAATGAGCAAGAAGCCTTTGATATTTTGCACCTGTTTCCAAGCTTGAGATACTAAGTAGGTGTAGGTAGTTCTTGACTTGCCACAGTTCATTTCGTGACTGTTCAAAGTTACAACGGCACTAAAAAAAATGATATGACCATTTTTAACACTTATGGATGTTGCGGCATCCCCATGGTCATGTGATCAAAATTCAGATGGCTGGCAACCGACTCATATTTATGGCGGTCATAGTGTCCCGGGGTCATGTAATCAAATTTTGCTACCTTCTGATAAGCAAAATCAATGAGGAAGCCAGTTTCACTTAATAACCAAGTTACTAACTTATCAACTCCAGTGATTCACTTAACAACTGTGGGAAGAAAGGTCATAAAATGTGGCAAAAACTCACTGAACAAATGTCTCACTTGTCAACAGAAATTTGGGATTCAGTTGTGGTTGTAAGTCGAGGACTACCGTGTTTCCCCAAAAATAAGACAGGGTCTTATTTTCTTTTCACACACAAAATATGGCTTGGGCCTTATTATCAGGGGAGGGCTTATTCTTTTGGGGTTGCTGGGCAGCTGCTCTCTTGCGAACGGGCTCCCAAAGAGCCGGGCACAGCCTCAGGGGCGAACGGCTGTGTTGCGCTGTCACAGCAGTGCAACCCAGCAGCCATGAAGCAGCCACACTCAGGAGCAGCCACCCGGCAAACCCCCTTTCCAGCCGGGCACAGCATCATTCACTGACCTAGGGGTATCGCCAAGCCACGTGAGCCCCTGTTCGCCGCTGCCCAGCTCTCATGGCTTGGTGCCTTCGAAATGCCAGTGAAAGGCGCTCGCCATGGTTGGAGAGGGGGGTTGTGTGAGCGGCTGTTCCGCTCCTGCTCCTGCGCCTCCCAGCCTCACGATGCCCTGGCCCAGCTCTCCCCGCAGAACCAGAGCACCTCCGCTGCCATCCCAGCATGGCTTTTTCGGCAGCTTCCAAACCGAGTCTTCCAGCAGTGGCTGCTCTGGGCATACGCTCTATGGTTGTGAGTTGGCTGCTGGCAGAGCATACTCCCAGAGCGTACAACTATAGAGTGTACGCCCAGAGCGGCCACTGCAGGAAAACTTGGTTTGGAAGCCACCAAAATAGCCATGCTGGGATGGCGGCGGCGGAGGTGCTCTGGCTGTGTGGGAAAAGCTGGGCCAGGGCATCGTGCAGCTTGGCACCTTCGGGATACCGCTAGGTTGGTGAGTGGCGCTCTGCCTGGCCGGACGGGTGTTGTCCAGGGGGTTTATTTGCAGGGGAGGGTTTATATTTTTGCCCACCAGAAAAATGTGGCAAGGCCTTAGTTTCAGAACAGGTCGTATTTTCGGGGAAACACGGTACCTGTATTGTTCTACCTACGGATAGATAGCTATAATTTCTTGGCATCTTCCAGTTTTACATAGATTATTTTCTATACCCATTAAAGTTTTAAAAGAATGGTTTTTAGTGTTGCAGTCTGAATTTTCTTTCATAGACTTTTTTTCAAGGAGTTTTGAGTTCTGTATTAATCATTTAATAGGGGACGCGATAGCTCATTGGCTAAGATGCTGACTTGTCGATCAGAAAGGTCGGTAATTTGGCAGTTCAAATCCCTAGCACCACATAACGGAGTGAGCTCCCATTACTTGTCCCAGGTTCTGCCAACCTAGCAGTTTGAAAGCATGTAAAAATGCAAGTAGAAAAATAGGAACCACCTTTGGTGGGAAGGTAATAGCATTCTATGCGCCTCCGGTGTTTAGTCATGCTGGACACATGACCATGGAGACATCTTTGGACAGTGCTGGCTTTTCGTTTTTTAAACGGAAATAAGCACCGCCCCCTAGAGTCGGGAACGACTAGCACATATGTGCGAAGGGAATCTTTACTTCTCCTATTAATCATAATGATCAAGCTTACTATTAACATATTTTAATATTCTTTGAGTCAGGTTAGTTTTGTAGCTAAACTGAGATTTTATACAAGAAAGCCATAGTATCAACATTTCAATACACAGTAATTATTTCAGATACCAAGGAATCTTTGAATTTAAGAATGGGATACATCTCATAAGTTCTAAAGTTATTCACAGTAAATCAACTTGATGTAGACAGATGTCTTTATCAAAGCCTAAAATCCAAATGAATGAGAAGGGATTTCTCATGCTCTAGCTACCGATGGTAGCTTACAGAAATATATATGAATATCTGAAAATGGGCTAAATTCATCAAAAATCCAAAAGTTGCATCACATATTGCAAAAGGATGGAGTGTTTCTCCATCCACTTTCCTCTCACTTTTTTTCACTTCAGATATTGGCATCTTGCATGACTAATATTGTTTGGCATGTTACAAACTTTTGGAGGGCTCAGAAATCAAGAAGCACACTCTGCACCCCCACTCTTGCTTCAACAGATGGGAAGTTATGAGCTCACCCAACAGCTTTTAAATATGTATTCTGAACATTTTTTTTTTCTTCCTTCCAAAAATTCTTTGATAAATACCACCCACTGCATCACGAGTTCAGAAAGTTAATTGGGTACAGGAGACTGAAAAGCTTCAGGTTATAAGTTCTGGAAAGTTTACAATTATCTGGCAATTTACATAGCCATCCAAGCCAAGAATGAAATATCAGACATGCACATTCTTCAGCAAGATATGGTTTTGCCCAAATAATTCAGCCACTAAGTACAACTCATTTCCTTGACTATATGTGCAAAACAACTCAATTTGCTCCCATTTGTCCCATCGTTCCATTTGTCCCATTCAGTCTCCTGCACCCAATTAACTTCCTGAACTCATGATGCAGTGGCTGATATTTATCAAAGAATATACCTGCCTACTAGAAATACAATGGAAGCTAGTGAAGATACATTGATATTTCCCAGTATCTATTTTGTTACTTTTAAGGAGATCATGGGCTTCCAGGTTGCTTCGTTAAAAGATGAAGACAGTTTTTTGTAGAAGAAAATGATGTGATGTGTAACAATGTCTCTTGACTGATATTTCTTATTTTCTGTTAGAGTTGTGTGTTTTCCACACTCACTGTAGCTACTGTAGTGAAATAAATGAAATGAGACTTCATTCCATTCATGAGAATGTTATTGAAACGTTTGAAATGCATTTCAAAATATATTTTTTCTTTCATTGAATGACAACGAATAATAAAATTACAAGATCATTTTTTTTCTGCACAGCTTTCTGTTATGCAATTGGAATCTTATTGTTTTGCATTGGTTCAGCTAAAGGTATAAATATTGGTACATTTCTTCTAACTTTAAAACTCTGGGTCTTTGAGAGACAATATAACATAGAAAATAAGGAAAGCTTTTGCCTGATTCTAGAAATAATGGGTATAATTTGTAGCTATTTGGATTTTATTTAAGGAAGAAGTGATAATGGTTAAGATCTGCACAACAGTGAAAGTCTTCCTGTGGAGATTGTAGCTTCTCCATCTCTGAAGATTTTCAAGAAGGGACTGGGCCTCTCAAAGATGGTCTAATGGGTTTTCCTACAGGAAGTTGGACCAGATGGTCCTTGTGATCCCTTCCAAGTCAACATTCTATGATTCTATGTAATCAAGTGGAATAAACAGGTTAATCCCCAAACAAGGACACATTGTAATAAGAGGTAATAAACAAATCTGTGATTAGTAAAATTCATATTATCTAGATCGAAATGGTGCCTTAATAAGAAGCATAATTTCTTATACCCATATTTTGTGTATGTTTTGGATATCAACCATTCATCACCACCACAATATCATCCCTTTAGCCTTTCCTAGCATTCTTTTATTTTTATCAGCTTCACAGAGCAGCAAAGAAATATTTTCAGGATTTTAGGTAATTAATTCATTGGTTCCAGGCTGAGCTTCTACACTCTTTAATCTAAATCAGGGATATCAAACTCAGGTTGTCACAACGGCATCACGTGATGTATTGGGACTTTTTTCCCTTTCACTAAACGGGGAATGGGCATGGCCAACGCATAATGCATCTGGCCCGTAGGCCAGGAGTTTGACAGCCCTGATCCAGAGAGAACTAATGCAGTGAGATGTATTAGTTGGGCTACAGGAGTTTCTTATCTTCCTCTCCAGAGGTCCAATCATTTTGGCAGGAGATGAAACTATAATTCAATCAAAGTTGAAATTACTACATTGGGAAAAGACTAGGTAGAGGATGTGGGAGAATTGTATCTTCCTTTCTAAGCTTGCTCTGTGTATATGTGTACATGTGATCTGTATGTATTATGCCATCCCATCTCTGCCTGTGGATAGTTCCAATACAAAATAAAAGACAGATGAGGCAGTCTCAAAATGTCTAATTGAAATAGCAATAAATGCAATGAAATATTTGAAATGGCAATAAATGCAATTATATATCTAACTGAAATGGCAATAAATGCCATTAAACAGCAATGCATAGATTTTGAGTAAATTATAATAAATAGATGCTCATTTATTATGGAGACAGAGGGAGCTGGCTGTAATGAGGGGAGAAAAGAAAACTTAACAATAATTTAATAACCTAAGAATAAACTTAAGTTATATTAAGTAATTAATCACTAAAGTGAAATAAAATCTGACGGCATAACAGAAGCACTTGTAATATGTTGACAAAAATCTTGGTTATTCCTTAGCAATATGGGTGGCAAGTTGATAATTCTCTAACATGAATTCTGAGAGAGAGAACAGAAGGGAAGGAGGGAGACAGGAAGGCAGTTTTAATCGATTACATTTCAGCTATTCAAAAGGAAAAAATAAAAAGCATAGATGATGGAAAGAGACAGGGTAATAAAAACTTCATTATTCACTATAGGAGAAATGGGAGCTAAACTCAAAAGCTAAACCTAGAAGTCTTTGATATTAACAGATAGAGTTCTATGTGAAGATACAAATGTGACATTTAAATTGGGAACTAGATCTAAGAGGGGTCACTAACAATATCATTACGCCTTTGTCAAAACCAGGATGATTCAGAACTCTACCCTAGTTGTTCAGCAACATAAAGGGGGAAAAAGAATGAGAGAAACAGTGGAGCGCCAAATGCCATTATGAAATACAGTCAATGCTTTTTATCAGAAATGTTGTCCCTTCCTTATCAGCAGTTCATTCTTCTTGTTCCCTCTTAATTCCCGTTGCCTGTATTCTGTAACATTTTGGCTTTTTGAGCAGCCCACATGTTCTGCTGCACATAACCTGAAGGACATCTGCGTGAGCCTAATTGGGAGGAAGGTAAAGGAAAAGCTAATGGAGGATATAGTTCAAGACCTGGGAGCAGACACCTAATGGCTATTAATTTATTTAATACCATCTGGAACAGCCTCTCAAGGGCTCAGCTGGAAGCTTTGTGGTAAGAAAATGAAAACGGAATCCAGCCTGGTGACATTAACCAATGTTAACCATCCTCAATACAATCCTGGTGAGAGGAGGTAGATGATCTTATATGCTTCCTCCCCTTTCTAGCATCTTTTAATCCATGATCATGACCAAACTGAAGCTTTCAGCTCCCCCCACCACTTCTCTTTGTCCATCTTTGTCCGCTGCAGAGAGGTGAGATAAGAAATACAATTGTCTTCCTCTCATCTAGCATTTTCCTATCAATTATCTGTTCTTTAAAGGGCACCCTCCAAGCACAATGTGCTCTATGCCTTGGTTTGCCCACAGAGGCGATCATTCTGTTCCCTTGGTAGGAATAGTACTTGAATCATTTGTGGGGGGAAACCTATTATTACTAACATAATGACAAATGTTCGTTGAATTGGGGGCAAAGCTAACCCTGATGCTATTATTGTTCTTGCGCAACACGGTTCTCATGACAGCAAAATGAAATGGGGAGAAGGACAAATTTGGTAAGAACAGACTGTTATTATTCATAAAATGTCATGCCTACAAATACAGCACCGGGACAAAAGACCATCTCTGGGAAACTGATTTTTTTCCCCAAAGTTCTTACTTTATTGAAATGGAAGAAGAGCTGGTTGTTTTAATACTATCAACACCAATATCTGTTCCCAATAATCTATCTACGTAATAAAGAGCAGAACAATACCAGAGAAATGAGCATGTGTGCGGTAGCTGCAGACCGATTTCATTTCTTAATTATTGATTGACTTCTTCCCAGGCTGAATTTGATATGAAAAAAATAGTTTGAAGGCTAAGCCAATAGGATCTGAAGCTCTGTGCTGTAAGAGGGCTAGAGATGAGATCTTACTGTATGAGAAGATAATCTGTAGCTGTGTAGTCACTCAGAAGTTTCTTACTGGGTGGAAAGCTGTTTAGGAGCTGAAGTCTGAAAAAAGGGCTCCGATTTCCCCAGAATCCTCAGAGCCATAAAGTCCCATCACATGAGCTTTAGTATGCTCTTCTTCAATGCAGATGTGGTGCACCATTCTGAGGTTGTATAGTTGTGTGCAGTAAGCATCAGATTTGCTCCTCGTCAGTGTCTGAATACAAAATTATCTGGAAATTTCATGTAAGTTTTCCTGAATAGAAGTATAATGAATAAATGCGGTTCCCACATGCATGCTCTAGTGGCTAAGGTGCTGACCTAGAAACCAGGAGACTGTTAGTTCAAGTCCCATCCCAGCATGGAAGCCAGCTGGGTGATCTCGGGCTAGTCACTCTTTCTCTCAATCCAGCTCACCTCACAGCTTTGTTGTTGTGAGGAAAGTAGAAGGGCAGA
This sequence comes from Thamnophis elegans, assembly GCF_009769535.1. Taxonomy (NCBI): domain Eukaryota; kingdom Metazoa; phylum Chordata; class Lepidosauria; order Squamata; family Natricidae; genus Thamnophis; species Thamnophis elegans. The sequence goes on along the minus strand of NC_045547.1, from coordinate 31,133,869 downwards.
ATAATATTGCATACATTTGCCAGTAACAAGGTTGTGATTAAAAAATCAATAATTTTATAATACATTTATATATTTAATCCTGTACAGATTATATGAAACATATTGCTTGCCATTAGAAAATTAAGAGAGAGAGAGAGAGAGAGAGAGAATATGAAAATGAATGTGAGAGAGAATAAGAAAGAGAGAGAGAGAGACGCAGGCACTGGGAACACTGAAAGAGAGTGTGCATCTTATTGCCGTCCCATGGGTTCTCTGATGCGCATTTGAGGAAATGTTTCTAAATAATACAAGGTTATTTGGGCTACAAAAAATGCTTGGAGACATGTGAAAAAGATTTTGCTGAACTAGAATAGTTTTTGATTTTTCTATTCTTATTGTTATAGTTGGCTGCACAGTCATTTAGGAGTTTAGACTGGATTTGGCATTTTTATCTACCATTGAGTCCTTCCCAAGGACCCAGAATAGCCAGATGTTGTTGTTTAATAACAGTAAAGGTATCATCGAAGGATGTAAGTTGTTCTGAGTAAAGCTTTTGCAATTGACGGTTAGTGAATCTTTCAATGCCAATGGAATTCAAGTGGTGTTCTAGTTGTTTTGGCATTGCACCAAAAGTGTCTTTTACTATTGGTACTATCTTTGCTTTCTTTTGTCACATTCATTCTATTTCTGTTGGAGATACTAATGTTTTGTGATTTCCCACCCCCCCAAGTTCTTTCTCTTCTCTTATCTCCAGGTACCACAACATCCACTATCCAGATATTTTTGTTTTTCTTATTGACAATTGTTAAGTCTGAGGTGTTGTGTGACAGGTGCTTGTCTGTTTGAATTCTAAAGTCGCAGGGCACATTAACTTCTTAATGTTCTATTATTTTCTCTTTCCCACAGTTCTTGCTTGCAGGCAAATGGTATTTCTTGCAGATATTCCAGTGCACAACTGTGGTTACTTTGTCGTGCCATTTGTTTGTTATTATTATGGTTGGTTGCACAGTTTGCCAGATATTTAGATTGGATTTGGCATTATTATCCAGCTATCATGTCCTTCCCAAAGACCTGGGATAGGCAGATGTTGTTTGATAGTGTTAAAGACATTGTCTCAAGATGTAAGCTGTGTCAAATAAAGCTGCCCTTTGTAATTGTCTGATGAGAATTTTGTCAATGCTGATAGTGTTCAAGTGATATTACAGCTGTTTTGGGATTGTTTCCAATGTGTCTTATCACAATTGGTTTATTTATTATTCTTGTTATTGTAGTAGTTATTGTTGTTGGTTGCACAGACTGCCACATGTTTAAATTGTATTATTATACACAATAATTTAGAATCATAGTTGTCCATTCTTTAGCATCAAGTTATTCCCAAGAAGTGAGAACCTGTGAAATATATCAGTACAGTATATGTCCGGATCCAATCAGTAATTGATTGATGGAAATGTTGTTATTAATTTATTTACTTAATGCAAAGATAGGTAAACTCATGTCCATAGATATCACCATGCAAAATGTGCCATGGAGCATATTTGGTGCTCAACAGGATGCCTGCCCTACTTAAATTTTAAAAAATAATCTCTTAATATAAAGACTAAATGGGAAGTCGGTATCCAGCAAAACCAAGTAGCAAACATAAGCACTGCATTTACGGTGCTTTGAGACCCACAAAATTTCCTCTGACACAGTAGAGACAGCCACCTGGGTTGCTTTTTCACCTTCTAGTAAGTGTATGCTTGGGACTGCTGATGTCCATCAATACAGCAGTTCTTTGAATAGGCAAGTCTCCTGTGGCACATCTAAACATTCAAAATGTGCCACCACCTCAATAATAAAGTATACCCGCCACTCTAATGGTTGAATTGTTTCTACTAAATTTGTAACTTGTCTTGGCCCTTGACAAGAAGAAAGACAAAAAAAAAGAATCAATAATAGTAAGCTCTTAACTATAAACAGTCTAGAGGGACATGGTTGCTCAGTGGCTGAGCTTGTCGATCAAAAAGGTCAGCAGTTCGGCGGTTCGAATCCCTAGCACCGTGTAACCGAGTGAGCTCCCGTTATTTGTCCCAGCTTCTGCCAACCTAGCAGTTCAAAAGCATATAAAAATGCAAGTAGGAGACCACCTTGATGGGAAAAAAACAGCATTTCATGCGCCTTCGGCATTATGTCATGCTAGCCACATGACCACGGAAACATCTTCGGACAGCACTGACTCTTCCACTTTGAAATGGAGATGAGCACTGCCCCCTAGAGTCAGGAACAACTAGCACATATGTTCGAGGGGAAACTTTACTTTTACCTTATATACGGTCTAGGAATGGTTATAGAAAGTTTAGCTTGGAATCTAGACTGGAATACAAATAATTTGGTACCATAGGTGACATGCAGTGCATAAGTGATAGATTACTTATGTAAAGCAAGCCCACCAGGTGACTGAAGTAATTATGTCACAAATACAAAGGCTAAAAAAGAGAAGGTAGGGAAAACAAAGTTTACACAGGCATTCTGCAAAGGGGGAGCTAGAGCCAAGTGACCAAAGGGGCAAACTTCCATTATGATATTATGATGTGCATGGGAAACGAATTAAACTATGATTACTTCATTGTAATGACCTTGCTTTAAGCCAGCATTTTCCAAACTGTGAGGCAAACTTCCCTTGATGGGTGCGAACAAAGTCGAAGGGAGTGAAAATAACCCTTAGTTAATAAATCTAGCTTTTCCAAATTTTCATTGTATTGTTTCTACCGTTCATTTGTGTTTAGTTTGGTATTTTGATTTTTAGGGCAGGTGTGTGCATTAGGATTAACCTTAAGGGAGAAGTGATGAGAAAAAAATTGGGAACTTCTGCTTTATGTGATCATGGAGCTCATCCCTGTGTCTCTCTCACACACCTGTTTTGCCTTTAGAATGTTTCTCACACTATTTGAGATTAAGGTTCTTAAAAAAGGAACATTAGAAACCCAAAATAAAATATGTTTTTCTTTTGAGTTCTTGGATTAATATTGAGGGTTTTTTTAAACGCTGATGTGCACGACTCTTTTTTGCTCCAAGACTCTGTTCCTTTCTTGAGAAACAGAACAAGGTCTAAAAAAGGAACAACTGCAGCCTACTTCGCTATTCTTCCAAATTCCATCAGGTATTTTGGGTGTATTTTGCCCATCTTCAGAACTCCTCATGGGGCGTTGTGCACATTCTGCTGATCTTATTTGAGGAAAGCTAATTCAGAGACAGATAGATTTGGACAAGCACTCTGCGTCAGAATGAGAGCCACGTCTGATATTTGGGATCAGATCTGCTGGAGAGATTTACCCAGATAAATTAGCTAAGGAAAGATTTGTTTCTTTCAGATTTAAATTGCAAATGTATTGAAAAGCAGAAAGGTAGAACAGGATATGAATAAGCTGAAAAGATTTTCTCTTTTTTGTTTGGAACAAAAGATAGAAAATAGGTAGAAAAAAATTGCTACACAAATGAGTATATTAAAATATTTAAGTTGCATTAAATTTATTTCATACACGACTGTACTGCTTCTGATGTTCTTCTGCTAAAGTAATTGATATAAAAATAAAAGCCACTTTTGTTCATTAACTTTATTGTAAGTCAATCTGAGAGTGATAGGTAAAGAAATGCTGCAAAAATTAGATCAAATCAGATTATTTTAAATTTACAAATACTTTTCAATAGATACATATATAAATATTGGAATAAATATGTTAAAAGTAATAAATATAAATAGCAACAAATAAGTGGAAGCATTAGTTCTCAGCAACCAAAGATATTTCAATAACAGCGCGCGCGCACACACACAAACAGTTGATATAAGCTTCCTGAACGAGGAATGTCATAATTCGGAAACATTTTCATATTGGCAACTTATTGCCTATTCCTACCATTGATATGGTGATAAATAATTTTTATTGACAAGCTTTAAATTGCCGCACTGATGGCTGTGATAAATTGTTAATGTGGATCTCCTCTGAGAATAGCCATAAAAAAAGGCCGACTTCCTTGTCCCACTTGGGTGTGATTGGAACCCAGTGGAGGGTTTCTACACCTGTTGGCTTATAGAGAAGAGAAAGCTTATAATAATAATAACCTGTTTTTTTAAGAAGTCAATTCATCATTTCTCTTCTGCCATTGCTCTTAAATTGTCAGCTATTATACATCCAAGGAACAGAAAGAACAGAAAGCAAAACCAGTAAACACTTTCCCCTTGCTTCACAACCTGATTTTTCTACAAAGCACAGCTTTGGTGATAAACAAAAGACTCTTTTGGACAGATGTGCTTGATTAACATACGTCCATGGACCAATAATTTCCCTTGGCAACCCCGCCCCCCACAACAACAACAACCCTCTCTTCTACCAAGGAGAGAGGATGTGCTGATTAATTATGAGAAGAAAAGCTATAACTTTAATTAGGAACACCTAGGAGTAGTTCATCAAAACACAGAAAGGGGTTTAAATAATAGATGCATTTCTCTAGATCAGCTTTTACAATAATGAATGAGAGCGGCAGGGAGCTGTAGACAGCAGGGAGTCCTTTCTACCTTCATTTTTATTAACATCTGATGTAAGTGACTAATAGTGGATAGACTGAGAAACAACATTAGTAGAAGAGGGTGAAAAATTACTTTAATCTTTCAATTATTTTTGTTCTTGTCTATTTTTGCTTTTCATTTCACCTTTGACTTTCTTATTTTTCCTTTAATTTAACCCACACTAAGGAAGGATAGGCAGTGTCCCCGGGTAAGATGGTCTCCAGATCTGTTTGGAGGCTTATCATATTTGAAGAAGATGAAGTTGGAGAATACTTATGTAGTCTATCTCCGAGACATGTTATGTTCTCATATGTACATTTATAAATCCATTCTGTTTCATTTCTTCATGAATCTCCTAGTATAAAATAGAATATTTGTTTAAATGTACGGGTCCATTTAAAAATGCTTTTTAAACATGGTTCTAAAATAGATATTTTTAAAGAGCCACAGAGGGGCTCAAAGTTTGGAATGGATCATTTAGATTATTAAATGTAATCCCTATTCAATGCTGCAATCCATAGTAAAGCATCCACAACAAACTAGTATTTAACCTCTGTTTGACTATAACTGTTGAAATAATGAGCTTTGCATTTGTTTCTACATTTCTTGATGGAATTTTCATCTTATTTCTAAGTGATCAAATTTGTTTCAGATGTTATATTAATTATCCCATCCAATTTTGTCACTTGCCATTTTGATAAACATTTTACTTCCCTACTTCACTCCCTCAAATACCCTGAAGAATATAGGATCTTGGACTGCTGAATCTTATGGTACTCCATTGGTAAGCTCTTCCTGAGTATAATTTTCAAGCCAGCTACATATTTACACAACTGTTAAACCATCTAACCCACTCTTAATTAGCTATGTTAATTAGAATGCCTTGGGGCACTTAATCAAATGCTTTGCTGAAATCAAGAAATATTCTATCTATAACCTTCCCACAATCTATTAAATATCTCATCAGATCACAATATGTGATAAGGTTAATATGGTAGGACTGATTCTTGACAGGTTTATGTAACTTCTGGTGATATACTGCTTTCAAACCTTAAAGAGTGATTGCTTTATAAACTTGTTCTGGACTTTTTTTTTTACAGGAATCGATGTCAGAAAGATTGGTCTATAATTCCCTATTCTGCAATTGAAAATAAGAACACACTTAAGGCATCTGACAATTTACCCATTCTTCAATTTTTTCTAAAGATTTGGAATGTTTGGAATGTTTGTTTGGAATGTTTATTATAATTTATAGGCCGCCCTTTTCCCTGAGGGGACTCAGGGCGGCTTACAAAACACGGGAAAGGGGGTACAAAGACAAAAGACATAAGACAATACATAATATTAAAAATAGAACACAACATTCATTCATCATTCGGGAGGGGACAAACTAAGATTTTTCATCCCCAGGCCTGACGGGCTAGCCAGTTCTTGAGGGCTGTGCGGAAGGCCTGGGCGGTGGTGAGGGTGCGAATCTCCACGGGGAGATTGTTCCATAGCGTCGGAGCTGCAACTGAGAAGGCTCTCCTCCGAGTAGTCGCCAGTCGGCACTGACTGGCGGATGGGATTCGGAGGAGGCCTACCCTGTGCGATCTGATGGGACGCAGGGAGGTAATTGGCAGAAGGCGGTCTCTCAAATAGCCAGATCCACTACCATGGAGCGCTTTGTGAGTGGTAAGTAGGACCTTGAAGTGCACCCGGAGATCAACAGGTAGCCAGCGCAGCTCACGGAGGATCGGTGTTATGTGGGCGAACCGTGGTGCGCCCACAATCACTCGCGCGGCCGCATTCTGGACTAGCTGAAGTCTCCGGGTGCTCTTCAAGGGCAGCCCCATGTAGAGCACGTTGCTGTATTCCAGCCTAGAGGTCACAAGGGCTCGAGTGACTGTTGTGAGAGCCTCCCGGTTCAGGTAGGGCCGCAACTGGCGCATCAGGCGAACCTGAGCAAATGCCCCCCTGGTCACAGCTGACAAATGATGGTCGAAACTCAGCTGTGGGTCCAGGAGGACTCCCAAGTTGCGGACCCTGTCTGAGGGGTATAAATTTTGTCCCCCCAGCCTGATTGATGGAACATTAACCAAATTTTTGGGAGGAAAACACAACAGCCACTCGGTCTTTTCCGGGTTGAGCACCAGTTTGTTAGCTCTCATCCAGTCTTTAACAGCCTCAAGGCCCCGGTTCATCACTTCCACCGCTTCATTGAGTTGGCACGGGGCGGACAGATACAACTGTGTATCGTCCGCATATTGGTGGTATTTTATCCCGTGCCTCCGAATGATCTCGCCCAGCGGTTTCATGTATATGTTAAATAGTAGGGGGGATAAGACCGAACCCTGCGGCACCCCACAAGTAAGGGGCCTCGGGGACGATCTCTGCCCCCCCACCAACACCGACTGCGACCTGTCCGAGAGGTAGGAGGAGAACCACTGCAGAACAGTGCCTCCCACTCCCACCTCCCGCAGTCGTCGCAGAAGGATACCATGGTCGATGGTATCGAAAGCCGCTGAGAGGTCAAGGAGAACCAGGATGGACGCATGGCCTCCATCTCTGGCTCTCCAGAGATCATCGGTCAATGCGACCAAAGCGGTTTCTGTGCTGTAACCGGGCCTGAAGCCAGACTGGAAGGGGTCAAGATAGTTAGCTTCCTCCAAGGTACGCTGAAGCTGGAAGGCCACCACCTTCTCAACAACCTTCCCCACAAAGGGGAGGTTGGAGACTGGACGGTAGTTGTTAAGAATTGCTGGATCCAAGGACGGTTTCTTCAGGAGGGGTCTCACCACCGCCGCCTTCAGCGCGGTGGGGAGGTGTCCCTCCCGAAGAGAGGTGGTAACAACCGCCTGGATCCAGCCTCGTGTCACCTCATTGCTGTTGGCAACCAGCCAGGAGGGACACGGGTCCAGTATACAGGTGGAGGCGCTCACAGCTCGCATAGCCTTGTCCACATCCCCGGAGGCAACATCCTGAAACTCAACCCAGAGATGGTCTGCCAGATCATTCCCTTGTGTCTCGGCTGGATCTGCAAGAGTGGAGTCCAGGTCCGATCGAAACCGAGCAACTTTGTCCGCCAAGAACTGTACATATTCCTCAGCCTTACCCTGTAAAGGGTTCTCCGTCTCCCTCCTATTTAGGAGGGAGCGGGTTATCCTAAACAGGGCGGCTGGGCGGGACTCGGCGGACGCTACCAAGGAGGCAATGTGTGATCTTTTGGCTGTTCTTAGAGCCCGAATATACTCCTTGGTGCAAGCTGTCAACAGTGCCCGGCTCGACTCGGACCTATCAGACCTCCACAGGTGCTCTAGGCGTCTCCTCCGGCGCTTTGTCTCACGGAGCTCCTCGGTGAACCAAGGAGGCCTCCGTGGGCCGCTGACCCGGAGGGGCCGTAGTGGCGCAATCCGGTTAAGAGACTCTGATGCTGCCGAGTGCCAGGCATTTGGCCGTACAAGACAGCAAATTCCTACAGTACCCTAAGCTACCCTAAGGTACTGTAGGAATTTGCTGCTTTAAGTGGCAGCAAATCTTTAGGAAAATCTGAAGAGTGGGTAACTGACTTCCTCCTAAACATTCAAACATTATTTTTTGTGGTTTAATAAGCCCCATCATAGCAATATCCTACTCTCTTTTATAGAGTAGGTCTTTAATTTAGTTTTAGATATATTTCCTCTCAAAACTTTCTGAAAGTATTTGGCTCTAAAATATCTATTTAAATCTGAAAGATAATTGCACTTCAGCCTTGGAAATATGCAAAATGTCGATTTAATTTGGCAACCAATCTAAACAAAACTCTCCAGATTTGTCTCCTTCACACCTTCTTTAGTATTTTCTTTTCCGTTTCTCTTCTAGAACACTCTGCTATTAACTGATGTTCTTTCACAAAAATTAAGAATCACGACCAGGAAAAAATAAAAGCTGACAAGATTGCTGAACTGCATGTTCTATCATTGTTAACCCCAATGTGATTGATTATAAAACAGATTCTAAAATCAAAAGCACAGATGCTGCTCATTACAAATGTCTTATCCAGTCTCTTGAACGTTCAGTTCAAGCTATTATTTCCTCCCATAACTAATGCTACTGTCAAATTGTTCTTCTCCATAAGGAATGTTGTCTAGCATTCAAGCAGTAGGTGTTTTCCTGGACTGAAGCTCATTATTCCATGTCTTGAGTCACAGTTTTCTTCTGGGAGACGTTCCTGTATGTACTTGAAGAGTGTTGCTGTATTGTCCTGCAATTGACTTCCTTAATCTTTCTTCAAGGAATTTAATAGTTAAGCCTCTGAGGATTGCATACCATCTGCTTTAATGGTGCTTTACCTTCCAGAGGTACTAAAAGCACTCAGGGAGCAAACTGTTTCAAGGTTGTGAAGCATCAGTGAGAGACCACTCTACCTTTGTAACTTCCTTTACTTCAACTAAATGGTTTCTATACATACACAGAAGTTTCATTGAGGAATGTATTGAAACTCAGAGCTGCTTTGTTTCACAAGTTGGAAGCCTGCTCTATGACTCTTCCCACTTAGGCAATTCAAAGGGATACTTAGCATACATCTTTATCAAAGCAAAATGTCTCTTAAAAGAGTTACACATATTTGTTTTGAGTTTCCGGTCATCCTCATTGTTCTTCAAATTCTTTCCACTTTATCTGAATCCTCCTTTCCAGGCTGGAACTGGATGCAATATTTGTGGCAGGTCTGGCATAACAGAGTAGATGTGCTGCTTCCTGCAATTTTAATTGCTTTTGTACTAAACATCAATGGTGCTTTAGAACAATTAATAAAAGCCATCGGGTTCTGTGACTGAAAAGATGTGTCTGATCTCTATTGTAATCAGAGTACAGGAAGGAAAAATAGGTTTCTCTATATGGGAACGTTTTTCCCAGCAGGATTATCCGTTCTGGCAAATGGTAATAAGGACTTGCTCTAGTTCTGGATCTTCTCTGTCTTAATACCAGTTGTGACCTCAGCACCTGAAGTTACAGAGCATGCAGAACTGTAAAATTAAAATTATTATATGCTTGTCAATGAGACTGGCTGCTCAAAGGGGAAAGAAAAAGTCCATTTACTATTCACCTGATACCCAGTTCAATCCTTGGCAATTTAGGATCTTGTAGGCATTCTTTTCCAGACTTTTGGGTGTGAAAAAGCAGAAATAAGCCCATTAATTGAAAATGCTTAAAAAATAGACACTCTGTTTGTTTGAAGTGGGACACGGTGGCTCAATGGCTATGACGCTGAGCTCGTCAATCAGAAAGGATGGCAGTTTGACGGTTGGAATCCCTAGTGCTATGTAATAGAGTGAGCTCCCATTACTTGTCCCAGCTTCTGCCAACCTAGCAGTTCGAAAGTACATAAAAAATGCAAGTAGAAAAATAGGAACCACCTTTGGTAGGAAGGTAACAGCGTTCTGTGCATCTTCGGGGTTTAGTCATGCCGGCCACATAACCACAGAGATGTCTTCAGAAAGAGCTGATTCTTCAGCTTTGAAACGGAGATGAACACCGCCTCCTAGAGTCGGGAACGACTATCACATATGTGCGAGGGGAACAGTGGTGAGTTCCGGATCCCATTTCAACCAGTACGGTTGGAATGTTCCCGGGGCGTCCACATGGATGCGTGCAGCGCGCGTGCATGCGTCTAAGCACCTCCGCGAGCTTCTGCGACACTCCAGCTGCTCAGCGGAGCGGAGCGCAGGCACTATATGTGCCGTGTGCGTAAGCGCAGAAGCCTTAAAACACTGGTAAGGAGCTTGGGCGTACCGGGGCATACCGTCTGCAACCCACCACTGGAGGGGAACCTTTACCTTTATCTTTTTATGCTTGTTTGAAATATTGGCAGCCATTTCCAATTTAAAATACAATTTCTCAACCACTAATTTACAGCCATAATAGCACAAAATATAAAACAATTAGTCAAAGACCTATACATGGTCCAAAAGCCCAAAATGATCTGAAGGGACCTATGTATTATTGTGTGCAGGAGGATATTCTGTCTCTTGTTCCTTTTTTGCTTGCCACTAATGTTAAAATCTCATGTCCAAAAAGGTTTGACCTATGCGCATGTGATCAATTGGTACAACACCCTTATTGTGACAAAGATAAATTATATTTGAACTAATATTTGGACTTAATAAGAAATGCATAGGTCAGAAAAGTTTCACTTCTATCAAAAATAAATCTTGAGGAAATATAGATAAACAGGGAGCTTCCTTTGTCACTTCATCACACACAACACACAACACAGGTATAGGAACAGAGTTTAAAAACATTTTCTTTGCACATCTTTTCTAATTGGTTAAAGCAGTTGATTAGTGCAAAGAAATGAGGCAACCATTTGCAACACTTCCTTCAATTCCTTGGCCACTGGAGTAATTTTGGGCCATATTAAACATGACTTAACTGTCCCTTTAATTTCAAGTGGTCACTTTTAAACACAAATATTGAGCACTAGATCCAAACTATTCCAGAGAGAGAGAAAAAAAGAGAGAGAGAAGGAGAGAGAGACCAACCTTTTCCCTCTGATTGATGGGAACTCTCCCCTGTGTCTCAAACAGGGAAGTTTTTTTTCCTTATTGTACCTGGGCTGTACAAATCCAGATGGCCAATAAGTGGCAGTAAATGGATACCGAAAATGCCATCTCTCTGCTGAAGTTTTGTCTAGATTTTTGCAGCTCAGTTGTAATTTTAATACACTGTTTCTCAACTTTGGATACTTTTAAGATGCATGGACTTCAATTTCCCGAAAGTCCACACATCTTAAACTTGCCAAAATTAAAAAAATAAACACACTACTTACTAACCATTCCCTTCATCTGCTATATGAATCTTTCCAATGGAATTTGCAAGGGATCCATAAACAGTCATTTTCACATCAGACCTGGGTTTTATTGCTGATCTCCAATCCCTCTCCTATCCCTTTTGGTGTTCTTGGGCCCAGGACAGAAGACATTGGTAGGTGCACAAAGATTCTCTAAATTGTTTTGGGTCAATTCAACAGTTTTAGCCTGTTCATGATATCATGGCTCTCAGCTTTTTATGCTGAGTCTATATTAACGATCTGGGTGGAATAATGGAATCAAGTAACTTTAGATCCTAAACTTGTCGGAAAGAGGAACTTTAGATATTGCTCCATTTTATAAGCCCCATTTTGTTTTCCGAAAAGGCATATTTTTAATTAAAAGTAACAAAAATGATTATATGTCATTATATATGTTCAACCATCCATTGGTTGATACACATATATGTATGTGCCAGAGGTGGGTTCCTGCCAGTTCTAACCTCTTCTATAGAAGAGGTTCCACAAATCTACTGTGCCGTTTAGAACCAGTTCCAACTCCCTCCCCCCACCCGTCTGCATCACTCTTGCCCCGCCTGCCACTCACTGATTGGCTGGCTCACCAATCGCCCCGCCCGCCTCTAAGAGTCTTATCTAAGCCTTAAAGTCTTAAAGCTGTCAAGTTTGAACACCTCTGGGTTTTTCTTTTCCTAATGGGTTAGGGGTGCAAGGGTCTTGTAACTTGATGGCTTTAAGACTTGCGTGCTTCAAATGCCAGAGTTTCTGAGCCAACATTTTAGTTGCTAAGCAAGAGCGTTAAGTGAGTTTCACCACATTTTGCAAGTTGGCCAAACCACTCCCACCCGGTCACATGGCCAGCAAGCCACTCCCACAAAGCAGGCCACACCTACAGAAGAGGTTCTAAAAAAAATTGAAACCCACAACTGGTATGTGCACATGTGTGTCTCTGTGTGTGTATTAATGCTATGATATCAGTTACTGCTCCCCTGCAATGATCCTTTGGAAATCACTTGGGACCCTAATGGCTGCAGGATCCTTTCTCCCAAAGCCCAATCCTAGCCATATTGGGGTCCTGTAGAAATATAAATATGTCAATAAAGGCATCTCTGGATTCTTTGTGTGTGAAATTATTTTTCTGTTATTTTTAATCTGTTTTTTTTATCTCTTCTCTGAGTGCAGCAGGATGTTCCCACTCGAACAAATGGTTCTTCTACTTCTGCCCCTGTGCCAGCCCAAGAGCCCATCCACACCAAGATGGAGGAACTGGAAGGACAAATCCTCTCTAAGCTTTTGGCCCTGGAGAAAGAACGCACCTCCATCACCAGCAGCCACAACCAACAGCAACAAAACGTTGAAAAGGAGCTGGATGCTCTCCATAACCGTGTCGTTGAGCTTGAGCATGGTTAGTGTGACCACGAGGAGCCCAGAATATGGGGTTAAATCCGGAACTTTCATACATTCAATTTTAGTACATGTAACTCTGGGTATGGGTCATATTTATTTCCTTTTAACAAAGGTTTACAAATTAGAAAAGAATGCATCAAAGTGCTGTGCTATTGAAATGTTTATCTTGAAGTACTTTCTGATCTAGTGCTACTCATTTGTTACACAACGAGTCTCTTCTACTCTTTGTTCCTCAGCAAATATTACCTGATAGCATATGCCCCAGTGAAAGGCTTCATACAGCCACTGTAAAATAACTAGCAACCATTGATTGACACAACTAGCCTTTGTAACTTGGATGACTCCTCTCTTACAGCCAGCTATTCTAGTGATCATCTTTTCCTCGTTTGTGGCTGTAGATCCCATGAATTACTTATGTGCTAGGTGATATTTCTTAAATCTATGACCAATTAACCTTGTCAAATGATCTCAAATTCTGATAGAATGTGACTAATGTACTGACTATTTATAAAATCTGACACCCATTTCAGCAGCTCTTTCAGATAACGACGATCTGATCATATGTCAGGATTATTTCTCTATTTTTGCTAGTCTTTCATAACTCTTTTGACTCTTGTTTATCTCCTGTGCCCATAGAAACAACTGTCTTCAACCCTCCAGAAACCTTCAAAGTCTCCATCCCTGTACGAAACAACTACATGTATGCTCGGATGAAGAAAAGCTTGCCTGAACTATATGCCTTCACCATCAGCATGTGGCTAAAAGCTAAGAATTCAGCAGAAGTGGGCACCCCTTTCTCCTACTCCGCTCCTGGACAAGCCAATGAGCTTGTACTGATAGTATGGGGAAACAATCCTATGGAGCTTATAATTAATGACAAGGTAAGATAAAGGGGGCTTACAGCAGAGAATAAATTGAATGGCACAGGCACTGCCTTGTTCTAAAAGTGGCATTAGCTGTAGTAACAGTGTGTGATTTCCCTAGGCTGGAGTACCATGGTAGCCTGAAAGGGTTGCGCTGCAAAAGTCATCTTGACTTTTATGACCTCCCCATCCAGACATATGTGGCACATATTTACTTTTTATGAATTGCTAAGACATGAACTGCCACTACCAGTAAAATGGCAGCTCCCAATGTCAGTGGAAAACAGCTGATTTTCAGTGGTGTGATTGTTTTACTTATTTTTCTATAAACAATATGAAAAACAAATAGATTTAATGTACCTGTTTTACCTACTTACATCGCCTCCAAAAGAAAGGGGAGGGGAAATATTGATTCCCCACCCCTCCAGTGATGTCTGCATGCCAGCAATATACCTCTGATGCCATTAGAGGGCTGTCAAGTGAAAATACAATGCCAGCCACAAAAATCAAGCTCCTCCCCCCCCCCACCCTTCAAAGGGTCTGAAAGTGACTGTGCTCTGGTCCTAGAAAATCAAGGGCCACAGTGCTGAAGTAGCAGGAATGGCTTTGCCCAACTTTAGTTACTTTTCTTTTAGATGCCAATAATGCTGTCTGCATGGAACAGTCTTTGAAAAATGTTCAGAAAGTACAGATAGAATCAAAAGCAACAGATTTTTGTTGTGGTCCATTTGTGTAGATTGGATATATTTTCTTGACTTCCAATCGACTACTATACACAATTGAAGCTGGTGATTTTAATCTACAAAAGAAAATTGTTTGGATTCAGGCTATTCAAAGGGTAGCTATCTTTTCCTAAATTTTACAATTTTAATTGAGAAGTCTGTTATATGACCCACCATGTTGAGATACCATGTTGCCAAGTACTCATGATGGGCTTCTTTAGGTAGTGACAATCCAGCTATGGGACTCCTTTGCAATCAGATTCTTCTTTGGAAAAATAACCAGAAAGATTACTCTATTTCAGGGGTGTCAAACTCAAGGCCCGGGGGGCGGATCCAGCCCGCTGGGTGCTTAGATCTGGCCCACCCTGGAAACAGCAAAGGACTCACCCGCAGTGCCTCTGCCACTGAAAACAGAGCTCAGGAGGGCCACATGGGGCCTTCCTGGGCTCCGTTTTCGCTGGCAGAGGGCTGCAGGAGGCCATCGTGGCCAAATATGGAACCTCAATGAGTGACATTGATGGCCATGCCCACTCTGACCATGCCTCCCAAGGTCAAACACAATCCTGATGCGGCCCTCAATGAAATCAAGTTTGACACCCCTGTATCTATTCCATTCAGTTTTATCTGTTTGCTATGCTGCATAGTGACTGCACTTCTAGATCAGTGGTTCCCAACCTTTTTTCGGTCATGCCCCACCTAAGCATCTCTAAAATCCTGATGCCCCTCCCTGCCTCCCATGACATATAATTCTTACTTTACCTCAAAAGGGAGCTCTACTCACACGGAGGAAGCCTAAACTTGGTTTAAACAAGATTCAAATTGCCACCATTAAAAATCAAATTTCCCCCCTGTGGGGTGTTGGGCCCCATGTTGGGAACCACTGTTCTAGACTATAAAGATGATTGGGAAACCAACTGTGATAGTGATGGGTATGGGAATTTTAGCAAAGGACAAAAAGGCATCTACAAAAACATCTATTTGCACTAGGCTGTTAAGGCACTGTCAGCTCCAAGGCCTGAAGCTGCCATTCAGGGGAAAAGACTGGGCCAGCTGCCAAGACTCACCATCCCACCTACACAAACTGAAGAAATTCATGCTAACAATCATGTAACTGATCAGGTGGTATTGCATATAGGGCCCTATTGGGAGTTCTTGTGGTTTGTAGTGGTTCCCAACATTACGGAGGAGATTGTACTAGGCCTGGCATGGTTGGACAAATGGGGCCCACAATATGGTGGGATGGTGGTAGTAGGCATCTCAGAATAGGCCTCGGTCCTGACCCCCCTCCTCATGAGGTGCAAACCACGGGCCAGGGCCCAGTGAGATGCGAGGTACAGTGCCATTGGTACATACGGCGGGGGAGGAGTGATACCTCAAGTATATGCAGACTTACGAGATGTATGCAGCAAACAGGAATGTGATACTTTGCCCCCTCACCGCCCCACAGAGTGTGCCGTGGAACTGCTCCCCGGGACTAAACTGTCAAAGCCCTGGAAGTATTCTATGACTCCGCATGAGCTAACAGAGATGAGGGCATATATAGAAAAGAACTTAAAAAGGAGCTTCATTCAACCAGCTAGATCAAGGGTAGCTGCCCCTGTTCTGTTCCGGGAGAAAAAGGATGGCGGCTTACACCTCTGTGTCAACTTCCAGGGCCTTAATGCCGTCTGTGTGGAACATCTATACCCTATTTCTTTAATGAAGGACATGCTGGCTAGGTTAGCGGAGGGACGTATATTTACAAAATTAGATCTCAGGGAGGCGTACTATAGGGTACGTATTCGGACTAATGACGAATGGAAAACAGCCTTCAATTGTCCTCTGGGCAGTTACCAGTTCCGGGTTATGTCCTTCGGACTGCAAGGAGCCCCAGCGGTGTTCATGCAGCTAATTAATGAGGTGCTGCATTAGCATCTATATCAAGGTGTACTCGTCTATTTAGACAATATCCTTATATATACTAAGACCATGGAGGACCATGTAACCCTTGTACGTCAAGTGCTTAAACAGCTGGACGCACATTTATACATTAAATTGTCTAAATGTGAAGTCCTCAGGACACAATTGGATTACCTTGGGTTCCGTATTTCACCTAAAGAGGTGGAGATGGACCCCACAAAGGTAAAGGTGGTATTGGACTGGCAGCCTCCTAAAACCCACAAGCAGTTTTTTAGGGTTTGGCAATTTCTATCGCCAGTTCATCCCATCCTTTGCCCAAGTGGCCCTTCCACTAACCAATCTCTTATGCACAAAACATCTCAAGTCAAATCCTTGACCGAGAAGCCCAGTTGTGTGGACAACAGCATGTCAGCAAGCGTTTGAGCGTCTGAAGTCCTTGTTTGCACAAGAACCGGTATTGAAACATCCAGAGTCCACTAAGCCATTTGTGGTTCAGGCAGATGCCAGTGATGTGGTGGTGGCTGCAGTCCTCTTACAAAAGAACAATGAAGGAGTTCTACAGCCCTGTGCCCTCACCTCGAGGAAGTTGACAGGGGCCGAACGCAACTGGCTCATTTGGGAGAAGGAGGCATTTGCGGTCCAGTGGGCCCTGTTGACGTGGTGGCATTTATTAGAAGGGAGAGGGATACCCTTCGAGGTCTGGATGGACCACAAGAACTTGGAGGCCCTCCAGACCCCGCAAAGATTGTCGCCAAAGCAAGTTAGATGGGCCTTGTATTTTTGGCAATTCAACTTCCAATTAAAATATATACCAGGGGGCAAGAACTTCTTAGCTGATGTCCTCTCCCGCAAACCACAGTATCATAATAAAAGGGAGGATCTATACAGGCTATCATCCCGACCTCACAGCCTAGGGTGTTAGCCACTCAACAGGCCCCATCAGCACCAAACCTGTATGCCCAGGGGAAGGACATCTCCAGAGCAGTCAAAGCAGCACTCCCAATGGACCAGTGGTATCAGGAAAATAAAACTTTATTAACACAGCGGGAGGGCTTTGCCTGGAAGGGGTCGAAGTTATATGTACCAAGTGTGGTACGAGTGGCCGTGCTGCAGCACTGCCACAACGTTCACTCGGCTGGACATTTTGGATTCCTCAAGACTCTGCATTTAGTAAAATGCCAGTTCTGGTGGCCCCACATGAAGAGGGACATAGAGGAATATATAAGGAGTTGTGTTGTTTGCACCACCATGAAGGTCCGGCCTGGACGGCCTCCTGGACTTTTACAGAAGGTGGCAGATCCAATCCGGCCATATGAACAGATAGCCATGGACTTCATTGTAGATTTACCAGACAGTTAAGGGAACAAGGTCATTTGGACGATAATAGACCTGTTCTCCAAGCAGGCTCATTTTATAGCATGTACTGGCCTTTCATCTGCTAGGAAGCTGGCCGAAATGTTTATTACCCATCTCTATAGACTCCATGGCATCCCAAAAGGATAATTTCAGACAGGGGAGTGCAACTGACTGCCCGGTTCTGGCGTAGATTCGTGGCAATGGTGGGGTCTTCACAGGGACTTAGTACAGCCTTCCACCCAGTGACGAATGGTGCAGTGGAGAGAGCAAATGTGATGGTGGAGTGCTACTTGAGATGTTATGTCCAGTACCAACAGACCGATTGGGCTGAACAACTCCCCTTTGCAGAAGTTGCATATAACAATGCAGTGCACAAAAGTACGGGGTTTACCCCATTCCATGTGGCCACAAGGCAGGAGTTCATCCCAATTTTCAGAGTGTCCTCAAGTACATCCCAATGACACGAACTTGCAGGAGTGGATAGCCCGGATGCAAAAACTTTTTTGCCACATATAAAAAGAGTGCCGATAAAAGGCGGAAGGCGCAAGGACCTTTCCATGTAGGCCAGAGGGTATACCTATCCACTAAATATCTCAGTCTGCCGTTGCCCTGTAAGAAACTTGTGCCCAAATTCATTGAGCCTTTCCCAATCGTGCGAGTTATTAACCCGGTCACAGTGCAGCTAAAACTCCCCCCTCTACTGGGGAAAACACCTCCAGTCTTCCACTGCAGCCTGCTCCAATCAATCCAGGCCTCTGATATCAGAGGAGACCCACTATGGCCGCCAGCCTCGGTTACTATAGATTGGGAATAGTACTATATAGTGCAAGATATACTAGATTCCAGGTGGCACAGGGGACGGTTACAATACCTTATTTTATGGAACCACAGATATCCCACAAAATCAGGGGAAAGGGATCCTTCATCTCCTAACTAACTGTATTTCGTAGCTCCTCAGAGGCTGTCTCCATGGTAGGGGGCCGCATGTCAGCTCCAAGGCCTGAAGCTTCCATTCATGGGAGAAGACTGGGCCAGCTGCCAAGACTCACTGTCCCACTTACACAAACTGAAGAAATTCAGGCTAACAATCCATGATTAATTGCCGTGTGGTTTCACTCTGGGTCACAAGGGGATGGGTGTGCATACATGCGGGGTGCGGCTTATTTTAATTACCAATGTAGCTATAAAAGGTGATAGGAAGCACAGGGTAGCAGCTCTGACAATTTATTCATTGCCTTAGTGCTTTGTTGGTCAGTTCGTGCCAAAGGAAGAATATAGACTGCATTTCAAACCGTTTCTGTGTTTGGCTGGTTTCATTATCCCTTCGGAACCTGACAGTCACTCTCTGTTCTATTTTGTTGGAAAGGTGGCTCATCTGCCCATGACTTTAAAGGATGGGAAATGGCACCATATTTGCATTACATGGATCACTCGGGATGGCATATGGTCCGCGTATCAAGATGGAGTGGAGCGTGGTGCCCGTGACAACCTAGCATCTTGGCATTCAATCAAACCTCATGGGGTGATAATCTTGGGCCAGGAACAGGTATGTCTCATTTCTCCACATGATGTTGAAAATTAATGACCAAAATAATATTCAAGCAACTTGACTAAGAGTTGAACTAAAGGAGCAGAATTTGAGCCTAAAAGATCCCCTATTAGTTTTCTCTTGACTGTGCCAAACCAATCAGCCTTAATATCTAGAAAATTAAAAGATTTTTGATTTAAACTGGAGTCCCTGAAACCCAGGGGCCACAAGCATGAAATGGCTGTTTCAACCCTATATGGTTTCTGTTCTGACCCCCCTCGTCCCACACCAACGCACACTCTGAGCCAAAGATAAGTTACGGCATTTAATTAACAGACAGACAGGTCCTTGGCAGAAAACCAGCATAGACAAGCTTGGGCAGCAATCCAGCACAGATAAGGCTTGGCAGCAATCCAGCCTACCAAGCTCACAATAATGTTCTCCGACATTAATTCCTGCATTGACTTCTGCAAGAGGGACATGTGCACAAGCAGTCTTTTTATAGTTTGGAGAGGAGCCTAATGACCACCAGCTGAGTGCAATTACCTCCTGTAACTGCGCAACTGTTCTTGACGCCTATTAGCCCTTCGGTGCCGTGCTTCCAGGAACAACTCACTGCTGGTGTCCGGCTCACTCCCCCTTGTCTCCTTCCCACTAGTCCATGGCTCAGGTGCCTCCTGATGGCCAACCAGCCTCTCTGCGCCCTGCTCGGAGTCGGAACCCTGTCCAGGGTCCTTCACATCCTCCAGAGCTGACTCATAGGGCCCCTCGCTGTCAGAGTCTGGTGGCAACTCCAACGGCTCCTGCTGGGCCACAACAAGTTTCCTATTGGTTGTCATTCATTAACTGCCCTATTCCTACAAAATATGAAATTCAGCCCTCGAAACTGAAGAATTGGCAACCTCTGCACTAAAATTAATAGTTACCTTCAGTAACAATATTTTTCTATCCCGCTATTTTCTAGTTTTCCTTCAACTTTTTAATCTACTCTGATTCACCCATTGTTGTTTTATTCCTTCCTATTTACTTTGCTTATTTCCCCATTTCGATGCCACAGGATACGCTGGGAGGGAGATTTGATGCGACTCAGGCCTTTGTTGGGGAAATTTCTCAGTTCAACATGTGGGATCGTGTCCTGACGCCAGCAGAGATCATAGGTCTGGCCAACTGCACCAGCCAGCTGCAAGGCAACGTAGCCCAGTGGGATGAGAAGTTGGTTGAAGTCCATGGAGGGGCAGCCAAATTAAGTTTTGAGATCTGCGAGGCAAAAATGAAGGCATGAAGGTCTTTCGTTCCTGTCACAAGAAAGGAGCATGCAAGCCCAATTTCCTTCTTTCAATCTGCTTTGGGAAAGAAGGAACAACAGTTCCTTTCTCCCATCCAGCAACTTCTTACATTCGGCCTGGAGAAGGGGAAGTTGTGCTTGCGTGCGTGCGTGAGTGTGTGTGTGTGTGTGTTTGAGAAAGAGAGCATGTGTATGCAAGGAAGCCTTCTAAACTTAAAAATGAAATTAAGACACTATTTTTCATTGTTTAAGTAAAATATTTTTAAATTCATTCTGTGAGTGACTAGACATTCCACTAAGAAAGCTAAAGTAGTTGGAAAGTAGCCAATCTCTGAAGAGCAGTATGAGAAAGGATAAAAACTGTATCATTGAGTAGGAAATTGTTGGCAGAACTAACATCTCCAACATTTCCAGTCTGTCCCATTGCTGATAGTTTCAGTGATGAAACTTGAACTCTGTTGATTGGGATTGTAAAAGCATTAAAGCACTCTTGTTGACATTTGCCCACTATAAGCCATTGACCATCTAGAATACACAACCCAATATTCTTCTAGTATCTGCATGTCCTCACCAGGATGTTCAGCTGTTTTATCTTTCTTCTAGCTTTAGTTCGTAGTCTTCCTTGTAAAGCATTGTCACTAAGCAAAAAGTGCCAGCAGTTTCCTTAACTTCACAAAGGCCTATGTTTGATGTTCAATTTTTTTTAACACCAGAGGCATCATTTCCCTAATCGGTTACTTGAATTCCTGCCAATCTTTTTTTTGTTTCTCTAGATTATATATTTTCAAACTCTTTTTTAAACCTTTCTTATAAGCCATAATGACAGATTTTAAGAAGGACAAGTTCTAAGTGGTAGGCATGGAATAGGAGCAGTCTTGGTCAAGCCTTTTTTCTACCCCAGTTTTCCCTTTCATTGTTGCCTTTCCCTCCTAAGGGCTGACTCTCACAAGCTTGGCTCATTTTGTTGAACATCATCAGTGACTTGCAGCTGATTGTGTGTGAATCGTGTTCATTAAAAAGCATTGTGTCTGAAGTGATGTGGTGTGTGATGTGGTACGATATGAAAACTTTTGTTATGCTCTATGATAGCTTTTTTATCCATGCATTCTCCTTCTCCTCTTCCTATGAATTTCAGCGATTCCTATGAATTTCAAAGATTCATCTGCAAAAGTCATTCTTACTGTAGGATTCTGAGAGTTGAGATCTATGTACCTGAATAATGCCCAAGTTGAAGAAAGTTGGCCAAACTATTTGACTGGTTGAATTGTTGATTCCTGACAAATAGAAACCTGTCGGGAAATAACATTTTGAGACCACACAAAAGCCAATATAATGGTTAGGGTCTAACAATCTGATCCTGCCATCCAAAAACATCACCACAAAAAGTCATACATCACTGCACACATTTCAATAAATATATCACATCCTGCAAAACTCTGTAAACTGCAGAGGAACACAATAGGCAAGGCAGTGCAATTGAGAAAGGGAGACTGTTGGTCAAGGAAATGAATTCATTTACTGTAATTGACATATCAGCCCAAGACAGAGAGATTCTCCACATTTTACTGAGAGGTTCTGCTGCAGTGATATCATTGCTATTTGTCTTATCCCTGATGCATACTAGATGTTCAGTATGCATCCTCTTCCGCTGCATTATTAGCTCACAGATTTGTGGATAAACTTATAAGTGTGTCACTGAAAATACGGTTGTGTGTCTTACTTGACAGACAGCCCCTTAGTTAAAGGAGCTTTTGGAAATCAAATGCAGATGGGTTGTATTTTGGTAGTCAAGGCATGCACCTATCATGGGGCTGGCATGCAAAGGCTACAGAGGGGACAATTAATGTTTCATACTAAGGGAGTAAGATTTTCTGATTTCTCTTTGGCTGGCAATTGAGACTTTAGGGTTTTGTTTTAATCCTTCCTTTTAAAGATGAATTAAAACTATGATAGGGCTTCTACTACAGTGTTTGGATTCTCCTGCTTTATTTATTTATTTATTTATTTATTTATTTATTTATTTATTTATTTATTTATTTATTTATTTATTTATTTTATCCCACTATTATTATTTTATATAAATAATTCAAGGGGCAGATGTACCTAATACTCCTTCCTCCTCCTATTTTCTCCACAACATACCTGTGAGATGAGTCAGGATGAGAGAGTGACTGGCCCAAAGTCACTAGTTGGCTTGCATGTCTCAGGCAGCATTAGAACTCACACCGTCCCAATTTCTAGCCTGGTGCCTTAACCACTAGACCATACTGGCTGTTTGTTCATGGCAATCACAGTCAGATGTGTGCAAGGAGGTGCAGAACAGATTCTCAGACCCCTTGTGAACACCAGGCAGAGCGTTCTGGCCTAAAAGAAATATAAAATGAATGGTCAGAATTTAGACATCAGATCTTTGGGTTGTTACAGAGGTGGGTTTCTGCTGGTTCGCCCCAGATCAGACGAGCCAGTAGTGGCAGTGGTGGGAGGCTTCACTCACCCGCCAGACGCTTCTGTACATGTGCAGAAGCATCGCGCGAGTGCGCAAACGCACACAAGCGAACTGGTAGTAAAATAAATTGAAACCCACAACTGGGTTGTTAGTATGTTTGTTGTACTAGGTAGGCTGGTTGAGTGAGATAAAAATATTTGATCCTCTGCAAATTCTTCATTTTCCTTGCAGTCAATAAAGAAAATGCATTGGACAGTTTATTATTGTTGCACGTTTGCAGACATAAATACATTTCCCAAGTCATTTGTCCTGAAGAAGAAAGGGTCCCTTTCTCTCTTGATAAGTACTGATCTAATTTCTTTGCTCAGTAGAGCATCTCTTGCCAGTAGTATGACAAATGAATCCATCTCAGTGCAACACTTACATATTAGAACTCAATGTTCTTTCAGGTCTTAATCTTAATCAAAACAATGATACATTTCAGTCTTCTCCAACCTGATGCTCCCCAAACTCCCAGCTAGCCCAATGTCTGGAAAGGCTGTTGAACACTAGTAGAGTATATTAGTAATATAAATAATGTTGTTAGTAATATTTTCTAGGGAGTGAAGAAAGCCCTGCATTACAGCCACAAGACACAACTTTATCCCCACACTGACTTCCTCACATGAAAAGCAAAGATCACATGAATCTATTCAAAATATATTTTCACAAATGTGTCATGTGATCTTGGCTAGGTTACTAACAAATAATATTCAATTCTAGGTAAAGCTAAATGAGTAAGACAGCCCAGGATGCTGCACTAAAAACTGCAAAGACACTTAAAAATATTCAGCTCTCCACACTTTCCAGCAGAGAACTAGCTGTGTTCCTATTCTTATTCCAGTCTGGATTTTCTTCTTATTGTGCCTCTCCTGGGACAAAAATAAGACACCTTAAAATGTCTTCAGCATTCCAGGTTTTCAAAAAATGGAACCAAAAAAAATGGAGGGAGGCACTGGAGAGCTAAAGAATCTGCTCTTACGGTAAAACACAGTCAGCAGTGCTGATTTGAGTGGCAGACAACACAATTGTTTGAGAAATTCTAGTGCATTGGCCCTTTTTTGTATTATGCTCCCTCCCCTACTATAAACGTTTCTACCTGACTATACAAAATATGTATACTTGTCCTTTCTCCTTTAGTTTCTTTCTGATCAGATGGAGTGAGTGAGTATGAAGGCAAGGTAGAAAAGCTTTGTTCAGATTATCTGGGCAACCATTAAGGAGACAGTTATAAATGAGGATTTTCTTTTAATGGATGAAAAAAAACTAATATAGCCTTCTCTGACTAGGTGTCCTCCTGATATGTTGGATAATGTGATGCACATGTGGGAATTATGACACACATTCCTTAACTGTGCAAGTAGCCTTGCACATTTAAGGAACACCAGACTGGGAAGATGGACATAGTGTGTAACCACTTGTACAAATATTACATATAAAATGGAGATAAGCATTGTTTTCATCAGGTGTACGCTGCAGAAGCATATTATATGCAGACAGGTTGCCTCTACGTAGTTCTCCACAGCACATGTGTAATGATACAACAGTGTAAACCAGCTCTATGAATTATAAGAATCATCACTCCAACAGGCCAATCTTTAATGTGTACCACTAAAAAGGTTAACCTCAAATTGTCTCATTGCCTAGGAGGATCAAACTATTTAGAGGAAGGAGTGAGCGATCGAAGAGAAGCAATCCTGTTCAAATTGTAAACACTGTGATCATAATATCTCAAGCCTGTGGGAAAGAATAAGTTCTCCAACCATCACCTTCTTCTCTTTCTCTCTTCCTCCTGTATAGCTGTTTAAAAGGATGTGATATATGTGTGCACATGTATGTATCATAATGTTTGGAGTTTTTTTGTTTTTTGGGTATATTTGACAGTTGACAATAAATTTGATGTTTATATTTGATTCTCTTATAGATGAGTACATTAAATAGAAAGCTGATACACTACATAATATAGCCATTGTTAGAGTCTGATGGAAAATATTTGTTTCACTCTGTTAACAAAGAAAGAATATACATGAAAGGTAATTGATCAAAGGAGAAGAAAATGTAGCAAGCATTATAATTTTAGTGTAACGATATCTTTGTCTAAGAGAGCAAACATAATTCACCTATAATGTCAATTTATTCACTACTTCTTTACTATGTGCCAAAACATCTTGATCAAGATTGTACAACTTGTAGCAGATTCTTTCTGACCTGATTCCAGATTCCATTTTCTTCTGCCAGCATGGCCAAAACTACATTTGAAATAAAAATGCCTCTGAGCGTTACTTACACTATTATATAGATATTAGAGATCTGATTAAATTCATATCCTGCCTTCTTTCTAGGAGTTCAAGACAGTATACAACATTTCCTCTATTTTTTTTCTTTTATAAAAACGTTATGGTAGTACAATTATTCTGAGAGTGATTGACTGAGGTCCATTCAGTGAAAGTTTGATTGACTAATGAGATTTTTAGGCAGCCCCAATCTATCACGATTTTATGCAGTTTACAAAATAAGACAGTAATAAACATAAATCTGCATAACCTGAAAAAGAAAAGAAAATTCAGGAGAAAAAATAGTTCCCAAACTGAGGGATGACCTTAATGAGTGGTCTTCTATAGTTGTTAATCAGGAGGGCAAGACGATAATCCTTGAAACATCCCACATCAGTGAGATCTTTGTTGGAACTTTCTCTTCTGTCAACGCAAATCCAACCACAGGAACATCATGCTTCAAACCACCAAGAAAACCATTTGATCTAGAAGAATACCATCGTTATACAATATCATCATATTGAAAGTCCGTGTGAGATCAAATAAATTGTACCACCCACATCCTAACTCTGCCAAAAGTCATTAACAAGCCTAACTAATACTAGCTAATACTAACACAATATCGGCACTGGTCTGAAACCTGATTGAAAAGCACCTAATTAATTATATTCTCCAGGGAACGTTGAAGCTATATCCAACCACCTTCAGAAAAATTTCCCTCTAAAGAAAAGATTACAAAATAGAAGGAAATTGCAAAGTTTCTTGAAAGAAGTAGATACTCAAAAAAGTTTATGCCATTGCATATCACTTCTAATATAATACTGGTTGAGCTGAAAAATAATCAAAGAGAAATCTAATTATGATACGGGATTTGAGGAAGATGGGTGGCTCAAAAAAAGGAGGGTTTTTTAAAATTAATAGCAATACAAGCTTCTTCCACTATCACCACCACTGCTGAAATCATCTTTGAATGGAGGACAGAGAATTGCCAAATGGTCCATATTTGAAGAGCCACACATACCAAGCTTAAGCTTCAAATATATCCACTGTACACCATTTATACACTAGGTCACATGATCTAACCCCAAAGTCAGGGTTCCCAGTAACACCCCTAATGAAAGAAGACTCTGAGGCTTGAGTTTCCTCAAAGTTCCATTTTATTAGAGATGTCATATTGGCACATCTGGGAAAACCTGAATCTGAAAGCTTCCAGGTTTTCCCAACCCAAAAGAAAGTTCAAGTCCCTGCCTAATACCCACCTGTCCATCACATGATCCAATCAGGTATCATCCAAGCCAGGAGTTACCTCCCAGTCATCTCATCGCAGCTGCCAGGCCAGTTGACCTTGACTTTCTGAGAAAGAATGTTGTTATGGCTACATATCACCCACAGTCCCACACTTTGTATAATCCCCACTCTTGTTTTTCCCCAGTAGAAAATGTGGCAGGCCTGAAGTTCAATAGGTAAAAGATGGCTTCCAGGTCTGACACCCAATTTCAAACACTCTAGCTTAGCACTCCAATTACATTCAACCAACTCCTGGCAGCTCTGAATAGTTCAGAAGAGTCTTCTTTCCAGGACTCACTAGTTATAATGCATTTTAATTTTTTCATCCTAAACTGCAAAAAAACCCATTCAATTTGCTCCCGTTGTCTCTTCTCTAGCTTTTTCAAAAACATCTGCAGCAGTGTGCCAAAGTAAGCAGAAACATGAGGGTTCATGCTAATTAAATCTGAGATAAAAGTTAAGAAATGACAATCTTGTGTGTTTGATTGATATCCTACAGTAGGCTGGGGAAGAATTGCACAGGTTTCTCCTAATTGAATTGGCCAGAAAACTAGACCCATTTATAACATTAGAGAGTTGTTATCAGACAAACAATATTGGGATAGTTCTACAAATTAATTAAGATTATATAAGACAGCTTCCACAATTCCATAACACAGACTTCCTTTATTAAGCCTCTCAAGATATTCATATCACAGCTTCCAGAATTCCCAGTCAACACAGTCAATCTTATGATGAATATGGAATATTCAAAAAAATATGTAAGAGTTCAGTTCAAAGTATTCCAATCATCCTTTATCATATTGATCAGTTCAATTCTTAGACACCAATTCCTTGATTTATGAATCCTGATAAGACTACAAAAGATAATAAAATTCATAGTCACTGCAGAATTTCTTTTTTGGCAGAAGTTGCATGATAGATTGCTTCCAGCAGTATTTTTCCATATACTATTAAGTATTAGGAAACAATCCATCAATGAAATATCCACAGAGCATTATAAATCTAGTGGCCACCTGCAGAGTTATTTATAACATAAGGAGCAATAACAAACCAGGATCTGAATATTGAATTTCCATTTGAATAAAGCTCAGCTTTCCTCTGGCATCTTCTGCTTTCACTTTTTTTATGGCAGATTTGCAGTATTTCAAATCCTCAGGCATGACACATTGATGCAAAATTGATATACAAGCATAGGTACAGTAAATGAAGCACATGGAGTTCCTTCACATGTCTTACTCAAGGACTCCACATTGCAAAATATTATTATCTTTAATGGTATTATTTCTGCCAATTCACTCTGCTTTTTGCTCTTCTGCAAAGTACTGAATCTCAAACATCCACAGAGAGGAAAGTTGGTAAACTTAAATCACAATATAGAATAGAATAACAGAGTTGGAAGGAACCTTGGAGTCCAACCCCCTGCCTAGGCAGGAAACCCTGCACCACTTCAGACAAACGGTTATCCAACATCTTCTTAAAAACTTCCAGTGTTGGAGCATTCACAACATCTGGAGGCAAGTTGTTCCACTGATTAATTGTTCTAACTGTCAGGAAATTTCTCCTTAGTTCTAAGTTGCTTCTCTCCTTGATTAGTTTCCACCCATTGCTTTTTGTCCTACCCTCAGGTGCTTTGGAGAATAGCTTGACTCCCTCTTCTTTGTGGCAACCCCTGAGATATTGGAACACTGCTATCATGTCTCCCCTAGTCCTTCTTTTCATTAAACTAGACATACCCAGTTCCTGCAACTTATGATATCATGATAATGTTAAAAGAATAACTTGTCACTTGAGGCAAATATGTTCAAATTTGTATCATGATGGAAACATAGTGCTATTTTGGTATAATCTAGATGGGCTGCAAGCTCTTGTATGATGAATTTACAAATAAAATTATTAGACCTGCAATCTGTTCTCCTGAGTGCCAGTGTTAAGAGAGAAATAGCTCCTGGCAAAGTGGGCTTTCCCTGTGGCTTAAAGTGGCTTTATCCATCAGTCTATAGCTGGCAGTGTGGAAAGTTATCACTCAGCCCTCCCCAGAAAAATGAAATATCCTAGGAAATATTGAAAAGGCACAATATTATATTTCCCTGGATGTGAAAAGGAGAAACATTTTAAAGAGAAACTTCCTGCAGCTTCCTGCCTCCCCCCCCCACTTTTGTAAATGGGCCATTAAGAAGGCCAAGCTAGTCCCTTTACATAATAAAGAGGATGGGATTAAGGCATGATAATATTGGCCCTTTACCCAACTCACCACATGGCATCTAAGAACTCGACCAAACCTGGATTCAAAACGCAGCCTAGAAAGTTGCCCCTGCATGGCCCCATGGGAGTCTGAAAACCAATCAGAATACAAGATCAAGATCAAAGGCCAGAGAGGGCATAAAACCAGGGACTCAGCATCTCAGCCCTTCCTTCTCTTCTTCTCCACCAACACTGAAGCATGTGATCACCTTTTCTGTTCAGGACTCAAGCCATGTGGTCCCGTCCACCAATAAACCATCTTTCCAAGCAGCCTCCATGTCTCCAATGTCTTTTTCCCCACTTGGAGCCGAACCCAGGAGGACATTTCTTTCAACAGCAGGAAACAACTTTATGGCAGAAACAGTTTTTAAACAAAGCATTAAATCTTACTCACATGAAAGACTAATCAGTTTTTCCATTATGAAAGCTGGTTCATAAACAGAAAATGAATACAGGAAGGACACGGTCTTTTAAAAGTGTAATCTGCCTGCTATACTCCGGACTTCTTAATATATTGGTACCTCCTTTTTAGTTTAGGCTTTGAAAATAAACTCATTTCCTTAAATGGTATCATTCTTTCCAAAACCATATTAATAAATTCATGGATATTAAATCAAAAGGGAGTGCTAGTGGGGCAGGTCCATCTCATAAATTTAAATGCCTTTTCCATCATTTTACAGGTTCAGCATAATGAAACTGGTAGACAACTCTATTTAAACAATCTCTGAAGTATGTAATATACAATTAATTTTTTTCCTTAGAACGTTTGATTTAGGATTATGAAGTCAAATACAAACATTTAAAAATGGCTGATTTCTTGAATCAGAGTCATTATATTATTTGCTCTCAATACCCTTAATAATAGAAAAATTGCTTTGTGGCTGCTGTTTTCACCCTAGAGACCAATTATTTACTAGGCCTTTCATTTGCTCCCAAGAGCTTAGCTTTATATTCTATATCAATTTTGTAAGAGGAATTAAATTCCTTTTGTGAGTGGCAGCACAAGGAAACAACAGCCAGCGACTTAATAGCCAGCCATCAACACCCCAATCAACATCTAAAAAGCCACACACAACAGACACCATAAAAATGCCACACACAGAATAACCCAAAGCACACATTTTCTGCTAGAGAGAAATTCCCTGAGGATGGGCTCCAGCATGAATCTGAAAGCACAGAAGGCTAAATCTATGGTTCTGGTGACTGAGCCAGATTGGATCCTACAACGTTATCCTGGGACACGTAGATTTGCCTTCATTCGTAATTAAATTCCAGCTTAGAAAATAGAAAGTCTTTATGTAATTCCAATGTAGAATTATTATTTTTTTACTATGTACTCAAAATTGCCTTAATTTTATTTATAATTTTCATTTATGCCTGGAGACTGTAATCAACTTTTAAATCTACTGTTCTAATTAAGAGCTGTCGTATGTAAAAAGTTCTACAACCTTTTACATTTTGAGTTCATTTTAAATCTTTTACAATAAAAATACACATTGTTGTTAACTGACAATAGCAGCAAGTATGGAATAATAGACACATAGCAAATACTGTACATAAGCAATACATCTCCCATTTTTCTGATCTAAAGAATAAAGTTTATGCCTCATTTCTATAAAGTTCAGCTTCATCTCATCCACTATGGTTTCTAATCTGCATAAATTCAATCTTTCTAACAGAGTGCAAGACATAAAAGAGAGATAAGAAGTGACATGTAACTTTGTGGATATTGATTTCTGACTTGCTTTATTTGCTGCTTTACCACATAGTTCAAGAACGAATTCAGCTCTTGTTGTTCTAAAAATTTCTAAAAATTGATTAAGAAGGTGATTATTCAATACATATCCCCACAGAGCAATAATTTAAATGAAGAAGAGCAAAGGGAGTTTTCCATTTACCAATGAAACAGTCAAAAGGTGATAGGATAGCCCTTTAAACTGACAGAGAAGCAAAATCATAGATCCAGTTTGTAATGTATTGAATGTATACAGTTATATTAACTGTGCTAAAATGAAACTAACCTTTAGATGACCCTAATTGTTAACTGTGCCTAAGTGAAACTAACCTTTAGATGACCCCAACTGTTTTGAAGGGAAAATTAGAACATTTATATTTGGGCGGGCTTTTTCTAGTTCTAAGATTGGTTAAGGCCCTGTGGGCCTAGAGCAGTGGTAGTCAACCTGGTCCCTACCGCCCACTAGTGGGCGTTCCAGCTTTCATGGTGGGCGGTAGGGGTTTTGTCCGATACTGAAGCACTTTCCTTTTTTTAATTTAATTGACTTTTTAAAAAAAATCATAGCATTATTTAAAAATTTTCATTAGGTTTTCATAAAATCACCATTACTGTGGAACCGGAGGGCGGTTAGAAAATTTTACTACTAACATAGATACAAAAGTGGGCGGTAGGTATAAAAAGGTTGACTACTCCTAGCCTAGAGTATAAATCACAGGCATTTGCCTGCAGTTCCTTAGTTCCATTTTTGAGTCAATAAATACTGTTGTAACTATGCTGGTCTAATTCTTGCCTACTGAAGCCCACTACACAATACAGTCCATTTCTCTACAAAACCACAAATCTCATGTGTCCTTTTAATGGTCATGAAGAAAGCAAGGCAGGCAAGTTTTGATAGATGGCTAGAGTGGAGGTGGAGCTCCTAGCTGCTGACCCCAGAGGTGGATGAGGGACAAGCTTTTTTCTTCTGCTCCTCCTCTCAACCTAAATCAGCTGCCAGAGCTGGAAGGGTGTCAGAAGAAGAATAGAACAACTCTTTTACCTGCCAAGTCTCCAGTTCCAAGGGTCAACTCCTTGGGATCAAAGGTCTGATAGATCAAGAGGTTCTTTTTCCATTTCTGCTAACTGTGCCAGCTGGTCTCCACACTGACAAGGCTAGGAGTGGTAACAGAAATGGAGGTGTCCATTATTTGTCCCAGTTGCTTTTTCAGCCAATCTGAGAAAAACTGACAGAGGCCAGGTGGGACACCGTACAATTACCCCAATGACTTTACCATTCGTTTGAAAGCTCATATCGTGGTTGGGTTGTTTTTAAACATAAGTTTAGACTTTTACAGAAGAATGCTAGATCCCACATTTAAAAATAGCCTGAAAAGCGAGAGGGGGAAGGCTTCTCTCCAGCTTACCTTGCAACCAATTCCACCTGCTCATCTGTCAGCAGTTAAATCAATCTATGCCTAAAATAGTGGCTTGGTATTTCTGGAGGAATGGTAAATCCATGTTCAAAATCAGCTCAACAACACCTACCAGGCAAGGTGGGTGCATCCATACAGTGACAGGAAGATAGACTATGTGCTCTCTCCCTCATTTTGCTTCATTTCCCACCCACCCCCTTTGGTAGCTTTTGGGGATGATCCAGCTTTCTGAATCAAGGTTCAGCTCACAAGCCTGGTTGGCTCAAGGCAGAGGTGGGTTGCTAATCTTTTTACTACTGGCTCTGCATGCGCAGAAGCGTCCGGGTGGGTGAGTGGAGTCTCCTGCGGCTGCTACTACCGGTTCGGCTGATCCAGGCCAAACTGGCAGCAACCCACCTCTCATCCGAGGGGAAGCCTTGGTGGAAAGAACTGGACTATCTGATTAACTTCAAAAAATGTCCTTAGAGGATGATGTCCAGGCACTGAAGTATGTGTTACCTAAAAGTTCTGGTTTGATTCCACACCTTTCCAAGGGTCACCTGATGAGTTCTTGGACCATATTGCAGAGAGGCATGTCAGTCTTCACCAAAACCAAGATTATCCTGACTTGTTGCTTCATTAAGGGGGGAAAGAATTCTGTAACACCAGAACAGCAAGGAGAACTTCAAGCAGCCTCTGAGGATGAGATGACAGCATTGTCACAAGCAGGAAAAAAAGTTGCTGGGGCAGCTTAATGCTGTGGCTAGGGTACAAGTAGAGAAAGGCCCACTAACCTTTACAGTATAGTGATACAGTTCTACCACAATATTCAGGAAATTCACAATGCCTCAAAACCAGTTGGGGGGTACGCATTCAAATCAGACCTGGTGGCCTTCATACACAGGATAATGTTTATTTTACACCAGAATAGAACTACAAAAGAAAGCAAGGAGGGTTGATTGCTATCAAAGAAACATTTTCCCAATGAAAAAAACAAAGGATTCCATATAAAGAATTTAATTAAAATTATACAGTTGAAGGGAAAATTATAAATATCTATCAAGGTGAGAAGTTTCACACAAAACAACAGATTGCCTAACAATGAGTGGGGGGAAATGGCATTTCTACAAAGATTGTAGAGTAGAGGGAGAGGATGAGATGGAGCAGATCAATGGTTAAAAAAAGAAAATTAAAGTGTTTAAACTCCACATGGAATCTTCTAAAGGATGCTAAAGGAAAGTGAACGTTATCTTGATTTTAAAAAGAAACCATAAAGAGAGCTGAAAAACATGATATACATCAAAGCTTCTCCTCTTAAAAATAATTAATTTAGCAAATGGAAAATTTTCAGATGCATATCAAAAAATTCAGTTAATATAAATATTTAAGTTGAAGAGGTTACTGGGAATTAAAAGGCTACTTTTTATACAGGAATATCAAATAGAAACTGAGGGAGAAACTTTGAACCTAAGACTTTTCTCAGTAACTACTTGCACATTATCAAAGAAGAAGACATTTTTAAAAAATAGATTTGCATAAAATGAACAGTGTTCTGCTCCAGCAGTATATAGCTCGTGTAGGAATTAAGAACTGTCTTCTTCAAAAAACTACCTCATAGGAAATGCAGGCAGAGACTGCCTTATGAGAAATGTAGTTCCATGACATGTGATCACATCTCTGTTTCTGATTGGCCACCGGGGCATTCTGCCTGCATGCAAAGTTTATTGCCGGTCAGTTTAAATGCCTTTGTGAACCAAAATAGTAGTGTTTGTATCTTTGCTCAGCCTGGGAGTGAAATCATCATCTTTTTACACCACATGATGGGACAGATTATGGAAAGTCAGAAGTATCTTAACACTGAACTGTAAGTTTTGCTATTAAGAATGCCTGATAATAAACTTGATCTGAATGAGATTCCTAAGCGTGGAGTTAACTGCATGCCCCGAGCAAGCCTACAATGCTCAAGGCAGAACAAACAGTCTTACATAAATTGAACAATGTGCATAAAATGATCATTAGCAAACATAGACAATATAAACATCTTTTGTGCTCTACCCCAGTTAAGCAGTTCTCTCTAGCCATAGCAGAGAGATTGCAGTGCCATAATTTATTTATGTATTTATTTATCTAATTCATACAGCCACCCATCTCACAGAATAAGTAACAGTTGTTGGCTTACAACAAGTTAAAACAATGAATTCATACTTAAAATCATATTTATTAACAATTAAAATAAAAACTATCAAAAAGCTGAGCTACATCAAAGTAGACAAAGTGACTCATTTATTTATTTATCTAATTTTTCTTATGTTTTGAGATTTCAGGTCTCATGAAAGGTATAATTATCAGTTACTGTAATCACTTTAGCTGTCTTTTCAGTTTGTACATTGAGAAAGCTCTCAGGAATGTTCCTTATACTCCGTTCAGGAATTCATTGAAAAACTATTATTGAACGCATAGAAATTGTGCATTGTGCAGAGATATTTTAAACCATGTGGTGATTGCCAGTCAAATTGTTCAACCGAAAGCTCAGGAGGTTGCCTTTAAAAAGAAAGGGAGGAATCCTAGCTCCATTATGTAGTTATGTTCCATTAACTGTGGCAGTGCAAATGGCAGACGTATCAATTATCGAATCATTATTGTAAAACATTATAAAATGACTAATATGTAATTCTAAGCAAGCATATTAAAGAAAGAATATTTATTAACAATTAAAATAATTGAATTAAAATTAAAACACTGATGGTAATCTTGATGGAATAAAAATAACCGGAGACGCTAGCAGGAAATGAAAGCAGTAATGCTCATGAAAAATTTAGAAGGCAATCCCAAAGTACAGCACATATAAAGCACATTTTGTGAAATACAAACAAATAGTTCCAATATATTCATATATAGCAACCTTCAGCAAAGTTATTTTGAATTTCCGCTTTCCTGATACCCTCTCTGAAGTTTCAGGCTACCTGTCTTTCTCCTGCTGAGTGATTTGCCATTACCACCACCCACTTTTCACCTCTTGTTTGTGTCATTTTTGAGTTTCAGATCTTTCACTAAGCATTTTGTAAAGCCACACTGGCTTCCCCCCATGTCCACCATTTCATTTCTGGATTTTTTTTGCAACTGTACATGTATTATTGCCCAGTATAGTTGCCCCATCCAATATTTTTACAAATGTGTATATTCTCTCTCTCTGTCTCTCTCTCTCTCTCTCTCTCTCTCTCTCTCTCTCTCTATCTCTCTCTCTCTCTCACACTCACACCCCCCCTCTCTGTTGTGTATGAATATGGTGTGTGAATATACCGAGAGAGAGAGAGAGAGAGAAAGAGAGAGAGAAATATAAATACACACACAAAAATATAGGTTTCTGTATTTGTTCTTGTTAAAATTCTTGTTTTCCTCCTCCAAATCTTAATAATGTACTCCAAGAAATGTGTTATTTTGTCCTATCTTTCTGTATTTCCTATATTATTTCTCTTCTCTTTCCCCATTTCTCTTCTCTATCTTTCTTCTACCCTTCTATATTTACAATATTATATTTGATAATGCTATATTTTTAACCCATTATCCAAGTCCTTTATAAATTTGATTGACCAAACTTGTTTGCAGTTACATAAATATTTTTAATAAATAACCGAATGAATTTGACACAACTTTTCAGCAGGATATGGAGACATTAATATACATTTTGCACAGGTAGTCCTTGACTTATGACTATAATTGAGCCCAAAATTTATGTTGCTAAGTGAGATATTTGTTAAGGAGTTTCCCCCCATTTTATGACTTTTCCTGCCACAGTTGTTAAGTGAATCATTGCAGTTATTAATAGCCCAGTGGTTAAAAGAATCCAGCTTCCGCATTGACTTTGCTGGTCAGAAGGTCACAAAAGGTATTCACGTGATCTGGGGACACTGCAACTATCATGTTTGTTTGTTTTTTCCCCCTCCCTTGAATTGTGAGCCGCCCTGAGTCCCCTCAGGGAAAAGGGCGGCATACAAATAAAGTAAATTCAAATTCAAATTCAAATTCAAATAAATATGAACCAATTGCCAAGCATCCAAATCTTGGTCACGTGACCCAGACAATGCTGCAATGGTCATAAAGTGTGAAAATAGTCATAGGTCACTTTTTTCAGTAACATTGTAACTTCAAACGATCACTAAATGAACTGTTGTAAGTTGAGGACTGCTCATGGCCAGTTAAACTAGTCACCCTATGAAAAATAAAATCAGGCTGGTTTGGCACAATTTCTTCTTGGTAAATCCATGCTGACTCCTGCCAAACAATGCTTCTTCCCTCTGTTTACTTACAATAAGTGCTTAATAGTACATTATAGAGTTTTCCCCAGTGTTGATGTCAATCTGATTGGTGTGTATTTATTGGTTCCTCTTTATCCCCTTTTTTGAAGGTAGGAACAATTATCCTTCTCCAGTCAAAATGGCAGATTTGCAATTTGGTTGACTATCCACTCGATTTAAAGAGAGCCTTCTAGAGGTTTGATTATTACTAATCTGCACATACCGATGTAGATAGTTCAGTGCTTACCCCCAAAGTAAAATTCAGTAAAATTCAAAACTCATAACCAACCTATTACACCAGGCAAAAAGCCCAGCATTTTCCCCTTCTTGAACCCCTTGATAATTGAGCCATGTGAAACTTTAAGAATGAAGAAAATCAGTATAGCTGTTTCCACAAAGATTAATGCTTGTTACATCAAATTGCCATCATTTCAGTCCTGTAGCTTCATTTGGGGGGGGGGGGGGGATTTTTGTCATTGCTTTTATGAAATCATAGGTAGTGAAAACCCTTTTTCCAATCTATTAGAAATCACTCAAAATCTATTAACAGCTTTAACATCTTGCAATTACCAGGAGGAGCCTGTAAGAGGTATAAATCCATTGACATCTTCCCTTAGGGCTACTTTTTTGTTAAGAAGTGATTGCTGATGTATCGACCTAATTTCTATTGCTTAAATAAATCTCTCAGTAAGAGAAGGACTCAGTAGTCTCCTGTTCTCTACTGTTATTACATTTCCCCACACCACCCCCAGCCCTAACTAGTCCAGCACAAACAAAAGACATGGTGGGAAGATTCAGACTCCTGTGACTGAAGTTCTTTGTGTTTAATACCAGCACTCAGACATGCTAGAAGAAATCTGAGTCTGGGAGGGTAAAATATCCTACCAACAAAATGAAAATGGTGGCTGAGTGGAAGCTTCTATAATCTGTGGCTTCATGGTTTCTTGGTGCTTGGTCTTATTTTTTCTCCACCTACTATATTTGTTCAGGCTTTGGAGGAGTAGATACCTTTCCTTTATGGGTGATGATTCTCTGTTCTGGCTGTCTCATTTAAGAAATGGGCCAGATAACTTTCCTCTGTTGCTCTTTTTAAGACGTCTCCAAATAAAAATAAGATGGAATCAAGAGAAATATAGTGACTGATCAAGGTTTTGTTTCTGAAGTCATTCATGAAGTGAAGAATCTTCCTTTAAATGAAGTCTATTTGCTTATATTTGGAAGAGTTCTTGGCATATGCTTTCAGAATCCAAACTCATCCACCCAGATTTTTCTCAGACATTTTGTTGTATTTTTGGATCAGTTAACAAAAGCAGGTTTCTTTTCAGTAATTTTGTGGCATTTCTTATTTATATACCAGTTTCATGAGAAATATTTTTGTGTTTGGTCTGTGCAAATTTATGTGAGAGGTTTAATATTGCTCAAAAGACTCCTGACTCTTATTCTGCTATTGTTTCAAGGTGGAATAATGCAGGAGGGATTGAATTTATGAAGCTGTACGTCATAGGTAGTGTGAAAAAAGTTAAATCCAACTTGTTGCTACTCCTTGCTGTCAATCCCATTTTCTGAGAGTGGATTTGGGGAGGGAGGCAGCTGATTTCTCTCTGCTTGTATGACAGCTGCCTGGTTGTGAGAAATGTCTGTGACAGCTTGAAAATTTTGACCCACGGAATGGTTGCTAAGGTAATTGCCCTTCCACCTCCTCATTACACCTACAGAGCATTGATATAGTTTGTGAAGCGTATGGCACACAAATAGAACTATTTTGCATAGCATGTGGGATGGGGTGGGAGTGTCACAATGCCAATATGTTGTTAAGAAACCGGAGGAGGAAGAAGCTGTAGCTAAACAACCAGTTTCTCTACTTTTAAGTACAATTGTATGTCTATTCTGTAGAGTCTAATGGTATTTGATTAAGAGATCCGTGAGGACATTTTAAAAAGTCAAGATGGCAGTTGCAACTGCACATTTGCTGTGCCATCTTTGTTTGCTTGTTATTGTGGGCAGTCCCATGTTTGATGAATGGAATGGTTCTAACACTATTTTCTATATCGCTTATTGAATTTGGAGTATGAGGGGTGTGTATGTGTGTATACATAAATGTTTTAGAAAATTACTCAGAATTGTATGCACATGTGTTAGCAGTGAGGAAGTATGTAAACCTATTTCAGTTTAGGTCCCAAAAGACCCAGGTGCAGGGTTCAGTTCAGAATTATGTGTCTCAATTATTGGCAGATTTTTTGATAGGAACTTGCCTTCATCCTTTCATTCAAGATATCAGACATTATCATACAATCCTAAGTCACGTGGACATCTTGCTCAATTGGAACCTTTGGTCAAGAATTAATGACTGAGCAACTGATCCTGGAATAGAGTTGGGTTTATTATGTTTATGTGCTGATCATTTTTCAACATCTCAAATTGGTTCTTTATTTTCCTGATTTAGATAGAACCTTATGCTACCTCTAAGTCCTTCTAAAACCTGTGACCAAATAGTAAATTGAATTTAACAAAAGGAGAACTTTATTAAACATATATCAAATAGGTAATAGTATTAACTAGAAAACATTGAATACAACTGAAATTAAATCAAATTTCATTTTTATTCTAATTCCATTCATTATTTGGGGGAACGGAACCCACAACCCAAAGAATAAATATGGCCCTTGCCCCAGGTAAACTTATGTCCACATATCCAACATTTCCTCTACAGAGAAAAAGAGGTTTTATAATATAAAATGTGTATTAAATAAAACTGTAAAAAAAATGGAAATATCAGGGGGAGCCCAGGTGTAACACAGTTGCCTTTTGTTTTGAAATGTAATATTTAAATAATTGGGATATAGTTGCAACATATTTTCTTATGATCTGCTATGACTCATACATTAGATAGATAGATAGATAGATAGATAGATAGATAGATAGATAGATAGAGATAGAGATAGAGATAGAGATAGAGATAGAGATAGAGATAGAGATAGAGATAGAGATAGAGATAGAGATGATAGAGATAGAGATAGAGATAGAGATAGAGATATTGTTAATATGGAAATGTAGTGTGAAAAAAATAATGTAATAAAGTAGTGAATAACAAATCTCATTTAAAGCTAACAGAACATTATATAAAATTCCTGTAAACAGTCTGATTGTTAACATCCACTCTCAAAGATGATTGTTAGGGTGCTTTTCTCTAAGAAGCAAGTTCTGTTGTTATAGAAAAGGTCATTGTAATTGTGCTGTAAACAATTTAGTGTACTGGTAGCAATAAAGGAATAAAGGAATCAAACAGCTTTTTCTTCTGAACAGGTGACTTGATATCTCTCTGAAAAATATTATATGTAGAGACATGCTTTAAAGGGGACAACAACACTGTATTTGAAAACTCAAAAGACCTAAAGAGTATTTTGGATGTAATGCTCAATGTCCCATCACCAAGATAACATGTTGTTCAAACCAGAGTGGGTTGCTAACCAGTTTACTACCAGTTTGCTCATGCTCACGTGCATGCTTGCATACACAGAGGTGTCTGGGCGGGTTGGCAGAGCCTCCCGCCACCACCACTACCAGTTCAGCCAAACCAGGCCGAACCGGGAGCAACCCACCCCTGGTTTAAACCATCCTTTGTAGGACCAATTTGTTCACAGCTACCCGTGGAAATATCCCATTCACCTCAGTGATATTTCAATGATTTATCCCATTCAGAGGAATCCAATCAATATTCCACATATCATTCTTTGTTTCTCAATGCTGCCAAGCATGCTTATCCCATTAATAGATTACGTATTGAGATGAGAAAGAGGGAGAGAAAAATTCAACAATTCTGTCAGATTATAAGGTAAGGCCTTGGAAATCCTTGCTTTCTGAACATTGAATCTACTTTTGACTACATACACTGTTTTTATAGCAACTTTAGGAACTTTACAAAAATAAATTAATACCTTTTGTACATAGATAAAAACACATGTTCTTTTGTACATTGGTCATAGTGACCCATCCAGTAGTCAGGCTGACCCAGAGAAATTCTAGTGCCTAAATAGGTGCTTATCAAAGCAATGTATTTCTTGGCCGCTCTGCCTGTCTCTTATCTGTAACCAATCATCAGGTGAAGTGTAGCAATGACCTGTACCAAGTAAGCAAGGACAGCCTGAATTAGCTGGTCTACATTTTTTTAAAAATCAAAACTCACTCATAAGAGTGCTATCTGTAGCTGCTACTGTTGATATCCTAATTACCTTGGCAATTGTCACAGGCTGTTACTTTTCGCATGCTAAATCCCATTAAATCCTATTGTCATTTTGATCAACTGGAAGGCAAAATCACACTTGGCCAAAAAAGAATTCTATTCTATTCTATGAGCAAATCACATGTCTGCTGAAGACTAGGTCACAAGGCTTTAGATGCCATTGAAGGAAAACCACTGTTCAGTGTTTCCACAGCCAGGAGAATAGTTGAATACTTCGTTTGGTGCTGAGGCTAGAATGTTATCTATATGCCCTGTAGTAGCGATGGAAAAAGTTCTCTACAGAACCATCAAAAAGTTTTATTGAGTGAAAAAGCCATCCTTGTGCTTGGGACCACAGAGATTATGAAAAAAAGAGGGAGCTACTCCACTACTTTTCCAGGTTGACATTCTAAAGAATTCTGAAAGTTGTATCCCAACACGGTTCCACCACAAAACCGCGGACGACAAAATCGTGGTCGACGAAAGCGCGCATTTGACGTCATCACAGTGCGACGAAAACATCGCGCTGTGATCGAAAAATGTAAAAATAAAGCGAAAAACTTACCCTAACCCCCCCAAACCTAAACCTAAACCTAACCCTTAACCTAACCCTAAATCTAACCCTAAACCTAACCGTTAACCTAACCCTAACCCTTAACCTAACGCTAAACGTAACCCTAACGCTCTAAACCTAACCCTAACCCTTAACCTAACCCTTACCTTTATGTGAATCGGCTTGCTTTAATTTTATTTTTATTTCAATTTTTAATTTTTTTCGTCGCGCTGTGATGACGTCAAATGCGCGCTTTCGTCGATCGCGCTTTTGTGGACCGCGGTTTTGACGGGTCACGTCCCAACACATTTGGAGGGTTGTGCCAACTTGGAGAAGGCCTGTCTTCAGGTTACAGTTTTATTAAAAACAATGCTAATGTGCATAAGCTCTGTCACTCAAGCTAAACATTAAGTTCTTTCATTCTATATTATCCAGGAGTATGAAGAACACAATCACTGCTTTTCTGTACATTTTCACCTTGAAATAATTCCCTGGGTATTTAAGCATATGATAAAGTGCACAACACATAACATTTACCCTGGAGTTGAATGAGATGATGACATTTTGAACATGATTGTGCAAGAAAGCCACAAGAAAGTCCTAATTGGTTCATGAGTGCATTTGCTTTGGCACATATCCCATCCATGCTGAATATTTGGCCATCCTAAGAGATTGCTACAGCCCACCTCAGTTCTCAGAAATTAACTGAGCCTGATGCAGTGGCTGCATGTGAGATGAATGGCTTGCTTTCCTCAGGGTCTATGTTGAAGCAAATTTCAGCCCAAAATCTGCTTTCAGTACTACATATAAGTTCTGAACTATGTGAAATAAGGTGTGCATTTGAAATAATGTGGGCAGAACATTCTTCATTCACAAATAAAATGCATCCCTTCTGGATATAGGATTTATAGATATCAGGTCCACACAGTTTGGGAGTTCTTGCGTAGGTAAAAAGAACAGATTGCCTTGATTTTAATTCATTCTATTGATTTAGAATGTAATGTTTATTTCTCATGCTAATCTATAATATGATTTGGTTGATTTTGGTTTAGAGTGATATACAGTATAAAACAACCATTCTGGTTTAAAAAGAATTAATTAAAAAAAAACACAGAGAAAAGGCCTACCTCTGCAAATCTAGAGAAAAACAGATAACCCTGCCCTCACATGTGTGAGATGATTCTTTCCTCTTTACAACATTGCTCTGCCCAACACAGTTTTTGACATAACAAAAAAGGCAGTGTACAGCCATAACAATATCCTACATAACTAACTTAGAGGCTAAAGTTCCCTTGAGCCTTTTAGGACTCTCATATTTGATGAACGGCCATTAAATGTTCCATGCCAAGGCCCTGCCTCATGTTTATCAGTCACCAATTCCCCTTTTTCTGAGCAGAAAGTTCTATTTCTGACAGGTTTTGTGTACAAATGCAGAAAAAAAGCTTCAGGGAGAAAAAAGAACTTATTTGACTTACTGTGGCTTTGATATGAAATATAGTGTTGTCAGAATCTGGGGCAACTGAAAATGTTAGCTGGAGACAGTTACTAAGCAACAGCTGCACCACGGGATATGAGTGAGCAGACAACTCATCATTCTCTCAGCAGCTTGGGGTCTTTGTGTATGTGGCAAAGGAAGCAGATGTGACATTATGAATGCTCACCTGTATGACGTAAGTGGCCTACATTTGAGAAACCGGCTGAGTATTAGTAGATAAAATGATATTTCTCGCATGTTGGATGTTCATCTCCTGTAGAGTCTTAGTAAGAATGCTTGACACAAGCATAAAACGTACTTACACTGTCACTTAATTTGGAAGCTCAATTGCTAGCAGGGAGCTCACAAATTGCCATATGTTATAATGTTATGTGGATGTTTGTCACTTAGTGTATTATATGATGGATGATCAGAAGGCTTGAAGCAAATGGAGAAGGACCACTTGAGCCAAGAGGAGACTCTTCTCTTCCTTCCCATGGTATACATTCTCTCCTATGTGACTCCTTTCTTGGTTACCAGAGTGCTGCTCCTCAGACTGATAAGCAATTAGTCATCCTATAGATGCCATTCTGAGGGAAATTCTTTGAGAAACTCATTCTGAGGTGACCTGAGTGTTGCCATCACAGCCTGCTGCAGCTATCTAACAAGGAATCACACTGAAGACCTTTGGGTAGGGCTTTGACTAACAAAGTTATAGAAAAAGAGAGGGGTTATAAGACACTTCCCCACAGATACTATCTGAACTATAACTGGTCCTTAGCCATTTCAATTCTGAACATTGAGAGCCAATTTTTTACTGCCTGAACTCGCACCTTAAATTAACTAACTTTGCGCAATTTATAATTTCTTCCTTTTCTTTCATCTTTTTCTTCTCTCTTTGCATGGGCTATGTATGAGGTACGCATGAGATGAATGAATGTCCCACTTTTATGCTCATATTGTTGTAAATTTTGTGTTTTTTAACTTTTACGTGGGGACTGTTTGGGGGAGTGTTTGAGTATGTGTGATTCGGAGGACCTGCCGGGAGTTGCGGGGGCCACGGGGGTGGTTGAGGGGACCAGAGACACGGGAGAGGGTCGGGGTATTGCGGTCGTAACAGGGAGGGGCAGATACGGCGGGGACTTTAGGGCAGGCCATTACCGGGGAAGGAGGGTTCGCTACATTACAGAGATCCCTCCTTCCGGCCCTAGGAGTCCCACTCCAAGACCAGATGGCGTAAGTAGTCAGGACCCTGGTCTCAGGCTGTTGTCGCTAAATGCCAGGTCTGTTGTTCATAAAGCTCCTCTCGTCCGGGACTTAATTTTAGACGAGAGGGCAGACCTGGCATGTATTACTGAAACCTGGCTGGGCCCAGAGGGAGGAGTCCCCCTTGTAGAGCTGTGCCCAGAAGGATTTCAGGTGCTGCACCAGCCGAGAGCCCAGGGAAGGGGTGGGGGTGTGGCCGCTGTCATCCGGGAGTCGTTAGTTCCTCGTAGGGTCCCTGCTCCGGAGATTGTCGGGTGTGAGTCTTTGCTGTTAAAGTTGGACCTCAAGGGTCAAGTGGGTCTGCTGCTAACGTACCTGCCTCCCAACAGCGTTGCAGCAGCCCTCGCCTCGCTCCTCGAGTCGGTAGCCGAGCTGGCAATTGAGTTCCCTAGGTTGATGGTCCTGGGGGACTTTAATTTGCCGTCGCTCGGTGAAAACTCTGATGGGGCGCAGGAGTTCATGGCTTCCATGACAGCCATGGGCTTGACCCAAGTAATTCGAGGCCCAACCCATTCAGCGGGACACATGCTTGACCTTGTATTTCTCTCGGAGCAGTGGATTTGTGATCTTGGTCTGAGGGGGAGCGACATCATACCCCTGTCGTGGTCAGACCACTGCCTACTGAGGCTCGACTTCCGGAGGCCAAACCCCCACTGTAGGGAGGAGGAACCGACCAGGTGGTTCCGCCCCAGGCGCCTTATGGAGCCGTCAAGGTTCCAGACAGAGCTTGGGGTTATTCCTGACACTCTCGCCCACAGTCCGGTGGAGACTCTGGCTGCTGCGTGGCACTCGGCAGCGTCGGAGGCCCTCGACCGGATTGCGCCACTGCGGCTCCTCCGAGGCAGCGGATCCCGGAGACCCCCTTGGTTTACCGAGGAACTCCGGGAGATGAAGCGCCGGAGGAGATGCCTAGAGCACCGTTGGAGGTCCGATAAGTCCGAATCGAACCGAGCAATGGTAAACACCTGCACCAGGGAATACACCAGGGCACTTAGGGCAGCAAAAAGATCCCACATAGCCACCCTGGTTGCATCCGCTGAGTCCCGTCCAGCCGCCCTGTTTAGGATAACCCGCTCCCTATTGAACAAAAGGGAGGCGGGGGAACCCTTGCAGGGCAGAGCTGAAGAGTATGCCCAATTCTTAGCGGACAAAATTGCTCGGTTTCGGTCGGACTTGGACTCCACCCCCGCAGTTCCAGCCGAGGCACAGGGGGACCAAGTAGAACAGCTCTGGGTTGAGTTTCAGG
The DNA here is from genome assembly GCF_009769535.1 of Thamnophis elegans. Taxonomy (NCBI): domain Eukaryota; kingdom Metazoa; phylum Chordata; class Lepidosauria; order Squamata; family Natricidae; genus Thamnophis; species Thamnophis elegans. The sequence goes on along the minus strand of NC_045547.1, from coordinate 31,089,035 downwards.
ACGTTACCCCCGGGGATGTGGACAAGGCCATGAGAGCTGTAAGTACCTCCACCTGTGTTCTGGATCCGTGTCCCTCATGGCTGGTTACGAACTGCAGTGAGGTGACACGAGGCTGGATCCAGGCGGTTGTAACCGCCTCCCTTCGGGAGGGGAACTTCCCCGCCGCACTGAAAGCGGCGGTGGTGAGAGCCCTCCTGAAGAAACCATCCTTGGATCCAGCTGTTCTTAATAGCTATCGCCCAGTCTCCAACCTTCCCTTCTTGGGGAAGGTTGTTGAGAAGGTGGTGGCCTTCCAGCTCCAACGGTCCTTGGAGGAAGCAAACTACCTAGACCCCTTCCAGTCAGGCTTCAGACCCGGTTACAGCACAGAAACCGCTTTTGTCGCATTGATTGATGATCTCTGGAGAGCCAGAGATGAAGGACATTCCTCCATCCTGGTCCTCCTTGACCTCTCAGCAGCTTTCGATACCATCGACCATGGTATCCTTCTGCGACGACTGCGGGAGGTGGGAGTGGGAGGCACCGTGCTACGGTGGTTCTCCTCCTACCTCTCGGACAGATTGCAGTCGGTGTTAGTGGGGGGGCAGAGATCGTCCCCTAGGCCCCTAAATTATGGGGTGCCTCAGGGTTCGGTCTTATCCCCCCTACTATTCAACATCTACATGAAACCGCTGGGAGAGATCATCCGCAGGCATGGGATTAGATACCATCAATATGCGGATGATACTCAACTGTATCTGTCCGCCCCGTGCCAACTCAATGAAGCGGTAGACGTGATGAGCCGGGGCCTTGAGGCCGTTATGGACTGGATGAGGGTTAACAAGCTTGTGCTCAACCCAGAAAAGACCGAGTGGCTGTTGTGTTTTCCTCCCAAAGATTTGACTAATATTCCACCACTCAGGCTGGGGGGTCAAATTTTACACCCCTCAGAGAGGGTTCGCAACTTGGGAGTCCTCCTGGATCCACAGCTGTCATTTGACCACCACCTAACGGCTGTGACCAGGGGGGCATTTGCCCAGGTTCGCCTGGTGCGCCAGTTGCGACCCTACCTGAATCGGGAGGCTCTCACAACAGTCACTCGGGCCCTTGTGATCTCTAGGCTGGAATACTGCAATGTGCTCTACATGGGGCTGCCCTTGAAGAGCATCCGGCGACTTCAGCTAGTGCAGAACGCAGCCGCGCGAGTGATTGCGGGTGCACCTCGATTCACCCGCATAACACCTATCCTCCGCGAGCTGCGCTGGCTGCCTGTCGATCTCCGGATGCGCTTCAAGGTGCTATTAATCACCCATAAAGCCCTACATGGCAGTGGATCTGGATACTTGAGAGACCGCCTTCTGCCAATTACATCCCTGCGACCAATAAGATCCCATAGACTAGGCCTCCTCCGTATCCCATCGGCCAGCCAGTGTCGGCTGGCAACTACAAGGAGGAGGGCCTTCTCAGCAGTAGCCCCGACCCTTTGGAACGAGCTCCCCGTGGAGATTCGTACCCTCTCCACCGTACAAGCCTTCCGCATAGCCTTGAAGAACTGGCTCGCCCGTCAGGCCTGGGGATAAGGATAGTTACCCCTCCCGAATGATGAATGTATGTTGCCTATTATTTTATTATATGTTTCTATCTTGATGTCTGTATTCCCCCTTCCCGGTTTTATGTGAGCCGCCCTGAGTCCCCTCAGGGAAAAGGGCGGCCTACAAATACTAATAAAACTCAAACTCAAAACTAAAGCAACACCTGTGCAGTGACCAGCATAGTGACAAGCTGTTTGGTTTGAAAGAGGGGTAAAATAATTCATCTATGTTACATTGAACTGCCCTCCCTCAACAGAAGGGGAAGAATAAGGTAAAGGTAAAGGTTCCCCTCACACATATGTGCTAGTCATTCCCGACTCTAGCGGGCAGTGCTCATCTCTGTTTCAAAGCCGAAGAGCCAACGCTGTCCAAAGACGTCTCCGTGGTCATGTGGCCGGCATGACTAAATGCCGAAGGTGCATGGAATGCTGTTACCTTCCCACCAAAGGTGGTTCCTATTTTTTCTACTTGCATTTTTACATGCTTTCGAACTGCTAGGTTGACAGAAGCTGGGACAAGTAACAGGAGCTTGCTCTGTTACACGGCACTAGGGATTTGAACTGCCAAACTGCCCGCCTTTCTGATCGACAAGCTCAGTGTCTTAGCCACTGAGCCACTGCAATAAGACACCACAATAAGACACTACCTATCTCCAGTTTACAACATAACCCTTGCAGCAGTTCCAAGTGATTCCACAAACAATTGCACCTTATTTCAGGTGACCCTGAAGGCACAGATTAACCCACAAGTGGCATCAACAGCTCTCAGAGAATGCTAATGACCAAATGACTGCAAAGAAATACAGTCCTTCCATTCCCCTTCCCATCCTATCAGAATCTATCCTTCCATCTCCTCACCATCCAGTCTCAACTGTCAGTACTATCCTTCCATCCCCTCCCTGCCATCAGAATTGTTGAAGCTTCTTGGATGAGAAGAAAAACATATTATTATTCTTCCTCAAGGGGGAAAAAACCCCAGTCCAGTTGCCTTTTGAAGAAAAAAGCCCCTTTGTTATAACATGAATATATGTTATTTCAAAAGTTCTTCCATGTTTCCTCTCCCATAGTTCTGGTCTGATGGCATCAATCATTGAGTCTTCATTGACATATTGCAAGCCATTTTGGAGAGAACCTCTGAAGTTGGTATGGCAAGAGTTGGTACATTCCAGCAACTCTCTGACTCTCTGCCTAGCTGATTTTGCTCAGGCTGATGAAGTTGTTTGGGTGAGCAATTAAACATCTCAGATTAACGAAGTTTGGTCCAGACGCCATGATCAAACCTTTAGACATCTTTGGCCTGGATGATTGACCCTTCATTGACATAGGTAAAGGTTTCCCGGCACATGCATGCTAATCGTTTTCCACTCTGGGGCAGTGCTCATCTCTGTTTTTAGGCCGAAGAGCCAGCGCTGTCCGAAAACATCTCTGTGGTTGTTAGATTGGGTAATGGATAGGCACACACAGGCGTAATGGTAACAATAGCTCTTTATTGAATACAAGTGAGAACAATTCAGCGAAGGTTGAGTCTGACAGCAGCCCTTTTATAGGGAGATGTCAGACCCTTCAACCAACAGGATTAAACCTCTGTTCCCGCCGGAACAGAGGACCTTGGTGGAAACCACTGTAGATAGGGTGAATATCTAGCACCCCTCCCCTCTTGGATGGAACAATCTTACTTGTAATATAGTCATGCAGGTAGGCGGGTTTTGGGGTAGCTCTGCCTGACCTGCGCAGTTCAGTAGGAGGGGTTTCCTTGGACAGGTCGGATGGACCTATTTGCTCCGCAGCTCCGTTTGGTGGAAGCTCCTGGAACCTTTCACAGGCCATGGCTGGAGCTTCTAGAGCCGGTTCACTTGGAACTCGCAGCGGGCCTGCAACAAAACCAGATAAGTTTCCTGGTACTCTTGGGCTTGAGCTGGCCATGGAAGGAGTGAGAGTTTGCTCCGTTTGGGTAGGGCTTTGGCTAACTTGTGCAGGAGTTACCTCTGGTTGTCTAAGAGTGGAGTTGGAGAGGCGGCCACGGAGTTGGTCAACATGGCTTCTCCAATTCCTACCGTCCTCGAGCTCTAAGAGGTAAGAGCGAGGGCCGGTTATGCCTATCACTGTGGCAGGAATCCACAGAGTTCCCCCAGCGTAGTTGTGGCCGTATACCAAATCCCCTACGCTAAATGTCTGTATCTTGCTTGTGGAGTCTGGGGGCGATGAGACAGAATAATTGGGGTGTAGCCGGTCTAAGTGGGACCTTAGCTGGTGACCCATGAGAAGCTCGGAGGGGCTTCTCCCTGTAGTGGCAGTGGGTGTGATGTGCTGAATTAGCAAATAGTGATCAACCGTGTTTGCCAATCTCCCAGGCCCATCCTAGCGAGGGCTTCTTTTGCAGATCGTACCATTCTCTCCACCTGACCATTGGAGGCCAGATGGAATGGCGTGACCAGGGCATGCCTGATTCCCTGAGCTCCTAGGAAGGTCTCGAATTACATGGCCGTGAATTGGGGCCCGTTGTCAGAGACCAAGACCTCAGGCAGGCCGTGCATGGAGAAAAGTCTCCGTAGCACCTTGCTGACCGCTTCTGCCTTAGTGGAGGTCATCAGGACTACATCTAACCATTTTGAGTAGGCATCCACAACTATGACAAAATGTCTGGCCATGAACTGGACCAGCAAAGTCAATATGCACCCTAGACCATGGTGCTTGAGGTCACTCCCACTCCTTAGCGGGCGCCTCTGGGGGATTTGATCTGGACTCCTGGCATGGTGTGCAGGTAGCCACCCACTCTTTGATCTCCCTGTCCATGTTAGGCCACCACACATAACTCCTAGCCAAAGACTTCATCCTGACAATTCTAGGATGCCCTATGTGTAAAGCCTCTAATACTGCAATGCGCAGTTTGGGTGGAACAACTACCCGGTCCCCCTACAATAAACAGCTGTTAACAACTGATAACTCATCGCGTTTGGCAAAATGCATTTTGAAATCAGTTCCCACAGGCCCCTTGGGCCACACCCTCCACACCCAGTTCAAAATTTGCTTGATGGTGGAGTCCTTTACAGAGTGACGGGCAAAGTCACTGGACAAGACTGGCACAGTCTCAAGGCAGTCAATGAGAAGGACTGGCATCTTGGGGGTAGGGTCAGCGAGAAGTTCTGGCAACAGCCAGTGGCTCAAAGCGTCAGCGTGCCCCAAGGTGGATCCAGATCGGTGGATGAGGCGGTAGGAGTAGGCAGCTAGGAAGATGGTCCACCTGGTCATGCAAGGTGATAATGATACTGAGGTAGGTCAGTCCCCAGCCAGTAAGCCCAACAACGGCTTGTGGTCAGTAACCAGTTCGAAGTCCCATCCGTAAAAGTACTCGTGGAACCTCTTTACTCCAGCCACTGCAGCCAATGTCTCACGGTCCAACTGGCTGTAGTTCCACTCAGCGGCGGACAAGGTCCGGGAGTAAAATGCAATAGGGGCTTCGGTTCCGTTGGGCATGCGGTGGCTGAGGACAGCGCCAACGCCGAAAGGGGAAGTGTCACAGGTCAGCACCAACGGCAGGGTCTGGCTGTATTGAACTAGAAAGGAGTTCGCCGACAGGAGTCGTTTTACCGTGGCAAATGTTGCAGCCTCGGCTCTGTCCCAGTGACCACTTTGTGTTCTTAGCCAGGAGACAGTGTAAGGGCTCAGCAACGGTGGCTTTCTGTTTGAGAAAGACGCTGTAGAAATTAAGGAGCCCGAGGAACACCTGCAGCTCGGTTTTGATTGTGTGGTGTGGGGGCATCCTGAATAGCTTTAATTTTTTGTGTAATCAGGTGAATCCCAGAACCATCGATCAGGTACCCTAGGAATTCAACCCTTGGCACATTAATTTGGCATTTCTCTTTTTTGAGAAGGAGGCCTTTGTCTCTAATTTGAGCCAAAACTGTTTGTATGCATTTTAAAAGTTGTGCCTCATTTGTAGAGGATACCAAGATGTTGTCGAAATAGGGGACAACTCCTAGAATCCCCTGCAAAAGCCATTCCATGACGTTTTGGAATAGTTCAGGGGCGATACTAACGCCGAATTGCGGGTGGTGACATTTGAATGCACCCATGTGTGTCACAATGGTTTGGGCCTCTGCCGTAGCGCCATCTACAGGCAATTGTTGGTATGCCTGCACCATGTCCAATTTTGCGAAGATTTTTCCTGAGCCTAGTGAATGAAGTAGGTGCTGTACAATGGGTACAGGATAGGCGCTTTGTTGTAGCACCTTATTTATTGTGCACTTGTAATCTGCGCAGATGCACACAGACCTGTCAGATTTGAGAGGTAACACTATGGGGGTCTCCCAGCCTGCATGATCAACTGGTTCTAGGATTCCCTGGCTCACGAGCTTGTCAATTTCCTTGTCAATTTTGGGGCAGAGAGCAAAAGGTACTCTCCTGGGTTTTAGCCTAATTGGGGCTATGCTGGGGTCCAAACTAAAGGATTGGAGTCCCCACATACTTACCCAGACCATTGCTGAAAACATCCTCGAACTTCTTAAAGATGGCCTCAGCGCCATTGTCTTTCAAGGCATTGATGCCGGTCACTTCTAGGCCCAGGGCTTGGAACTAATCTAGCCCCAGGAGGCTCTGCAAGTTGCCACTGATCACTGTTACTGGGAGTTTCCTGCTGAATTGCTTAAGTTTACCTGGAGGTGCCTTGGCCCACGATGGGGACCTGGTTTCCCTGGTAATCACATAGGCGGATGTCAGGGTGCATAGATGCTGCTTCTGTAGGCTAGGGATAGCCTGCTTAAGGGTAGACCAAGGCATGATGGTCAGTGATGACCTGGTGTCGATCTCCATCTCACATGGAGAGTCCTCGATGAGGACTGTGATGTTCAGCTTTTTTGGCCGCCTGGTATGGACTTGGCCGATTGATGTATGGTGGGTGACTCTATTGTCGCCCCCTGAGCACTGTGGTGGCTTCTGCCAGGCCCCTGGATTGGGCCTCTGTTGGCGGCTTGGTGCACTTCTAGGCTGCCAGGTGGTGACAGGGAATTCGCTCCGGCACACCTTGATGATGTGCCCCTTTCACTCGCACCGCTGGCAGGTTGCGTCACAGAAATGGCAAGCAGATCTGGCATGGTCTCCTCTGCAGCCAGTGCAAGGCAGGAGACATGATTTGAAATTGCGCACTGGCTGGGCATGGCTACTGCACATGTGGCAGCTGTCATTTTCCTCACCTTCTGACCTCTTGGGCTCTGCAGCCTCGCGATGTATGCATGTACTTTTTCGCACTTCTTGTGGTACACTTTGGCGCTGCAGAGTCTCAGTAGATTTGGCGGCTGATTCGGACGCCCTGGCTTCGTCCAAGGCAATCTGCAGAGTGAGGTTAGATTTAGCGAGTAACCTCCTCTGCAGGGTAATGTCCCGCACGCTGAAAATTATGTGGTCCAAAATCAGCTTGTCCAGGTCTTGGAATTCACAGTACGCTGCAACCATGTGAAGTGCCGCCATGTACTCGTTAATCGACTCGCTCTCCTTCTGGTTTCTGATGTTAAACTCATGCCGGTGAACGTGCTTAGACGGCTTGGGCGGTGTTGGCTCAGAAATGTTTTTCGCCGTCTCGAACACTTCCCGGCCACAGTATCCGAAGAACATGTTCTTCTTGCGGCCTTCGGGAATGCCCATGAGGTCGTTTGCCTCGAAGAAGCAGTCAAATCGTAGCATGTACGATTCCCAGTGCTCGGTGACTGGGTCATACGGAATTGTTGGGCCATTTTCTGTACAGAGGGCGATTTGAGTTTGCCACTCAAAAATGGCTGCTTGATGCCGCGCTGAGCTCCAGGCTGGATGTACTTGCTGGATTGCTATGGTCTTTTTGGTTCACCTAGTTGCCTTCCAATCCCACCTTCTTCGCCAGTGTTAGATTGGATAATGGATAGGCACACACAGGCTTAATGGTAACAACAGCTTTTTATTGAATACAACAAGTGAGAACAATCCAGCAAAGGTTGAGTCTGACAGCAGCCCTTTTATAGGGAGCTTTAGGAACTCTTTCCAGAGCACGATACCATAGTCTTTTGAGACTGAAGGATGCCAATGCCATAACATTCATAAAGAATACATCCTATTGCAGTGATGGTGAAACTTTTTTGGCTCGTGTGCTATAAGGGGAGGGAACGCAGGGGGGTTGTGTGCGGACATGTCGCACCCATAATGCAACGTGCGACCCCCCAGTGTGCATATGCATGCATGAGAGGCACTCCCCCCATTTTTTGCATGCTTTTTTGCCCTCCCCAGGCTCCAGAGGCTTTATAGGAGCCTGGGGAGGGTAAAAACAGCCTTCCCCCGGAGGCCCTCTGGAGGCTTCAGGGACCTTCAGGAGGCTTTCCTGAAGCTTCCGGAGGGCAACAAATGACCCTACGAGCAAACTGGAAGTGACTTCTGGTTTGCTCGTAGGGCCTTTTTTAGTCCTGCGGAGGCTTCAGGAAAGCCTCCTGAAGGTCCCTGAAGCCTCTGGAGGGCTTAAACCGACCCTACGAGCAAACCAGAAGTCCGTTCCTGAACTTCCGGTTTGCCCATAGGACCGTTTTTCTGTGCTCCAGAGGCTTCAGGGAAGCTCATGAAGCCTCCGGAGGGCCTCCAGGGGGCAGGGGAGGCTCTTTTCACTCTCCCCAGGCACCTATAAGGCCTCTGGAGCTTGGGGAGGGCAAAAAATGGCTTTTAAAAAAGCTGAACACAGCTGGCCAGCGTGCGCATGCAGGGAAATGCCTCGCATGTCCTGACAAATGGCTCCACGTGCCAGCTGTGGCACACGTGCTATAGGTTCGCCATCCTGGCCCTATTGTGTAGAACTGCCATGTCCCACCCGCAGCCCATGGCCCACATGCAACTCTGGACAGCTAGTAATGTAGCCCCGCAAGATGGTAAATTTTTAACATTATTATGTGATTTATATACATTACCATATATAGCTGAGGTGGCACAGTGGTTAGAACACAGTACTGCAGGCTACTTCTGCTGACTACTGACTGCCTGCAATTTGGCAATTTGAATCTCACCAGGTTCAAGGTTGACTCAGCCTTCCATCCTTCCAAGGTCGGTAAAATGAGGACCCAGATTGTTGGGGGCAATATGACTCTGTAAACCACTTAGAGAAGGCTGTAAAGCACTGTGAAATGGTATATAAGTCTAAGTGCTTTTGCTATTACTATATTATATATTTAACATGTGGCCCAAGACAATTCTTCTTCACTCAGTATGACCTAGACAAAGCAAAATGTTGGACACCCATAGACCATTGATCCATAGAGCCTACTTCAATCAACAATGACTAGCAAACTAGCCTTGCCTATGTTTATACAAATACACAGGCCAAACTAGCAGGGTAATTATTTGTCCCGTGACAGTGGGAAAATGTTTAATTTTTACATTCTGGGGACAAAGTGTCATGTTTCTATTATAAAGATTTGTCAAATGAACGCATGTGCCTACATCTTTCCCTATACATCATCTGATTGATAGCCTATGCTTCATCTATTTTTTTAAAATAAATCCTAGATATTTCAGCCAAAAAGTTCCAGTGCAAGTTATCATGTTGCAATAGAAAGTTTTAACAACTGCTGTTGCATGACACTATGATTTGAAGAGACTTGCGGATTGGCTAATCTGCTACTATTGATTTGGAGTTTGGTCTCTTCACATTAACCTTGACTCCACCTGCTCTTCTCTTATCAACATAGTTAAAATTCATAGACAACCTCTCGTTCTCCCCTTTTCTTGCTGAGGACTACTTGATGAAGGAAATGTTTGTAGCAGACGTAGCTTTATATATATATTTTTTTCATAAGTAAAGGTGATTATAACATAAACGGAGAGATTATAGTTGTTTAATTGTTTGTTTTGCCTGAAAAAAGTTGAACTTCTGCATTTCTCCCTGGATTACAGTTCTGGAAATACTATTCTTACTGCTGCATTCTTGCAATTAGGATCAAAAAAGAAGAGAGACTTTTTCTATTTACATGTGAATCTTTGACATTCGGTTGCATCTTTCTGTATCTAAGAATCCAAGAAGATGGTACGCTACCTGCCTTTTTTGTTCCAGAGGAAACTCAAAGCCACCCTTTGTCTTTTTCTCCTTATGGTTGTCCTGATACACATTGTGATGGAATTTGTGCCCTCTGCTGATAAGACGTCCTGCAGGTGTCTATCTAAAGCCACAGGTAACTTGGACCATTTATCACCCCGTTCCATATCAGCAACTCAGAATAAGATGAATCTGAGGAATCTTCAGGATTTTAGTAGCAGTAACAGCTCCCTGGAAAAAGGATTTCATTCAACAGAAGGTGTGTCTCATGTGGATGGCCTCAGCAATGTGGGTCTCCAAGATGCCAACATCAAGCAACAACGGGAAACCAGAGAAAAACCCAGCCAGAAAATCAAATCCAAATTGTCTGCTCTTTTTCACCATCCTCTGTATAAGATCCCAATCCCAAAAATTGCAAGGAAAGACAAACTATTTGGGAACAAGCCAACGATGAATCTCTTCATAAAAAATGAAGGGTGAGAGATCCTCTTTTTCTTCTGGATGATTTGCTCAGTTTGGTATCTTCTCTTTTCAGATAAGCTGGTGTCTATTCCAGACCAGATTCTATTATTAAATGCATAATTATTTTCTTTCCCATTTTGGAACAGTTTGATTCTCAGTAGGTTGTGTGGATAAGAAGCCAGACTAAGATTATGTTGTGTATAATTTGATTCTGACTCTTCCCTGAGGCATAACCTCCCATGTGAAATAATATCAACCTCTCCTCATTAGTGATGGCAATCGGTTCAAGCAACTTTTCATAAAGTGAAATGGTTGCTAAATGAACATGTGTAGGAGAGAGAGAAGGAGGAAGAGAGGGTGGGAAGATCACTGATGGTTGCCATTTCATTCAGATGAAATTCTATCCTACAATCATGACCCATTTTCTCCTCTCTCTTTTTTGCCACTGTTGATATAAGTAGTGTATGCTAACCTACTATGGAAAGAATTGCAATCCTAGTTGAGATGGTCTTCTTCCATGAGTACTTCCTAAGACCTGGATAATAATGTCTTAGAACAATATATAAAATCAGTACCAAAAGCATGCATGTCAGATCATGGGACTCAGATTCAGAGGGAAGTATTTTCCACAGGATGTTGTGATCAGATTATTGTAATTTACCTCTGTATATTATGCTGGCTTCCAAATGTCCTTCTGTGTACAGAATGAATGCGCTCTTCTCTTTCCGGTTCTTTTCTCAATTATTTCTAATAGACAATTATGATGCTACTTATTGTTTAAAGCAAGATATGGTGAGCCTCATTTTTTCCCCACTACACAGCATCATTGCTAAACACAGCAGTGCTATTTGATGCAGGAAGTACAAACTAGAACAAAAAGAATTGTGGGTTTTTTTTCTGAAAAAAGAAATTCCCTTTTAGGAAAACAGACCCATACTCCATCTACAATTTTACTTATTTTACTCATCCCCATCATTATCCCATCCTTTGTAGCCCTCATCTATTAAATACCATCCATTGACATTGGATGATATTTAATAGATGACATCCATTGATATCCTCGCTTGGTTTATAGGAGCTACATTTTCTGATGTACATACCGCCCAAAGTGATATACAAGTTTTTTCTAAAATGTTTCATTTGTTCAATATCAAAGGTATGATCCAAACAAATAAATAAATGTAGTATCCTTATAAAATGTCAATTGCTATAAAAAGGGGCCCATATACAGTACGCTGGCCAGAACTGAGATTGCATCAACCATAGTTACATATACAAATATATAGTTGCACATACAGATGCACAGAATGTTCTGTTCCACAGTAAGAAACTGTGGGGTGTGACTGCAGTACATGGCCATTTCAACCGATACTGGTTTAAGGCTAGTTGCAATAGAAAAATGAAATCAGAAAGCTAGGTCATACAACTAGGTTTTTAAACATGCCAAATTCTAATGTTTAGCGCCTTCATTCTACATTATTACTATGGTTGATTGCAGTCAGCCAGATGTTTAGACTGGGTTTGGCATTTTTGTCCAGCTATCAAGGCCTTCTCAAGAACCTGGAATAGGCAAATGTTATTATTTAATAATATTAAATGAATCATGTAAGCTGTTTCCAAGCAAAACTGCCTTTTGCGATGGACTGATTATGATTTGATCGGTGCCAAAGGGTGTTCAAATGGTGCATCTAAATTCTAAAGTCCCAGAGCACTGTAACTTCTTCACATGTTCTATTACTTTTTTTGGTCCCATCTGTTCTCGCTTGCAGGCAAGTTGCCTTCCAAAGTACTCACTTGCAGGCAACATTTCTTATCCAGACTTTTTTTTTTTTGCCTTTCTTACCCACAGCTGCTACGTTTGAAGTGTTCAGTGGCAAGTTTAATTATTATTTTATTTGTACAAAAGATGTGAAGTCACAGCTACCAATTCTTTAGCTGGTGTTGGCCTTCATCTGCACTGACTTCTTAGGATGGGGTTTGTTTCAGGATAGCCTTAATGTATTAGTAGCTTTGTTTTGCTTGCAGTTCAGTGTGTAAATTCAGTATTCATACATAGGATGTAATAATAACTCAATAGAGTGTTTGATTTTGTTTGTTGGGATCTGCAGAATCATAATCAACAGTGCAGAAGTTCTTCAGAACCACAGTGCTCATCCTGCTTGGTTCAGTTTTTACGCTGGAATCAATCGCTATGAATTGTATGCCCGCCATGATCCCTCTCGCCATGACTTGATGAAGGATTTGGCCAAACAGAAAATTATTAGCTCAGGTATCACATAGCCGATGCTCCATCTAACACATTGTTTGCTTGCTTTCTCATTCTGTTTTCTTATTTCTACTGTTTACTTTTCTAGTGTTTCCTTTCTTTAATTCAGTATCAACCCAGGTAACCATCCACAGAGGAGAGCGTTAGAGGAAGGAAGGATGTCTTCTGCAGATGAGCTACTTAGTACTAACCAACCAAAACAGGGACACATCTTTTTGTAGCCCACAGCCACACTTTTTGTTAACAAATTTTGCCTGAAATCCAAGGGTACAAGGTGATGACATCTTGGACAGATTACATTTCCCTGTTTGTTTGTTTTACTGAATGTTTTATTTAGATATGTTAAACCAACCTGACATCTTATCTTCCCTCCTCCTCCTCCTCCTCCTCCTCCTCCTCCTCCTCCTCCTCCGCCGCCGCCACCTGCTGGGAAAATGAACTCTTCATGTTTCGCAGTTTGTTTCTGGACTATTTGATTGCCAAAAGTGAAGTTTGGGAGCCAGATAATCTCATTAAATTACATCCCCCATGCCAAGAGTTTGCCAAGATTCTCGGTGCAAACAAAAGACAGCCATGTTTCTCTTTGTTATTTGTAATATATTTTTTTTAATTTAAATACACACATACTACTGGCAAATACATGACAGCAGAGTTAAACAGCTTGACAGCTATATCTACTCTTAACATGTGGACAAGCATACTATAATATATAGTGTGTACATATTCTGTATTCTGTTATAATAATTCTAACAGAAAAATACTGAAAGATGTTGATTGGGGAAATAATAATTTGATTTTGAATCTAAAAGGCATAAACAGCCTGAAGCTGATGAAGAACATCAGAGCACTGTTGTACTGCTTAATGGATACTGGATATATACTGGATGTTATATCCAAAAGAGCTCCTAGTACAATAAGTTGTCAGATCAAAAATTAAATTTAGGAGTCAATTATTATTAAATTACTGCAGAACCACAAACAGATGATAAGCAGTCTCTAAGTGGTAATGAAATCACCACAGCCAATGGTCACGAAACCCAGCTTGGTAGATATCATACCGTGATTTCGCAAAATATGACCTATTCAAAACGTAAGGCCTAGTTCAATTTTTTAGGGCAGTGGTCTCCAACCTTGGCAACTTTAAGACTTGTGGACTTCAACTCCCAGAGCTTTGCTGGCTGAGGAACTCTGGGAGTTGAAGTCCACAGGTCTTAAAGTTGCCAAGGTTGGAGACCACTGTTTTAGGGGACCAGCCTAATATACACCCTACCCCAAAAATAAGCCCTAGTGAAGGGGTGGGCATAGACAGCACAGCCATAGGCAACCCTTCCCTTCCCCAATCATCACATGGCTGCTCAGCCCCTTAACTGTGGCCTGTGGATCAGCTAATCTAGCGAGGGTCGGGAGTTCTGTCTCTCTGGGCGCCTGGAGATGTTTCTGGCACACTCTTGCCAGCCATAGCCCTGTCAACCTGGGACTGGGGGAAGTGGGATCAGCGTGGGCAGTTCTTGCCCACAGCATTACCAGCCAGGATCAGATCAGAGCCACTGTCACTTGAGATCAGCAGGCCAGATTAGGCGAGCAAGGTGCACTGCCGCCCACACCTCTGCGCAAACAGAGCCTGCACTGGCCACTGCTCGGAGCTCCGGCTCCAGTCCCCCTCCCCACAATCCCAGGTCGACAGGGCTAGGGCTGGCAAGAGTGGGCCAGAAACATCACTAGATGCCCAGAGAGACAGAACCTCTGGCCCTCGCTGGATCAGCTGATCTGCAGGCTGTGGGCCGCAGATAAGGGCCTGAGCAGCCATGCTCACTGCCTCCTGCAACCCCAAAAAATAAGACCGAAGACAATAAGACCCGGTCTTATTTTTGGGGAAACACTGTACACTTTTAGAATGAAATTAGGTGTGAAACACTAAAAGTGTGAGAAAGAAGCTTAATTCGTAATCATATTTTTAAAACCAGGATTTTTATTCAACGAACACTTTTCAAGGAGGTAACCTCTTTGAATGAACAAGATAAATGGAACATTTTATCCTCATCTGTAAAATAAAAAATACAGCAACCTGAATCTCTTCATGAGCTCTAATGCTTGTTAATGTCATTTCAGTTCAGAAGCCTGGAGGAACTCAACTGAAGCTTATCATGACTTTTCCCAATCATGGCGAAGCTCTCTTCAAACCTATGAAGTAAGGCACCTTGATACACTAATTGTGATTCCCTCCAAAACGGGCTGTTTGGATATGCTGAGAGTGTAACTCCAAAAGCAATGCTAGCTGAAAATTTGGGAATTTCAGGCTGACATGAGAGAGAGCTCTTTACTAATATCCTGAGCATCTTTTCATACATTTCTTGATGGGTTTACATTAAATCTACACTTTGTAAATTAGCTGGTAGCTAAAGCATCTTTGCATAGCAAGCTGATAAGGTAATCCTGGCATTGGCATCTGTATCCTAAGTGAAAAAAGAAGTTTGTTTGCTAAACAAACCTATGCAATGACTCTATCAGAAGCAACTTAAATGTAAGCATCAAAGTGTAAAGTCAGGTACAGAGGCTGCTAACTACAAAGATGCCTCCATATTGGTTTCTTGGCAAAAGGTAATGAAGGCTATTGTAGGAAAACGATACATGTGCCCCTTTGCCAGGAAGCCTGATTCTATATCCCAGACAGCATGTTTTATAAGGCTGGCATTGAAACAGAAATGGATTAACTTGCTCTGTATTTCTCATGGGGTTTCATCCACAGAAAAATGTGGTCACAGAGAGAGATAATAAAATTACACAGGAGTAATATAATAAATCATCAGCATCTGCAAATCTGATTACAAGTTAAAGGCGGAATTTAAGTGTTTTTTTTTCCAAAAATAGGCACTTCTCAGTGTATTGGGAACATCTGGAAAAATAGCTCAAAATACTAGCAGGCAGTGTCATATTGTAATTAGAATTAGAACCAAAAATATTCAAAGCTTCAGAAAAAAAACATTCACAACCCTTTAAAGCATTTTGTAATCCCTATATCCTAGCAAAACAACAGCAATCTTGCCCTTCTGTTCCCTACCAATATGACTGCTTTCCCTAACTTAGTGCCATATTCATGAGTGTTCAGATTGATTGCACTGAATATTTAATAGAAATGTCCTTAAAATTACTCTGAAATTTTCTGCCATAAGATGGTTACATATGGCGCTGTAGTAAAAAATAGTTATCCTTATTACCACCCTAGCACAGTTGTAGCTACTGCAGTTCGGTTTTGATGGAGATGTGCGACCTCTGGTGGTGAAAGGTTTAAATTGAAGTTCTTAGTGTTTTTCAAGCTGGAATCCACAATCCCAACACTTCCCTTTCGGAAATAATGGGCATTGTAATCCAAACGTTCCTGGAAAGGTCTGAATTGAGAAAAATCTTTAAAATGATAAAATTGAATAACTTTAATTGGATGCTAGTTTGTTTGAACAGATTCAGCTAAAAGACTAGCTCTGTGAAGCATGTACTTTACATTCAAAATGTCTTCCAACATCTCCAAATAGATCAGGGGTGTTGAACTCAATTTCATTGAGGGTCGCGTCAGGGTGATGTTTGACCTCACAGGGCCAGGGTGGGCATGGCCAGCTTGACATCACTTGTGTCAGGGGTGCCTGTGGTGGCTCAAGCGCTCTGCCAGCAAAATATGCTCACAAGCTCCATTTTCAGCCCCGACGGCCTCCTGCAGCCCTCTGCCAGAAAAAAATGAGCTGGGGGGGGGAGTTCATGCCAGGGCCACATTTTAGCTGTGATGGCATTCTGCAGCCCTCTGCCAGCAAAAATGGAGCTCCGCAAGGGTCATGTGTCACCCTCCAAGCTCCGTTTCTGTTGGCAGAGGCACCCTGGGCTGGTCCTTTACTGTTTCCAGGGTGACCCCAAAGGCCAGATATAAGCAACCCTGGGGCTGGATCAGAGGCTTTGTGTTTTACATCCCTGAGAGAGATAGACAAAATATCTACCACTTGAAGTCACAAGAGTTACTACTGCTGTAAAATACCAAGATGATGGATGCAAATCTGACTTGCTATAAGAACCTTGCACATTCTTATCTCATGTGCAAACTGATCTCCCAGGTGCAAAGGAGATACGGACTTGACTTCAGCCACAAGATACTTACTTTCTTGACAATTTCTCTCTATATGAACATCTGCCAAATGTTGACATCTTCCCAGAATTCTCAGTAACACCATATTGTTGGAGAATTCTGTGAGCTGGATGAAGTTTCTGATATCCCATTCTACTCTTCTCTCTGCCTTCCTAGGCAAACCCGAGACCAGGAGACTTCAGCAGACTTCTTTTACTTTTCAGACTTTGAGCGGCACAATGCAGAAATATCAGCTTTTCATTTGGACAGGTACGTTAAGTCTAATTCTCTTCTTCAAAATATACCTATGCTTTATTTTCAGGAGGTGGTTCGTAAAACAATTACCATAGTTTAAACCTAGAATACTGGTATACTCTTTGCCTGTAAACAAATTCAGGTTTTGGCACTTTCTGTTGCAAAATAATCCCAGTAGTACAGGAAAGGAACTCTTTCAAACTGTTGTTATTAGAGTAGGCAAGACTGAGCTAGCAGAAGACAACTTTCTGCCCTGAATGCGAGTAGAAAGAATGGTGAGATACACATCGTAATAAAAATAACAATATAACCAGCCTGATACTTTATAACAGTGTTTGAGAAGACACCTGGAAAAAAAAATCAAGGACACCAATGGGTTACTGAACAATTCAAGCAAGAGTTCTCACTCAAGACTCAAATGATCAAATTAATCTTACTTCAGACATATTATGTGAAAATCTGGAGAAGGGTCTAATTCTGGGGAAAGTGAAAGGAAAGAGAAAAAGAAGGTGATAGCAGCAAGGTGGTTGATTCAGTTACAGTAGCAATGGCTGCAATGTTGGAAAACTTGAAAGACAAGATTAGGACAAATCATCATGGAGAAAATCTATTTATGTGATTGAAAGGAATTTAAAATGACTTGATGGCACATAATCAATCAAAATAGTGATTTTGGCTGATATGAGATCCAGGCATACAACAAGCTATAGAACAGGATTGGATAATCTATAACTTTTTAGATTTTGTGGGAATATAAATCTGAATATCCTTAATTAAAGGATTACAATGTTTACTTAAAGGAAGCAGGAATCCTAAAATTTCTGGATGGCCACAGATTCACCATTTGATCTAGTGTGTAACTTGAGACCATGACAAAATTATTGGTAGCCATTCTGAAACTCTAGCTCTGCTTGGTGTGTCCAAGGTTACACTAAGTGTTTCATGTTTATATGAGGCCTTATGCATCACTGAGTTCAGATTGGCCTCAGTAAAAACTATCCTTGAAGGGTACAATCCAATTTCTAGCAGGATTTACTGCACCTTTGCCCTGGGTCTCTCTAAGCAGTTAGGAAGTCCCATTTAATTTTCAAAATAAAGGGAACATCCTGAGAAATTTAGGTGAGGCTTCTAATTCACTCAGAGCATTGCTGTTATAATCCAAATTATCTAAGGTGAAAAGCAATCCATCAAGGAATCCTTCAACAAGAGTTCCATAAAGGATATGGCAGGAGATGATACAAGATATATTTCCATGGAGCTAGTTGGGAGCAGTTTGCTAAGCTAGAAGGCAAACCTCAGGTCAAGGCTTGGGGGCCACATCATAATGTGATGGCAAATACAACTATTAGAAAAAGTTAATTTGATATTGTTTGATTGTAGCCTCTATGATGTTAATAGTGTATAGGCTAAGCCATCTGTTATTTTCTCCTGCATTTGCCTTTTCCATGCAGGATCTTGGACTTTAGAAGAATTCCCCCAGTTTCTGGACGCTTGGTGAACATAAGCGAGGACATTCGTGACATTACCACAGATAAGAAACTGTTTAAAACGTTTTTCATCTCCCCAGGTGAGTATCTCCCTGCCCCATTCTTGACACCTCCCCTCAACTTTGGAAACAATGAATAATTGTGTCTTTGAATTTATGGGGGTAATTGTGTAAATCTTTCCCAGGACTGCTCTCTAGATTTAGTGTGACTCCTATAATTACTGGCCAGTTTCACCACTGACAGGAATGTAAACTGTTCCCTTCTCCCTTCGAATCTGTAAGGCAGGTGGTGGCACAATCTATCACAGAAAAAAAATGTGTCTGTGTTTCACTTCCCTAACCTTTGCTTCCCTCCATTTTGCCTGGATCAACCAGCTGGCAACATCTGTTTCTTTGGTGAGTGCTCCTACTATTGCTCCACTGAACATGCTTTGTGTGGCAAACCTGACCAGCTTGAGGGATCCATGGCAGCCTTGTTGCCTGACAAAATAATAGCTGGACGCCAGTCTTGGCGGAATCCCTGGAGGCGTTCCTATTCCAAGATCAAGAAAGCTGAGTGAGTATTCAAAAGGAGAAAAGAAAAGCCACTACTACTAAAAAGAGGATTTAAAAGGTGAAAATAACATTCTAGATAGAGTGGAGACAAATGAGATGGTTGGAGAAACAGGCAAGCAAAGAAAGGAAAAAATGAGGCACTTAGTCTAAAGGGAATCTGTACAAACCATGAAAATATATCCCTCAGCCCACCAATTTGGCCATCTTGCCGCCCCCCACTTTTTTTTTTGCACCCATTTTACTTTTTTATATTCCTCTTGCTTTTATGCTCACGTGAGCCAATGGTAGGGTGTGGCTTCCTGGGCATGGCTTTGTGGGCATGGCAGGGGAAGGTTACTGCAAAATCCCCATTCCCTCCCCATCCTACTAAGCTGCTTTCCAGCTCCGTTCTCCTGTTTAGGACAACAAAAGAAGATCAGCTGGGAGGCTGGGAAGCAGCTGGGGCGGGGCCAGCCTATTTGCCGGTTCTCTGAACTACTCACAATTTCCACTACTGGTTCTCCAGAACCTGTAAGAACTGGGTGAATACCACCTCTCATGTGAGCCCAAGAAAAGTCCAGTAAGAGGACAAAGAACACCACACCCTCAAAGTATTCAGTGGCTCCTTCATCACTAGTGACTTGAAGAAGCTGATTCTGTTTAAAAAATATGAAAGTATGGGTCTCAAGTAACTAATGGAAATAAGTGTTTTTTATGTCTTTTCTATATATGAATATAGATATATAAATATCTCAAGCTTCAGATACAAGATCAAAAAAGATTCAGAAATCTAAAATAAATAAAAAATGTAAACTTATAACCATGACAGAACATGGATATCAACAGAAAGATATATTTCCCTATTCACCATTGTATAAATAAATGCTGATCTGTTACCTGTCTGGTACGACCTCCTGGAAATGAAGAAGAGGAAATGAACCTCTTATTTTAAGTGGTTGAGACATACTGCTTCATACCTGAGGGAAAGGCTCAGGTCACAAAAGCATCATATTTCAGGGCAAGCATTGCCACTTTCTCTATTTCTGTGGCTTTTCTTAAGGTCTCAGGATCAAGGTTCACCCTATCAGCAATGAGAAGTGCCAGCCCATTTTCATTGCTTCGAAAAAGGATCAGAATTCCATTGTGCCACTTATTCTCATGGCAATTTTACTGGCAGAAAGAGGAAAAGATGCTTCAGAGATTTTCCTGGTTTGAGTGTCATCACTTAGTATGCATCTACACGAGTGGAAAAAGAGAGAAGTCATTTGCAGCTCAGCTCACACAGCAAAGTATCTTGGCCTTTGCTTAAATAACTGCAGTATCATGCAAACAAGTTCAAAAGAATCTCTGTAGCCATACAACATGCATTTGCAAAATGACAAAATGCATAAGCGGACCTGAAGGAGGAAGGAGTTCGACCAAAGCTGCTTCTTTTTTCCAATATAAGATTTATTTATTGTTGCTATTAAGACTGCATGTACTACCGTTTAGCAATACACCTCAGCAGTTTAAAACAGAAAGACAAAATAAAATTAAAATGAATAGCAATAGCAATAGCAATAGCAATAGCAGTAGACTTATATACCGCTTCATAGGCCTTCCAGGCCTCTCTAAGAGGTTTACAGAGAGTCAGCATATTGCCCCCAACAATCTGGGTCCTCATTTTACCCACCTCGGAAGGATGGAAGGCTGAGTCAACCCTGAGCCGGTGAGATTTGAACCGCTGACCTGCTGATCTAGCAGTAGCCTGCAGTGCTGCATTTAACCACTGCGCCACCTTGAAGAATAACTAAATCATCTTTCAAAACACACTATGGATATTTTATGTTGGTAAATATTCTCGTATGCTACTCAAAAGTATACAACAGTGGTAGTTGGGAGAGGGAGAGAAAACTGGATAAACAGGAGACTAAAAATGAACTATTGTAAATGATTAACCATTAGAAGCCTGTCTAAAGCAAAATAAAAATAAAGGACTTTGAGGACTTTTTGAACAAAGACTTTAGGTCACAAATTTAGCAGATAATATTTCACAATGGCTGACTTTTCCCAGGTGGGAGCTGAATGAAAATTACTGTGCTAAGATTCGAAAGACACCGCCCTATAACAACACAGCCCGGCTTCTGAATCTCATTGACATGACCATGCTTGATTTTCTCATGGGTAAGTTTGTTAATGTATTTATATTGGGGACGACAAGGGACCTGAATCAGTGGGAGCGGAAGGCAGAGGCAGAAGGCCCCAGATTATGCCCCTGATTCAGACTCTGTTTGGCATTTCCACGGCAGATGTTTCAGCTCAGCTTGTAGGAATGAGACTGTGGGTCTTGAGTTTCCTAACCATAAGGCCCATTGCATCTTGCAAAACAAAGGATCTCTGTCTGTGTAAAACTGGCTGCCCACCAGCTTCTCCAAAATAGTCTTTCACTGGCAATACATTGTGCTGAAATTCATAAGAAAACAATCGCTCCTTCTGTAACATTTCTCAGAGTCGCTTGTTCTGGCCTGTTTTTTTTTTTAGCATTGCCTTACTATTCCAGAAGGGACATTCTTTTTCTCAGCTGGTTATCCCACTTCAGAAGAACCAAACTGATGCCAGTTAAAACCTGTCTCAATAAGGAATGTAGAGGCCTGCATCTTAACTAAATTTCAGGACCCTGAATAATTTCAGAAAGTTCACTGAAGGCCTTATGTTCACCATTTACCAAGGCCTATTGTTGGCCGATTTAGCCCATTTCTGTCCAACCGTCAGTGGCTCCGCAGGTTTCATAAGCTGTCCATTTTACATAGTAAAAACTGTAACTTATTTTTTCTCCTTTTCCCAGTTTCAGGTTAATATGCAAACAAAGTTTCACCTATCAGACTTACACAGAGACAAAACTTTAATCTTTTCCTTAGTGTTTTCAGGATACATGTAAGAAAATTCAGAAAAAAATGCAGCTTGCTAAAAGCTTCTTTATTTAAATTACTATTCAACATACAATGGTGTATTTTATAGTTTATAATGGCAAATATGTGTCACTATGCCCTCTAGTGGAAGCATTGCATTTTTTTCATATTCATATCCTATATTTCAACAATAGACATGTACAGTAAGTATTTAGAGGATTGGCCATCTCATCTATTCTGATTTATGCTCCAAAAATGCAGCTGCTTATTATGTGTTGTTATTATAATGTTTAACTGACCAGTCAGAGTAACCTATTTGATTAGTGGGCAGCAGAAGCACAAACATAGCATCTTAAAAGATAATATAATCTTTCAAACACTGATAATCTGCCTTGTTGAATGTTAAATCAAGTTAAATACTACATGACCTTTGGCTTTGAAAATCCAGAGTAAGTAATATAACTCATCCGTAATTTTAGCATATTGTATCACTCTCTTTTTAAAATGCAGACTCAGACACATACATTTCTGACAGTGGCAGGAGAGTAATATATGTTTATATCCCAATATTATATATTATAATGGCGACCTAAGAGTTGAGTCACTCTCATGACAATTCTCTGTCTGAACAGAGTCATGTCAGAAGCAGAACTGAATGACAGTTGGTATAAATGTACTGTATACTTTTGGTCTTATAGCTCTGGTATGGGCAAATTTTGGTGACACATTTTCTTCCACTGCTTTCTCTTGATCTGCAGGAAATATGGATAGGCACCATTATGAGACATTTGAAAAGTTTGGTAACCACACTTTTTATCTTCACCTGGACAATGGAAGAGGGTGAGAAACTGCTGCTATCTTCCTAAGGATGGGCAAGAGATTTTGGAAAGCTTTTGAATTCTGACTATAATGAGGGGGAGTATAAGCAGGGCTAACATCAGAGGATATCTCAGTACATTCTTCAGATGTATGTGGGATGCGCCTGGCTAAAAAATCTGGGAACTGTAGCTCCAACACATTTTGGAAAGTCCCAGGTTTTTGTTTTGTTTTTTAAACCAACAACTATTCTGCACTAATTCAAGATAAACAACTACCCCCATTATGGGATAGACTTTGAAAACAAGAGTTTACAAGTTAAGAATTTCAAACAAGGAAGAATTAGTTGCAAAGTAGTTTTGTGCTAGAATCCAGCAAGTATTATTTGAATGCCAAGGAGTACTTATCTACTGGCACTATTTATGCATGATAAGGAGAATTATAATTTACTTTAAGACTACAGCAATAATATTATTCCAAAATTTAACAGTAGAATGACATTATATAAAATGTAACACTACAAGCAGTATAATTAGAAGAATTCCTACCAACTGTACCATGTTTTGCCTTTGGATAATTCCTTTCTTCTCAGTAACAGAATAAAATAACTACATTATGCAGCTGTGTCTAATTTTCACATTCTATTTCAGTGGCAGGATTTGAATTGTGTACAGTAACCCCTTGAGATGAACCCATGTCATGTACTGATTAGTCTGTTGGACTAGACTGGGAGATCCAGATCCAAGGTCTCAAGTAACAGGATTATTCACTGTTTTAGTCCAACACACCTCAGGATTGTTGTGGGGATAAAATTAGAGGACAGAATGTAGCTTTATGCCAGTTCTTTCTCTGAAGAACAGGGAAATTGTTTGTAATGGATAGCATTACTTCTCCCCCAAATTATGCCCTAATCTCCTATTTTTATTCTTCAGGTTTGGGAGACATTCTCATGATGAAATGTCTATTCTGACTCCTCTTCGTCAATGCTGCATGTAAGGATAACTTTTTACCTCTCAAAATTTGCATTTGCTGGGGTAATATAATTTAGGATGTTTTAAGAATGTTCCAGATTTTTGCAATGAAAAACTAATGTTGCTCGTAAAAGAGATTGTCAAGGTGCTCTCTCAAATGTTCTGTGTTTTTAGTATGAGGACATCACACATCCAAATCCTCCATTGTTTACTTTGTTCAGGAGAGTAGGCGATTGTATGTGGGAGTGAGAGTGATTTCTGTTGAACTGTTTCTCGCCACTAGTCCAATATTGCTGAGTGCTCAAACTTCTTTATTTAATCATGAGATTTATTTGCTGCCCATCTCATATCCAACGACTTGGGTGCTTCTTGACTATCTACATAGCAAAAGGCATGCCCATTAATTACATTTACCCAATTCATTATCATACAATGGCCCTGATGACTTAATTCAGCCTTTCTCAAAAAGAATGTCCTCAAGATATATTGGGCTTCCATAATTTTCACCCAACATGGCCATCGTATTTAGAAAATATTAAATCTAACTAATCTCAAAACATAAGGTAAAGAAGAAAGTTATGTGAGGCTGGAATGCCCAATGGTATGGCAGATATGACATTTGTGAAATATGGGATATAGGATAGGATTCAAATCCTCTTGTTAAAGCTGAAGTTTAATATATCTAAAGAGCTTCAAATTGGGCAAGGTGGTTTAATGTGACTGTCTGTAGGATAATTTTGAAGGTCAAGTTTTTCTTTCCTCCAGTTCTGTAGTTCCATGAACCAGCTCCTTTTCCAATTTTGAAGTATGAATTGTCTGAGATTGGTGGCAGTTTCCTATTGACACATTTGGACGTAGGGCAATTCAAAAATGCAAAGGAGCATGTAATCATGTTTCTGGCAGAAATCTGTTAAAATGCGCATGCTCTGGGTAGAACAATTCCTGCCAAACTACTTCCACTCTCAATCTATAGGAAGAAGCATTTGTTTGTCATCTGAATCAGGAATCTTTTTGTAAACAGCACCAAATTAAGATTGATTCAGTTGACTCATAATAAGAAATGGATTTTCCCCAAATGCCCATAGCATATTATTATTATTTTCAAGCTTAGCAATCAGTTTGGAAATTACTGTACTTTACTGGATTCCATAATAGTTATGAGCATTTCTCACTTTGACAGTTCTAAGACTTCTATGACTGTCTTGATTCATACTGGTATTTCAAGTCCATATGGGTTTATTTTAATTGAATTGCATTGATAGAAATAGTAAATATGGTATTTTCTCTCTCATGTATATATTCTCTTTTCCTTGTTGTTACTGTCTCCCAGTATTAAAAAGTCAACCTTCCTGCGGCTGCAACTGCTTGCTACTGAGCCTTTTCGCTTGAGTGATGTCATGCGTGAATCATTAGCTTCAGATCCCCTGTCTCCAGTCTTATCAGAGCCTCATCTGGAAGCACTGGATCGACGACTGAAAAAGATATTGGCTATGGTGGAAAACTGCAAAAAGGCAGATGGACCCAAAGAAGTAATAGTCGATGATTTAAAAGGAAAGCAGCATTTTTAGTTCAGAGTAGCTAGAGAAGTGATCGTGATCTTACCTACACAATAACCCCAACCACCATTTTTTGTTCACTCATGAAGAAATTATCTACCGTTGCTATTTATTGGGGAGGGGAGCATCTATAGTTTATTGAGTTCCAATATGGAGCTGTGAACTTTGTCCACTGACAGATCAGACAATTTGTTTATTTAACTAACTTCTAGATGACCTGTTGCCTTAACAATCATGCACAGCAAGAAATCAATTCAGACTATGGTGCCAACTTCCAGTCAATTCCTCCAGATTGCCTCTTGAGAGAGAGAAAAAGTATCAGGAGTAAAAAGGGATTGGAGGCTAGGGAGAGCGTACAGTGTCTCATGTCACCAGTTCTTTGAAGTTGCCCAGAGGTTGCCTCTGCAGCTCTTGATAGGAAAAAAAGTATTTACTTCTGACAACTGCTAGGCAATATTACCTACTAAGGCCTCTGGTACCATGTTTTTCTATTGTATGGTCCTTTTAGAAAGGGCAAGATGTGAACCTGGAATTGTCTGCCTGAAATCATATAAATGGTTATCTGAATAATTAGTTCCATGTATTATGCAACATTCTGCTTCAGGTAATGACCAACTAAATGGAAATATATATTTTGTACAGTATGTAAACTGTTGTACAGGAACATAACCAGTTCATAGTGAGCCATCCAGCCCATATTATTGACCTGGACCAGTAGTGGCTCACCAGTGTTTTAGACAATTTTCCCCCCAAGTCCTACTTGGTGATTCCAAGAATAAAATTTTAGATATTTAGTAAAAAGATGAAATGCTTTATGATATGTGAAGTCTACCCATAGAGGGGAATGTGTAAACTCAGGCAAGGCTCCTATTGGGCAGGTAGCCTATGGTTCTCCAAATATTCTTATACAACATTTTCAAGCAACATCCAGAAGCACCAGCCAATGAGACAGCCAATGAAGGTTGCTGTTCAAAAGCATCTTGACAGATACAGGTTGCTTACTCCTGTCCTTGGATAGGTGGATTCAAAGGAAAACATGCATACATAGTTACATGAATGATTTAACATGATTGCCCATGAATTGGTTTTATGGCCTTTTGGATGGAAATTTTTTAAAAGAAATTGAAGAAATACTATTGTAGCTACTGTACAATAACTGTATTACAAATTTATTGGGAATTTCATGTTCTTATTTTTCCAAGAATATAACAAATGAATGAGTAACAAATTGTTTTAATGATATTTTAGGTCTTTAGAGGGGAAGGTAGCCAAAGTATATTTCTACTGAAAATGACAAGCAAATGTGCCATGGTTTATTCAGGGTATTGAGTTAACTCTAAAAAAAATGCATCATTTTTATTAATTGTACCTCAGTGTTCATACATATCTTTTTCAGGTTTTCCATAGCAACAGATTTTTTAGATCCTGTTAAATAAGAGTATACAATGAAAATAAACACCCGAAACATGGTATAAATATGTGTTTAATTTCTATATTAGCTATGTGGTACAACAGGTAATTTTCACTTTAAACTGAAAATTAAGCTTCAATACAAGGTCATCCTCAAGTTTGAGGCCAATTGGTAGCACATCCGGAAAAAGCCAAAAATGGACAAATCTCTGATTTGATGTATATTCATTGTGCACAAATATATTAATATGGATATAGCTCTGTTAGCCTTATGCAATTAAGAGTCAAACACCTTAAAAACTAAATTAAGTTTATTGTAGAAAAACATTTCACAGACTAAAGTCATCAGATGCAAAGAATTTCATTCCACAAAAATTTATACCATAACAAATTATAATTTCTAAGAAATTATAAGACTTGGTCCTTGATATTGTAGATTAACAGTTTTCCCTGTGAAAATGTTAAGACCAAGAAGTCCAGGATACACAATCACCTAACTAAATCCTGGTTGCATTAGACATGTTTTAACTATCATACATTTATAAATTGGTAAGGATTATGATCATAATGGCAGTTTTTTTTCCTCTGTCACCTTTACAAAGAATATTTAATTTGATTCACTAGCTCAGACTGCGCTAAAGCTCATATACTTTTTAGAGGGAAAACTGAAATGAAAAAGCAGGTTTTATAAACTTTAATTAGTGCAAGTATCATTAGAAAACACAGAGATTATATGTCTAATTTATAGGTATAGAGATTGCCTGTTGGTCTCCCATCCAACTTCTACCAGGTCAAAACCTGCTTAGTTCCTTGAGTAACCAAAGTGGGATTAATGAACCACCTAGCTGACTTGTAATTTTTACTGACTTAACTTGGTAGCATACACTCTTTAGCATATACTTTAACCTTTTTTATCTGGATGCACTGTCTTAATGTGTGAACATGGAGTTACTATAAGCATTAGTTGTAAATTATAACTTGTAATCCACCCAGAGTTGCTGTCTCTTCTTAGAATCTTGGCCGTCACCACTTAGGGCCAAGGAGGAAGCAGTCAGAGCCTGCTGTGATTGGGCAACGAAGAGCAGAGCTGAAACTGATTAGCTGCTGGACAATCACCTCCCTTATTTCATAAAAGGCATCAGGCAGTAACTGAAACTAATAAATACAGAAAATTGGCAAACACAAGATAGAAGTCCCTTTCAACCCTTGTTATTGTGAGGTCACCTGCATCTAAGAGAAACATCCCCACTGACACTTTTTCTGACAATATGGAATTGTACTGATGCTCTTCTGGCTCCAATAAAATAAGGGAGGTCTGCTTTTTTTTCTCCCCTACTTTGTTGAAAATCTGGAGAAGATGAATAGGGAAGAAGAGTTATAATTCAGAAATCAAAATGTAAATGGAGAAGGCAAACTACAAAACAGAAAAAGTGTAGTGGAGGCTGAATAGTGATTAGAGGGGAGAGGGTATACCCAGTCCATCCAGAACATACCCAACTAGCAAATGTCCACAAAAGGCAGCAATGACTTTATGACACAAGTCCCATCCTTGCTACTTGTGCTGACATCTGATGAAATAGCACATTTGCAGCATGACAAATATGATGTACATTTCACTGCTTGTTCCTCTTGCCTCGGCTCTGATATAATCTCTATGCACTTTCCAGATAATAGGAGATAGACTATTATGGATTTTATATAACATGAAGCTGTGATGAGAGTTTTCAACTTCAGGGGAAAATATCTACATTTATTTTTAAGATGACTTAGAACTTGTTCTGGGAACAAGATGAGAAGAACATCATGTATCCAGAGGGGAGAATGGATCATAACAA
This sequence comes from Thamnophis elegans, assembly GCF_009769535.1. Classification (NCBI taxonomy): domain Eukaryota; kingdom Metazoa; phylum Chordata; class Lepidosauria; order Squamata; family Natricidae; genus Thamnophis; species Thamnophis elegans. The sequence continues at coordinate 31,060,846 of NC_045547.1, read as the reverse complement.
ATAATGACAGGCCCTGTTCTGCCCCAGCGATCCAGATGGCATGCAGTTAACTCCACACGTAGGAATCTCTTTTTAGATCAAGTTTATTATCAGGCATCCTTAATAGCAAAACTTACAGTTCAGTGTTAAGATTCTTCTGACTTTCCATGATCTGTCCCATCAGGTAGTGTAAAAAGACATTAATTTCCTCTAACCCCTGCTGCTGACGCAAAGCTGCTCTTCTGGTAGAACAAAAGGCGATTCAGCGAGTGGCCAATAATAAATCACTTTTCCCGGGCAGAGTACCCCGCTGCCCAATCAGGGAACACAGATGTGGTCACATGTTATGGAATTACATTTCCCACAAGGCAGTTCTGCCTACATTTCCCATAAGGTAGTTTCTTAAAGGAGACAGCACTTAATTCCTACATTAGCTATATACTGTTGAGACAGCACAGGCCCAAAGACTAGTATTAAAGGTTTCACTGCATAGCTTTCAATAGTGGCCAAAATTGTGGAAACCTTTTGGGAAAGGCTACTATTTTTGAGGTTTGTTGGCTAACACCACTTTTTTGGACTAATTAGTACCATAAAATTATATATCAATGGAAAGGTAATTTAATCGATAATGTAATGCAATAACTTTTATGGAGGATTTGTTATTAGAATAGCAGTTGTAAAGAAGAAAAATGAAACACATAGGGAAAAAAAATGAGATATGCAAAGATTATCACGTCAGTTAATACTTAGTTGGGTAACCTTTAGCATCAGTGACGTGCGGTGAGGTTTATACCTGGTGAGGCTCAGCTGGGCATCCTTTTGCGAAGCAGGGCAGCGGTCGGCCTCGGCGGGGGGGGGGAATATGCATCGCGGGAGCAGCCAAGCGCCCGGATCTGCAGCAAAGGCGCTTGGCGGCTCCCGCGATGCAAACTGCCCCACCGCCCCCGATGCTGCTGCCCGCCCCCGATGCCGCCGCCTGCCCGCCCGCCCGCCCGCCCGCCCGCTGCCCCGGCCTGCTTCTCCAGGCTCCGCCACTGGAAGTCCCGGATCGCCTCTGGGGGAAGACTGGGTGAGAAGCGGAGCGAAGCTTCTCCGCGGCCTCCCGGTGCTACGCAGAGGCTCTCGCAGGAGCGCGTGCCGGCGGCTGGTGGCCCGGCTGGAGTGGCCCTGGCTGAGAGACAAGGCAGCACTTAAAGCAGCTGTGCCGCCGCCACTGCCCTCCTTCGCCCGGAATGCCCCGCCGGGCGAAGGAGGGGCGGTGGTGGCGGCATGGCTGCTTTAAGTGCTGCCTTGTCTCGCAGCCAGGGCCGCTCTGGCCGGGCCACCGGCTGCTGGCACGCGCTCCTGCGAGAGCCTCTGCGTAGCGCCGGGAGGCCGCGGAGAAGCTTTGCTCTGCTTCTCACCCAGCCTTCCCCCAGAGGCGATCCGGGACTTCCAGCGGCGGAGCCTGCAGAAGCAGGTCGGGGCAGCGGGCGGGCGGGCGGGCGGGCGGCAGGGCACTTTGCATCGTGGGAGCCGCCAAGCGCCCAGGTCTGCAGCAAAGAGCCAGCCTCCTCCTCCTCCCCCACTCATCTCTCCTCTGAAGCACGCCCTCTGAAATAGCCCGCCCAACGTAAGCGTGCTCAAGAAGACATGATTTGCTGCTTCCAGATCAGGAGGCGGGAGAATTAGTGCCTCTTTTCCATCTGAACTTTTTTGCCTTTTAACTCTTTCTTAACTTTTAGAAGGCGAAAAATTCCTCATGGAAAGGAGGCCCCGAGTTCTCTCGCCTCCTGCTTTGGTTAACACTAAGCAGACACCAAGCCACTGTGACCTGGAATCTGGTAGCAACTATCTTGGCTTTAATTATTTAAAAAAAAATATTTAAATTTCTTTCTTTTTCCTGAGGAGACTGGTGAGGCTCCGCCTCCCTTGCCTCTAGTGACTGCACGTCCCTGTTTAGCATGAATTACGCCTTCCCATGGAGTGAAACAAGTCTTTCAGTTCTGCAGCTGTTATAATGTGAAACCAAGATTGAATGATTGCTTCTATTAACTTTTTATTGCTGGCTATATTTGGCTATAACTTTTCATAGAATACAAATAATTGAACAAACTTTGTTGCATTACACTCTTGATTAAATTATCTTTGCGTTGATATATAATTATATGGCACTACTGTTATTAGCCATCAAAACTCAAAAACACTTTCTTCAAAGGGTTTCCACAATTTTGGCCACTGCTGTTTATTTCCATGCATCTATTTTTGCTGCTTAGCTTTAGGATCTTTAAAGTATTATCTATTAGTTTTTAAATTTGCAAAAAAGTATGTTGGCATAAAATATTATGTCCTTCACCAATGATCCCTATTCTGCCACAGCGACACCCCTGCTGAATGATGTTGTTCTTACATACTCATGGTGGGTTATCTAAGGGAAAGGGATTGGCTGGTTTCCCAATTATGTTGCCACAAAAGTACCAACCGCAGATGGGGCTCTCCTTAAGTGGGATAAATTTAGTCGAATGCTTACAGCCGACAGTTTTAGCTACCCACAATGTTGCTTAGCTAAAGGGTGACAGGAGTTAAGGCGAAACCAGTGGCAAGATGATGCAGCAGGGAGGTTGCCCACTGCTGCTTCTTAGCAAAGCTAAGCACGAGCCTCCTAAGTGTCACTCAAATTTTCCTCCAGCCGGAGCCTAAATAGCCATGGAGGGCAGTATTCAGTGGGGAGAAGGGCATGCATAAAGAAGTGGGCACACGTTCCATCGCCACACCCCAGTACAAAAGTCAGGAAACCACTAGATGTTTGTGGGGACTTCAGGTTATGGAAAACTTTTAAGCTGCCTCATGTACGGGGCGAGAATAGACTCTCTGTCTCTCTGACACACTCACACACACACGATTATATCAGCACGTTCCTGCAATGCTTGAAACTAAGGAGGAACACCCTCTATTGGAGACTCCTCCTGTGCACCCAACAGCCCCTCCTCCCCCCAGGGCCCGGGAACTCTTCCCAAAGCTGCAACCAGCCTTCCGACCTTCCTTCCTCTTCTATGCCACGCCTACCCCGGGGCGGAGCCAGCCCTGCTGCAGTTTATCCCGCCCCGAGCTTTTCTTCTTCTTGCGCAATCCGGCAACTGAATCCACAAAACGAACGGGAGGGGCGGGGGAAAGAAAAGGCCAGGCGACCAACGGAGGGCGCTTCTTGTTCAAACCGACCAATAGACACAGGGCGTCGCAGGAGACTGACAGCCCGGGTCAGGTGCGGCTCCTGCCAATAAGCTCATGCTTGTGAGGTTTGACAGGCGCACGCAGGCACCGGAGAAGAGACCCTTCAAGGCTCTATTGTTGGCGCGCGGGGCGCTTGCCGAGGCTTCGAGTGGCTCGAGCTGGCAACGGCAATTTTCCTGGGATTCATCAAATCGCTTAGAAAGCCCGGCTAACTTCGCCCGCTGAGGAGAAAGTCCCGAACCTCTTTTGAATTTTTCTATTTGGGTGCGTGTGTGCGCTCGTGTTTTTGTTTGGAGTTTTCTTTTGTGCGTCTCTCTTCCGAAGCCGCTTTGTGAAAGGTAAATTTCGTGCGGTTAAAGGCGAGAAAAAAAGCAAGCGAGTAACGGGAGAGTATTTCTTCCTCTCCTTCCCCCCCCCCCTTACTCTGTCTGTGTGTAACGCTGTCGGTTCTCCCCCCCCCCCCCCTCCCCAACCCTCCCCGTCCGTTCTTGCGGTGCCACTTTCAAAACATCCCAGGCGATGTGAGCCATTTCCAGCCCGGTCTCCTCCCACATTGTCGGTAGGGATTACAAGTCCCATCTGCCACGGACATGCATATTGATGCTGGGGATGATGGAGCTTGCCCCACGTTTTGTTGCGCTCGTCTTTCCTACCGCTCTTTTTTCTTTCTTTCTTTTTTTCTTTCTTACGGCGTCTTCGAAGGTTGCGGCTGCATTTCTTCTACCTTTCTGGAAATGCGACTGCTTATTTTTATCTATTTGTCCCCCTCCAAAATCAGGCTCCGCTACTTTCGCTTCCTTCCGGCAAGCGAGCGCAGCGTTTGTTGCCCTCCTTAAAAAGTGGAGAGCCAGCTGCAGGCTTGGAAGTTTTCGCCGAAGATAATAAAAGGAGAGACCAGGAACAGGAATGGGGCCGGGGCGGGGGGCTGCGAGTGAAACAAATACGTCCCGATCCTAGGCAGGTTTGTCCGGATCTAAGTTTCCGTGCGTGGATTTGTTTGTCGTGTAACGACCGTGGTTGCCGTTGAAAAGTGCGAGGCAGCCGAGTGGATCGCTTTAACGGAAACGACGGAAACGGTTTGACAGTTTTGCTGTCGTCTTAACCGTTCTTTTTCTTTCGTGCCTCCTGGCCTTTCTTAATATTGGTACATTGAGAAGTTTGGTACATCAAAATGTAGGTTTGAAGTAGCGAGGGATGATGAGGTTAAATGAACAGTTCTGGACATGTTTAATTTATAAAGAGAAGGAGGGAGAACTTGACGGTGGGAGGAGAAATCACGCCTCCTAATTTGGAAATCTTACCCTGGAGAGACCCAGATTCAAATTCCTCTTCTATGATCTTGGCTTATTTACAAGTCAGCCTAACCTATTTTGCGGGATTATTGTTATGAAGGAAAGAATTTTGTTTTCAGGGAAATGCAAGGAAATAATCCTGTGTACTGTTTTAAGCCACGGAAAAGGAAAAATGTGGGGTATTTATTTAATGTTACTGAAACTCACTGAAACTCCCAGGAGATTAGTGGTGACATATTGTGTATCACTTTTACCCCACTTATTTTTGCCTCAAGTGAACCGTCTGCTGTAATCTCAATGAAAAATATTCGCATTTGATTATATGCTGATTTCTGCAATTTTAACTCAGCATTCCCGAACCACATAACCTGTTTTCTTTAGATTAAGAAAATGCACATGGTGCAGCTCAAGTACTAAAACAGATGACAACTGTTATTCTCATATGAGGGGAGGGATTTCAAAATTGAAAGTGGGAGCAGCTTGTGAATGAATACAAGACAGAATCAAAATGCAGTCTGAATTTCTGTATGCAATGCTATTCTTTCTCTCTAATTTGTCTTCTTTAAAATGTTCTACTTTAGCAAATTGACCTTGCTGTTGAAAACAATAAGGCCATTTTTGCTCCTTGGGTCTCAGTAATTTTCTTTCTCAGAGGTTGAAGCATACAAATTAAGGGGAAGATGGGGAGAAGAACAGATCTGAAAGATGTGAAGGAAAGGAGGCCAGCATGTCTCCTGGGGTAACATACTTGATTTGAGTTGAGCTGCCTAGGGATGGATGTGCATCCTAATTGGAATGAAAAGAAGCATTTGTATTTTCTTTTACTCTTGGGAATTTGGACAATTTTTTTTTTGATTTTGTTCGTTGCTTCCTACATATTTGTGTGCACCAGCGGGGATAACATGAGAAAGAATATGTGTTATAACAACAATTATAATTAGTACATTATAATACAATTAGTAGCTACTAGCTACTAACAACTAGCTACTAAATTTGGCCTATAAAGTCCTGGCCACCACTAGTGTAGCAGAGAGGGATAATGCAAGAGTCTTTTGGTTTGATATAAGGATGGTTCAAAGCAATGTTTCTCACCCTTAGCAACTTGAAGATGTGTGGACTTTAACTCCCCGAATTTCCCAGTTCAAATCCACACATCTCAGAGATGTCATAGTTGAGAAACTGGTCTGGAGTTTTGCAATCCAGGTAGAATGTTGGAAATAACGAAGAACAGGAGTGGATGTGGAGAATGGCAGCAGCATGGCTTATGACTAAGCAAGGGAAACCCTCTTGTCATTTGACTTGCTGAACATTGGAAACATTTCCCAGAAGAACAGTTGTGTTGTAAGAGTAGAAATGCAGGCTGAGGCATGATAGAAATATAATTAGAGAATTAATGATGTAAATGTTGATAAACAATTGTTGGCGAGCAGACCTGACTTGATTTGCTTGTGGCAACGAGCAGGGAGGCAGGTTTTTTTTAACTGTATGAAGTGAAGGATAGGCCCAAGGTCAGATCTTGATTTTCCTATGTGGTTTTTTCCCCCCTCTCAGCAGGCAAATCTGCAGGGTGACTGACTCTGTATAAATATAGTTGTTGCTGTTGCTGTTGCTGCTGAGGGTGGGACTTGACTTAGTTCCAGACCAGCCTTGTCTTGGCTGGGCTATGAACTATATTTTGCCTTGCCCAAAAGCTCTACTGTTTCCAGCCGCATTTGGTTCATGATGCTCTGATGGGAGTAGCTCATGAATCTATCAGCGGGCTAGAAATTGAGCTCACATGCCAGTGGCAGTTGAAATGTGACCCTGCAGTGTAGTTCAGTGCAAGAGCATCAGGTATTAGTCCCTAGTGCCTTTTGATAGCAAAAAGAAATGAAGAAAAATAAATCCTCAAATCAAGCTGAGATCCTGATAAATGTAGACAAATACCATGCTGGTTTATTGGCAATACTACTGAAGTAGTTTGCCCATTTTTGTTTCTGTTGTTACTATTGTTTATTTACCAAATATATTTGTCTACATCTATCAGGATCTTAGCGTGTGCAGATGACTGAGAAAACATTTGAAGTTGTCACTCAGGTCGTGCAAAGATGTGCCTGCCTTATTTCAAAGAGTTACTTCATTAGCTCTATCACATTTTTAAAAGGATTTCTTTCAAATGATTTGCATAGTCTGAAGTGATATGGGTTATTTTTCCTTCAAGTCAGGATTTACTCTTGATGACTGTCTAGACTATCCCTGCACTTTTCTTGGCAAGATTTACCAGCTTCTAAAGACTGAGAGTCAGTAATTGGTCCAAAGTTGCACGGCTAGTTTCTTGCCTAAGACAGGTCTAGAACTTACAGTCTCCCAGTTTCTAGTCTGCTATCTTAACCAGGACACCAAACTGGCTCTTCACAGACTTAGTAACTCTAGACAATCCATGCCCTGTTGGTCATTGTTTCAGAAGTATTTCATTATCTAGACAGAGAAATAGAATGACTACAGGTGGGCAAAAAGCAGTGGGAGTTGAAGTTATGAGGGTGCCCAAGAGATGCTGCATAGATCTGGGAACACACGGGGTGGTGCAGGTTGGAGAAGACACAAGAGGGGTGGCACAGATTGAGCCCACAGGACAGTGACATGTGCCAGGAAGTATGTATTTTCCCTTCCCTTTCCAGCGGTAAATGGCTGTTTCTGGATGGGGAAAGGAATGAGGGATTGCAAGACTGGCTGGAAAACTGTCACAGAATGTTGAAAATGAAAGTCATATGACCACAGCTCAGCAGCCGCCAGCAGCACTGGATCAGCCACAGTGTTCCCATATTTCATCCCCTCAAGACATATAGATCAAGGATTGGACACTTTCTGTAAGTTAGCCTATTTAAATAACTTGGCTTAAAAATTGTTGTCCTATGATTCACCAATTTGTCTAGTTAAATGTCATGACAGTGATAGTTTTAGTAGTGTATAGATTAGTTACTTTAGCTAAAGGGAACTTCCTTTTGTCATTAGAACAATGGTACATTTTGGAACATGTAAGCTGGGATTCTTGGAATTGAGTTTTGCAAAGGATTCTGAAGATGAGAAAAGTGGAATATGAGCAATAGCAAGATCCCAGTACCTATTTCATTTAGGTAGTCTTTTTAGAGGAATTGACTTGGCCAATAGGAGAAAAAATGCTAGCTTTTGTGAACTTTTCTTTGGGATTCAATAAAACTGTTCAATCATAAACTATCTTCATACTACTTATATCTGATGTAAGTCCTGATATTTTCTTTTTTGTGCTGCTTCCTCTAAGAACCTTGACACAAGTGTGGAGGCGGCTCTTTTTTGGTCATGTCTCGACGAAGCCAACGCATTGGTGGAACTTTTCGCAGTTATCAAAGTGAGGATACTGGGAACAGTAGGATCAGTGGAGGAAGTTCTCTGCTAAGTGGGCCTCAGCCCCTGTTTACAGATAATTCAAACAGGTAAGTCAGAAGGTAGGAAGGGGGAGACTCCCCCACGTATGCTATGTATGAATTATAAGGTTTCTTTGTCTTTTGAGTGGTAAAATTAATTCATTGTTGCTGCTTCCATACTTTCAGGTTGAATCTGATCGTTTACCACTGCCATCCCCAACTTGTTATTCATTATCAATGTCAGATACAATTCCCATAATTATTAGTATTATAATTCAAATTATTTAAAAGGCAGTAGAATAGAGAAGGGTCTGTGGCATGAAGTAGAAATAAGATGAGGTATTTTGAACTGTAGTACACTCAGAGTTGTCTCATTTTTTTATAGAACTCAACTAAGCTCAGATTGAATTCAAAACTTCAATTTTAACAGACTTTGATTTTTGTATTTATACAATTCTGTCTCACTTTATATAAAGAGATTTTCCTGTATAGTACTAAAGATTTGTCTTGTGTTAATAGTAGCTGCTATGATCGGATTGTGAAGTAACAGCAAGGACAAATCTGGCTCTAATTAGAACAAAGTGCATCATTAAAGATTGCACCAAACAGCTTCTTAATTTGCTTTGTCCCTTCTACATTTACAAATAATGGGTATTTTAAGACTTTTCAAGATTTTCTTTTTACATCTAGTACTTCATAGCCTATTTTAGTACAGTAGTTGCAGTACACAAATAGCCAATATATAATTGGTTTTAATATGCAAGTTTGTTTTTTAAATCAGTTTCCCCCAATCTGGATGGATTACCAGTCCTTAATTTCCATATAATTCTATCTGTAGTTGCCTAATTTAGTTGTAGATGTGGGGTTGTAGCCTAGTACTCCTATTGTCAGCAGAATAGGGAAGGCTACTTTAAAGCGGCTGGAAAGCTCCCATTCCCATTAGATACTTTGATTCTTTAAAAAGAGAAAGGAAAAAGAAATAGATAAACATTGTAAGTGCTACAGTTAAATTAGTTGGCATTGCTGGTATCATAAGACCTGATTATTATACTGTATGGCTCATGTTCATGCCACTATGTGCCATTTGAAATAGTAATGGGAATTGTAAATGGAAAAAAATAAATATTTTCTCATGAAAATGTTATGTTATTTGTAGAGTGTGCAGGCAATTTCTTTATCATAGTCTTGAATGTTCTTACTGGAAACAACTAATGACAAAGAAAAACCATAAAAACATGTTCAGTTGTATAAATGGAACTGTAGACAGAGGCACAGAAGAGAGTTAGTGCTATAGAGAGAAGCCATTTTTGGATGCATAATTCATTTTATTTTTGCCTCAGAGAGCTAGTTTTAGTACAAAAATGCACAAATACTTGCTTTTCTTACAAGTAGCCATAATGAAAGATGGGGTGGGGGTGGGGGGAGAGCTCAACCTCCCATCATGCACCATATCAGTTGGGAATTGTAATTGCTTCTTAGGAGAACTTGAAAAATAAGCTGCCTATGACCTTCATGTCACTATTCATAGCCCATTTTTACAGCCCCATTGCTCCTCAGAATAGCCCTGAAAAAATTCTGAGCACAATTTTGGGAGACAGGCCTCAAGGAGAATGAAAAAGGGGCTCTAGAAAATGATTTTGACTTTGCCCAGCCTAGTAACATCACTGTCTACACACTGCAGCAATCCTTACAGGTGGAAAAATATTCACTTTTACAAAGTGTAATTTGTAGGAGGCAAAATATTGTCATCTCAGGAGCAAATGGCTTCTGACTTTTGAATAATCAGCCAAGACGTCATTTCCCTCATAGCTTTCTTTTAGGCTTCTGTTTGCCACTAATGGGAAGATTTCCCTTTGATATGATTTGCCAGAGTGGTACTAACTTCTTCAGCTCTGTTTCTTGCTTCCTCATAAACAGCTCTAACCACATCGGAAAGCAATTGTTGCTGCGGAATAAGCAGGCAGGAACAAGAGTAGGCCGAGTATTCTATCTGTTGGTGCGTTGCCTCCGCTTGATTAAAGAAGTGTTGGTAGATAAAAAGGATGTTACCATCTGTCTGTATTACTCCCACTTCCTCCATACGCATGAACTTTAAAGAAAAATGTTATACTCAGAAAAAGCTGCTTGTGCTATTTTATTCTCTTCTTGGAGTGTGGCAAAAGTGCCAATGTTTGGAGAGCATCCAAAGGATTGTTTTATTAATTCCAAAGCTAGCAGGTTACAATGAGTCATTGGTCTCTTGCAAAGAGCAGGAACTGCAACATTACATAAATCTTATGTAGAATGTTGTTCAAATGGAACTGAGCGTGGAGCTACATAGAAGAAAACCCCAAATACAAAACAATGGCTTTACAATTAATAAGAAAACAAGATAACCACAAACCAGGTATACTACTGTTTATGAAATGTGAAATCATTAAAGATGCATTCCTAGAAAGAAATACTGTGTAGTATTTTTGGTGTATAAGTTGAGCCAAGGCTTTGCTTGCTATCCTAACAGTCAACTCTGCATTCACATCCAGAAATAAGGAGGCACAACAGCTTATATTCTTGTGTTCTGGCTCCACTCAAGGACTGAATAGTGTAATAATTTAATAATTGGCAGACACATATTACTACAGTTCAAGTCATTATTATAGCATGGTGCATGATGGCTACTGGAAATGTCATCAACTGATTCAACCCAAGTTCTTATTTCAGTTCATCACAGGAGCAAACTACATGCTTTTTAAAATTCTCTGCAAAGCAAGGATTTTGGATAGTTCTAGTTTCCTCCTGTATTCAATATGTCATAAACACCTCACGGGCTAGTTCTTGAGCTCCTAGTTATAATATAGAGCAGTATTTCCTAAATTGAGGTCTTCTGGATGAACTGGAACAGCATCTCTCCTGGCCATACTTGTTGGGAATTTTGGTCTCCACGTATTTGGAGGGACCCAGCTGGGAAATTTGCTGTAAAGTGTTTGTGGACAGGGAAATGGCCTCATTTGCTCAACCTATTACAATTGTTCTGTTCCGTAAATGAAGTTGCACGTGGCTATGTGGAAACATATAGCCCCACCCATCCCCAATAGGCAGTTAGGATGAACTGACAGACATTCTTACAACTTTGGTATTAAACAAGGCAAAATACAAAGCAGACGAAAAGGAAATTAGGTTAGAACTCATTAGGTAATGAAAGATGCAGTTGTTACATCACTGTAACCTTTTCCAGTACAGTCTCATTTACATGCAATGGGATGACAACTTCCAGAAATCCCAGTATATTTGAACCTTGTACCAAATATATTTTACCACTTATTTAGCGTGATCAAGTTCCAACTTGCAATATCCTTAGGAAAAGATTGCTTTTCTCCTTTCTTATCTCTTTCCCATTCAATTCTATTGTTAGGATGTGAATTCTATTAAATGGTAGGAATTTATTAGTGTTATTTCTAAATAAGAGCACTTATGCATGTGTGTACAAATGCATTTTTATGTTCTTCATCTAACTATGTACTGTCTTATCAATATGCCATTTGTTTCTTCTCCTGCAGTCGAACCCTGAGAAAGAAACCAAGCAGTGTGAAACGTCTGTCTCCTATACCTAGTCTAGGGATCAGTTCTGCTCCCCATACTACCGCCTACTACAGTGAGTCTGTCATTAATGAGTCTTATCTAACTGATGACAGAGGATTTTCTCTTAAAACTAATGTGGCCTTTGATGAGCCATTGGAAAGCAGTTCTTATTGGAGTAAGTATTTCTCTGAAATGTTCTGTAGTTTGTATATTCTATAATATATGGATGGTACTTCCTTGGGAGAATTTAAAATAAGCTGCAAAGCAACAAATTAGCCCTTCAGATGTTTTTGAACTAGACTAGCAATTCCACTTGGGACTAATGAGAATTGGCATTTGCAACATCTGTAGGACCACAAAAGCTTTTTATTCTTATTGGCTCTGCATAGTCATTGTACAAATCCCCAATTGTTTTTCACCTGTTACCTAATCTTTCAATTAACCCTGGCCTGTAGTTAGCATAATTCACACCCAAGTTAGAATATTCTTCTGCATAATCTGGCCTACATGAACCTATTTCCAATTTGATGCTCTTGGAAGATAACATTTGGAGTAAATGTGTTAGCCTTTGGGATCTCTAAGGGTCCTTTGTTGTGACTTACACTATTTATACAAAATGGTTCAGAGAGTTCATTCAATCTTTATTTGTTGTATGCTGTCAATATATTTTTGACATTGTATCATTTTTTTCAATTGATGCAATGGATATCAGCCAAATGATTTTGGAATATTGTTCTGGGTGATGAAAGTTAGAAAGACTATTCTAGGGAAGCTGGTTAGTGGAATTCTCAAACATCTAATCAATTAATATAAAATATTGCAGTTCTTCATGGTGATGTAATCCATCACCTGCATCAACAACAATTATTAAATATGAACATGAAGGGAGGGTGGTAGAATTCCAAAAATATACTCAAGGCACAAGGAAGATAATATTTAAACTCTCCTGCAATTTTTACTAAATGATATGCTTTATTTGAGCTTGTCTAAAGATGATAGTATCTAGTTTCGTACAAGCTTTTGGTAGGAAATGTATAAAAAAAAAGATTGAGTTTATTTCTAAAATAAATGTTGTAATTTGTGGTCAGGTGAGGATCTTTCACCGAGAAGGAGAAGAGGTATAGGGGGCATCGAGTCCAATAAGAAAATCAATGGATTAGGAGACAAGAAGACATATGACACCTATGGTTCTTCATCTGGTTATTCCTCTGAGGATGACTACACAGGTATTGGGAAGTTCTGTGACCCTAAGCAATCAGACGAGGCTCCTGGAGGAAAAACATTGGGGAAATAATTTGTTAACATCATTTACAGCCAAAACTGATTGGCTTGGTAGACTAAAGTAAACCATCAGCTAACAAAAGGCCTGATGAACTCCTTGACCTGCACATATTGAAGTTTTCCTTAAGGATGTGCATACTTAAAGCCTGATTGCTGGTTTCATCACAGGTCCTTGTTATTCCACTCATCACAGAGGAAGATGCTTGTCTGTTACTTTTTTTATAAAAATAAGGAAGTTATAATATTTTTCAGTTTGTTCTTTAAAAAACAGCTGTTGCAAAACTGATCTGCAGATTGGTAAAGCAGAGAGAGTAGTCAATAGTTACCATCTCCATACAGTTGGCAGAGGATGAACTTAATTTATACAGAGGAAAGAGTAAGAATCATGGCTGAAGCCTGCTTTCATAAGTCAGACAAACTTGGCCACCAAAACAGTACAGCTGTTAATATTTTATTTCTGTTTTAGATAGATAAAGTAACTGGAGGAAACCACTGGATCCAATTTGACTAATTCCTGGGTTACAAGATTCTTACCACAGAATCCAATCTGGCTCAGTCACCAGAACCAGAGATTTAGTCTTCTGCGCTTTCAGACTCATGCTGGAGTCCATCCTCAGGGAACTTCTCTCTAGCAGAAAATATGCTTTGGTCTATTTGGTGTGTGGTATTTATATGGTGACTATATAGATTTATATTTATACCACACACCGAATAGACAAAAGTACACAAAGTTCCCTGAGGATGGGCTCCAATATGAGTCTGAAAGCTTGGAAGACTACATCTCTGGTTCTAGTGACTGACCCAGATTGGACCCTGCAACGTTATCCTGGGACACATAGATTTGCCTTCATTTTTGCCACAGAACGTGGAGTATGCATCAGCTGTGACCTCTATTAACTGCATACAATGCTTTTTAGGTAGGATGTGGGAGAAATCGCTACCTTAAGACCACCTTTACCTGTTGTTAAGCTTAGGGTAAGGTGAATGTGGGCCATTGTCAAACTGGGGCAGACAAAACAAAGAAAAAGAAAAAAGAAAATCAATGATGACTTGTTAGCTGACAAAACTATCTTCTGCTTCTTGCAGGTGGGTCTTCCATGGACCAGAATACATCCAATTTTGGGTTCAAGAGTGTCCTCTCCAAAGTAGGGTCCTTCATTTGGTTGGTGCTTTTAGCCCCAGGTAAATGGAAAGAAGTTTTTAGAAATCTGATTAGTTATTACACATGTTAAAAAGGAAGCTATATAGCTGTGTTTATGTCTCTGTACTGCATTTTCAGTACTAACTTATCTGATATGGACTTCTTCAAAATAATGCTGAAAATGTTCATTTGGAAGGGATATAGAGAATTATATTAAGAGATAGCCAGAGGCTTAGAATCAAGCATCTGGAGAAATTCTAATTCTTCAGATTTATTCTTTGAGATTAATTTATCCAAGAATGCAATTCAACTTGGAAAAAAATTATTTAATATTTTGAATAATTTTTAAACTGTCCAGAGACATTGGGAGTCAAGGGGCATATATACAATATGTGTAATTAATAATATCTTGTGGGTTTTGGTAAACCATCATTTATGCTATTGAATGTGGAAATAAGGCTTCTGAGAAATTCTGTTGTAGAGGAAGGGAAGAGATGGAAAGAAAGCTGAGCAGTTACTCTTTTAAAAGCTGTTCTGGGTTGTTGTTTTTTTTGCAGGACGGTTCTTTGGTTTGTTATACTGGTGGATGGGGACCATGTGGTATCGTCTAACAACTACAGCCTCTCTCCTGGATGTCTTCATTTTAACACGGTTAGTGAGAATAGAATTTGAAATATAAAAGGATGTGGCTAACTGGTTCCTGGATGGACTGGAAAAGTAACTGAAAGGGGGTGGGGGGAATAGAAGAAATTCCTGCAGGTGCACAGCTTAGAGTATCCCCAAATTCATCAGCATTTAGAATGTGTGTGTGTTTTTCTGCTACAGCCGTCTTTCATTAATAACTATCTAACCAACTAGACACTTCTCATATGCACAATCCAATAGCAGATGCTTAAGAGTTGTAGGATGGACTTAAAAGTTTGAAGTGGCCCAACTCTACTGTGGTTGATGATTGGGTTTACACATTTTTCTAAATATTTTTTCACCATTCAATAAACTAAGAATAACTGGATTCATACAATACTAAACCATATTCCATGCAGTTTACAAACTATACTACAATAGCTCAATCTACCCAACACATTAAGTCAAAAAAACACAAGCAGACTAGTTTCATAAAAACATTGCACGTTGGCTTAGCTGGTTGGATGAACCTAGCTATTATAATTAGTCATCTGTGGCTTATATTTTAGTATATTATAAGTTTGTGGTTAAGTAAACAACACAGTACAATATGTGAACCAGGTCTATCTATTTTGATTACTTTCCAATGTTAACTGCAGCAGTTATATTTGATATGATGTCATCATGCCAATAATGTAATATGAAGTTGGGGTGTAAACTTCATTTCATTGAGGTTCACATCACATGTTCTATTTTCATTGGCAAGCTGAGGCAGCACTGTTTTGCTTATAATGCTTGATTTTGCCTTGTATTAACAGTTTGTTCTCTCTCTCCTGTTGTTTGGGTTTTAGGAGCTATCCAGTGTTGAAGAAGATAATGTTGTTTATGCTTCTGCTCTTGCTCCTGAGCTCTGTTGGTTATGGTGAGTTTCACATTTGCCTTTGTCTGTGCCTCTTAGAAAGTATGAGATGACATCACCCTGAAAGGAGTATTATTGTACATCTTATATTTCAACATGTGATTCTTTTTGCAGACTTTTGCCTTACATTGTGCAACTGTTGAGAAGGGAAGAAAAAAAATGGGGGAAGGGAAACATTTGTTAATGGACTCCTATTTTTTTCTGTTAAAAATTGCTTCCTCTATTAAAAAAATGTACTTCTGATTAGGAGAATCTGTTGTTTCTTTCATGACACTTGAGCAGATAAACTCAGCTAGAAAATTTTAATTAGGAAAACAGCGACTAGGAAGAATTGGGAAGTCTTTCCTCCCCCGTGTACACTTCTTGTCTCAGGAAAGCATTCCACTCAAGCAGTGACTTGTCCCAAACAAAATGTGATAAAAATGTTTATTGGTACAGGTCTGGAATCGAGTGAGTCCAAAACCTTGCCACTCTTCCAGATAAGCACTTAAGAGATTCTTGCCTTGGCTTTAGAAATATAGTTAACAATGCTGAAACTAATGCTACTGTGCAATAATATGAATCAATTGTCAGGGTCTTATTATATCTTCATTCTATCAAGTGACTTTTAAAATATTAGCCCTTTTTTAATTGCTGGCTTCTTTGAGAGAGACATGTGGGAATGAGTCTCACAATCCAGCTAGGAATAGTTGTGAGAGGAATTCCGGAGCCATTTCTTAAGAATTATAGGGCTTTGGTGTTTCTCTGATACAACTGGAAGCTGAACTGAGGAGGGCTCAGAGTTCAGAGCTTTGCTTCCCAGTGTGGTTGGTGCTAACACCATTGAAGGTATCACTTTTTTTAGGGTTTGTACACTATGGCTGCTTCCTTCTATGTTATATCTTCTTTCCAATTGCAACCACAGCTCCATTTGATCAGACAATATCCATAATAACTGCTGAAGAGCTACATCTAATGGCTAGAATCACTTTGCGTGGAAGACCAGAAAAATATAAATATAATTTTAAAAAACGCTTTTAAGAATTACATCCATATAGCGGTGCTTCTCAGCCTCGGCAACTTCAACTCCCAGAATTCCCCAGCCAGCATGTATCAGCAATATGATAATAAAAGGAACTTTATGATGTTGCTGATAACAGTATTAGTTCTTTCAGTATCTGACCTTTTTCTAACTATTCTCTTCTAGAAATATAACTGTGTGTAAACTTCCTGAGGGTATGGTCCTAAAAACAAATGAGAACTTAAAAATACAGAATGTAACACTGAACTCTAGAATTACGTTTGTCAATATCTTGAGTTTCATTGAAAGCAATCTGCCAGCCGTCATATTTATAATCTTCTGGAATATACTCTGCAATTATCATTTCTCATTTTTTAATTTGATTATTCTTCTTTTCTAATTATTTTAGGTGCATGGTATTTTTATCCCTTTGGGCTTCAACCTTCTATGTTTTCTTGGGGAACGGTGAAATTATTTCCCTCTGGCACCAAGAAGGACCAAGAAATGGGAGAGACTGCTGTATTTTCTGAGGTGTGTATTATGTGGATTTAGAGGGGTGTTTATAGAGAATATTCATGTTGGATATCACCTATTGCAAAATTCTCATATTTGCTGAGAATTACACAGTGTTTTAAGAGGAATCACCAGGATTTCTTCATGTCATAAATGTAGCACAGACACTTAACCAGCTTAATGTTATTTTGGTAGATTCTTTCAGACTGAAAGGTAGTATGTCATGGCAAAAAAAAATGAATTAGGAGGGCCCTAGTTTGAATATTGTTTTTGACAAGGACTTAGTACATGGTCTTAGGCAAGGAATATAACCTCAGCTTCAAATCCTTCTATTTACAATTTAAAATACTGATTTGATCTAGAAGGATATTCCGCAAATGTTAACTATTTAATGCATCTTCAATAAGCAATAGCAATGTGCAGTATGATATAAATATCAAACAAGAATATGTATAAATCAGTGAGGAATTTAGCTCTTAATTGGTTTGTAATCACATTTGTTTAATGAAAAGAAGGACTAGGGGAGACATGATAGCAGTATCAGACCCCAATATCTCAGGGGTCATCACAAAGAAGAGGAAGTCAAACTATTCTCCAAGGCACCTGAGGGTAGAAAAAGAAGCAATGGGTGAAAATTAATCAAGGAGAGAAGCAACTTAGAACTGAGGAGAAATTTCCTGACAGTTAGAACAATTAATCAGTGGAACATCTTGCCTCCAGAAGTTGTGAATGCCCCAACACTGCAAGTCTTTAAGAAGATGTTGGATAGCCATTTGTCAGAAATGGTATAGGGTTTCCTGCCTAGGCAGGGGGTTGGACTAGAAGACCTCCAAGGTCCCTTCCAACTCTGCTATTGTGTTGTATTGTATTGTATTGTTTGCTGCCCATCTCATTTTAAAGTGACTCTGAGCAGCTTGCAACATTAAAAGCCATAAAACCATAAAATATAAATATTTCTAAAAGCAATAAAAATAGAATTACAATCCAAAGAAAATTTACAGTTATGGGGAGGAATGAGTGGAGGGAGGGGAGAGGCGATTCTTAATTCATCAACCACTTCCAGTGTGATGCTCTCCTGTTGGGTCCCCAAGTCAACTGGCAGAGCCAGGTCTTCAAGCCCTAACGAAAGGTCAGATGGGAGCTGATCTCACCTCAGGGGGCAGGATGGTCCAAAGGGCAAGAGCCACAATAGAGAAGGCACCTCTCCTGGACCATGCCAGCTGAAATTCCCTGATTGATGGGCCCGCAGCATGGATGGGCAGGGAAGTCCATTGGGATGAGATGGTTCATGAAGTAACCTGGTCCTGTGCCATTCAGGGATTTTAAAGGTAATAACCAAACCCCGAAGAGTACTCGGAAGCAAATAAGCAGCCAATGCAGCTCACAGAGCAGTGATGTAACATAAGCCATCTTAGGGGCCCAAGAACTACCCACACTATCATACTCTGCACCACTTGTATTTTCCAAATGCTCTTCATGTAGATGATAAGGGCTCAAGTGACTGAACACAGACACTGGAATCCAGAAAAAGCCACACCGGGAGGGGGTGTGATGTTAAATACTGTAAATATCTCTATACATCTCAACGTAAATATTAATATAATATAACAATCAATAATTAAAGTGAATCATGGAAATTATACCAGGTCTTTGTGTTACATATTGGAGCAACCTGGAAACCAATGTAATGAGCAAAAAAATTATTCCTTTCACTTTAGTCCACAAGTGATCCAGGTTTCTACTTTTTTTATTGGCTGCAGTTCATACATAACATCCTGCACAATTCTGATCTGGAGATTATTAAACTCTGGATGAAACTTCATTATTTTTTTCTTTCATTTTGTCTCTTGATTAAAAGGCCCAGCAACAGGCTTTGTCTCGTCTCCAGGCACTGGAAAGACGTTTTGAGACCCTGGAAACTGCAGCTTCTATGCTAGAATTCCAGAAAAGAAAGAACACAGAAGGTGCCACCCTGTCTCATGAGGATACCCTGGTGCTCCTGGATGGGCTGATGACTCAGAAAGAGGCAGCCATGAGAGAGAAGCTTGGC
The DNA here is from genome assembly GCF_009769535.1 of Thamnophis elegans. Classification (NCBI taxonomy): domain Eukaryota; kingdom Metazoa; phylum Chordata; class Lepidosauria; order Squamata; family Natricidae; genus Thamnophis; species Thamnophis elegans. The sequence goes on along the minus strand of NC_045547.1, from coordinate 31,041,899 downwards.
TCAGACATAGATCTTCATCTCCAGGTCAGGGAGCAAGGAGGCCAGTTGGGACTAAAGGAAAGGTGCACTGTAAAAACTTGAATTATTGTGAACTAGAGCCACTAATTGCTCAAAGAATGTTAATTTCCAATCTCAAACTATGTATTGGGACTCTAACTAGAAGCTTATCAGACATGGCAGTTCTATTCTACCATAATCTATTCTAAACAGACTCTTGGTAGTTTACCATAAAATAAAATATAAGGTATATAATACAAAAAAAACAAATACCTAAAATACCTAAACCACTAACAACCACTAAGTGATGAGATGGTTCAAATACCCTCTGGACGAATTCCATCCTCAACTTCTGGAAAGTGAACAGCATCAGAGCTACAGTAAAGAAACCTCCAACTGTCAGGGTTCCGACCGATGTCTAATAAAAGCAGGAGCCTCAAGCAAAGTTTGAAGAAAAATCCAATTGTTTATTAGGAGCACCATGTTGGCAAGGACTAAGTGAAGCCAGTCCTGATTTCACTCAATTCATGCCTTGCCTCTGACCCTGTTCCCCCACCCCCACCCCCAGGTGCGTCATCAGTCACATTCCCCAATGAAGCAATTTCACAGGTCATAGAAGTTACTACCTCTGGCCATTGGATCTCTGTGGAGATGGCCTTGACTTCGGCCGGCTAGGATGTGTTTTGTTTTGACTGAGGTATGAATTCCTCAATGCAGCTGTGAGGTGTGATTCCCCAACTCCCTGCTTATGGCAACTCGGGACCAGGTCAGGAAAGCTTCGTGAGTTGACACCAACAAAAGGTCATACCAGAAGGCTGGCCCCACCAACAAAAATGCTTCTGACCTTCAGCCCCATTGACTTTCACAAAATGGTGAACAATTAATTGTTTCTTGTGGCATAATCAAAATGGTTGGGCCAATTTCAGAGGAGAGATTCAGTCCTGCAAGTAACTTGAAGGTCTTTATAGGTTACACCTAGAGTTTGAAATTGTACTTGGAAGCTAATGGGAGCCAATGCAGGGCCCAGAATGTAATTATAATGTAATCCTACCAACTACCACTGGTGAGCACTTGGGCCACTACATTTTGCATTCACAGAACCTCAACATTTAATAAACTTGACAAAAATTTCACAAGATAAAGAAATGCTAAGATCGCGCTGATATTACCTGAAATCTCATAAGAACTCAGAATGAGATTGCCACCATTTCATAAAATGTGTTTGTCAACAGGCTTCTGGTATCTGAAAATATTGCTGTTTTTTGGCATAAGAACTATGTACAGTAATGTAAAAAAGTTAGAGTCTAGATGAACAGAAGAGAGGATTGCTCTTTATAATTACATCTTTGAGCTGAATTCATTTTTATATGTTAAAGAAATTTGAAACAAGTAAAATTTAAAACACTGTTTCAATTTAAAGGATACCTTTACTTTTTTAATCAGCATTTTCCCCATTCATTAATTTTTGTGTTCCTTTTTTTCTTTTTATTTAGGATAAATTGGATGCTTTCCAATCCCAGGTGCAGAAGGATTTTGACAATCTCCTGAAGAAAGTCTCTCAGACTTCTGAGGTAGGACTTGTGTAGCATTTGTAATAAAGTGGACATGATGTAATGGTATGACAAAGCCTGTTTTACTCTGAAGAGTTTATGCATGTAACATGTCAATATTTCAGAGGTGTTTTTCAGAACTTTTTGAAACATTTGGCAACACTACTGGGCATGATCAGTTAAATGTTCCCATTTAAATGTGAGACATATGTATCTTATCCTATGTACCACTGAATTTTAGCAGACTTAGTCCTTTTAATAAAACTTCCATTTATACAAATAGTTAGCTGTTATTAAGGGCAATGGTCCAAAACGAATGGTATCTTAAATTCAGTCTCTCTGTGCTGTCCCAAAATTTGGGGAGTTTGGTGGTTGGGGGAATTGGAAGGACTGCAGTGGGTCTGTTTATTGAAGCAAAGTCAGTACTCATGACACACTTGTGGAGGACTGATGATTTTCTATCTTTTTTACTAAGCATCGTAGACTTGAGTTTTTCTTTTTCAACCTACATTTAGAGGTTAACTACAGTTTCTTTTTTTCTGCTTCAAAATGGTGGGGAAATATAGTACAAATGTTCAACCATTATAGCAGGAGGTTGCTCTGGCGGATTATACACTGTGAAGATGGGGCTCATAGTCTTGAGGTGCAAAAGCATCGGTTTGTCTATTCCTGGTTTAGCCTAAATCCCTAGAGAGTCTTGACTTACTTGAGTGGGTTACTAGCATTTGTTCTCTTTTTCTTAGCCAGCTTTGGGAGATCCCAAATGCAACAATAACCTATATTTGATAACCTATATCTAACAGGTGTACATGTCAGGAAGCTATCCTACAAGTAATTTAGGAACATGAACTGGTGTAAAAGTGGCTCAGAGATCAACCATACCTCTCCCCACTTTCTTTTTCTTTTTTACCCCTTTATGTTTTGTTTCATTTTAGCTTTTAATCATTTGCCTAAGATTTCTAAGAAACTTGAACGCTTATAACTGATACAAAATCTTGCCTATGCTGACTAGAGTTTCTCCCACAGCAGGTGGAGGCCCAGACAATTGAGAAAACAGCTCAGTGGCAAAGGTAATTTGAGTACAATGAGCAAATCATGTTCCTATTTCTGGTGAAAAGGAACAAAGGAGTCGTGGAATATTTTTACACCTTGCAGGAATTGTTATTCTAAAAAAGCATTTTAGCACTTATAACATTCAGTGCATTTCTACCGGAACTATTACTTTAGGATAATCATTATTAGGGGATTATTTTAATTGAGGTTCGACTTAACTTTTCTCCCTGTGCTGATACCATACTTCATTTCAAGAAGGCACAATAAGCAAGAACATTTATATCGCATCTGAGCAGGATACTGTTGTTTCTGTGCTATGTTTACTAAGCAGTGCTGTAAGAATATACATGCAATAAAGTAGTACATGGAAATTTAGATTTTTTTTTAAAGAGAACTATGTCTTCCAATTCTTTGCAAAAAAAATATGTTCATAGCCAAATACGATTTTAGTAAATTGGGGATTGCTCATATTTTGTATCTACATTCTTCTCTGTACATTGTTGAATTACAGGATTATTAACCCTCCAAGCAGTATTCCTGGGAGCTGGGGTTCAATACCCTATGGAAGATACTGATTGCCCATCCACAAAAAGCTAGATGTGTATTTATTTAAAACATTTTTGCTTTGCTGTTTAATAAACAAGAGCTCACAGGGCAGCTGACATAAAACTCATTAGCAAAGCTTAAATTGGCTTTTTTCCAAAGTTGCCTTGCTATGATATGAGATTGTCCAAGAATTTCATTTACTATGAAACTGTAAGATATTATTATTAAAGATTAAATGCACAGTTTGGATAACTGTTCATAATTTGAGGATTAAAACGTTTAAAAGTTCATACCCTTAAGCTAGCTTTTGATAAACACATTTGAAAAAAAGTGGATAAATACCTTTTATTTGCATTGGATTATAAGTAGCACCTCAACATTCGTTCTGTTTTTTCCTCTTTCAAAGCTCCATAAAAGAAGACCTAATGAATACTTTCCGAAAGGAAATAGAGAAACTGGAGGACCATCTATCAAGTCTGAAAAATGAATTTGGGACTTTAAGTTCTAATCAGAAGGCATTGTCAAGACAAGTGGAATCTCTTCCAGGGCAGATCAAGGAAATGCGAGAAGATGTGAGTTTCCCAATGTTTCCCACTTTTAAATCAATTTGTTCCCAAGGTTCTTCCACTTGTGGTCCTGCCCTCTAATTGTCTGCCCCATTTCTCTTCCCTCTCTGATGATTCAAGGTGCCACTTAAACTTTATTGGAAGGAAGAGGTTATTTGGGAGCACTAGTATAAATTGAACAGACCATCTCCACGTTTTGTAGATCAGCCAGGTCTTCAACAGTATTACAGAAAAGGCAGGAAATTCCTCAAGTAAATTTAGGAAACTTTATAGAGTTAGGTTTTAGACCATATTAACTAATCCTGCAGTGAGTTATAGCAGGCATCACTGTAAAAATTATCAAAAAGTGATCCATCCATGACAACATCCCTAGCCAACAAAAACATTTCCTATAGATGATGAGACTAAACAAATTTAAGAAGGTATCAGATTAAGGAAGATCTGTTCTTTAAAAAGACCGCAATAATTCAAAAGGTCTTCTGAAATAGACAATACACTGTCTATCTCATTTGATATAAAACCAGACATGATACGAAGAGTGAGGATGGAGGAATAAGATGTTTATCAAATTTGTTCTTTTCTTAATGATTTAGGTGGAAATTCAGTTTCCAACATGGTTTAGCCAATTCCTGTCCCGATCTAGAGAGGATAAAACTGGAAAACCTTTTGTCCAGCATGAAGAATTACAAGAGCAGCTACGCAAATTGGAGCACAAGATCCTTGCCAAGATCTTGAAGGACCAAGAATTGTCTGTGCAGGATGTTGGAGTCACTCTTCATAAAGAAGGAATTACAGGAGTGACTGAGGAGGTTTGAGGATGTCTTTCCAGTAGATCTAAGAGAATCATCATTTAATATGTACTGAATAAATGGATGTTTATATGAGATGTTCTTGTGCATATGCAAATCTAGATTGTAAGACCTGCTCTGTGATTTACATGTGCATTAATTGCACTGTTTTTATTTGAATAAGTTCCAGAGTTCCAGAATTAATAGCACTTAGCAATAGCATTTATACAGCCTTCTCTGAGCTAGTGAGAATCGAACTGCCAAACTGCTGGGAGTCAGCAATCAGCAGAATTAGCCTGCAGTACTGCATTCTAACCATTGCACCACCACGGCTCTAAACTACCATTTTGTGGCATTCTGCTATTAGTCATAAATAGATTCTGAAAACTCACCCTACAGAATTTGGACAAACACCTTGGGCAACAGGGAGAGGGATGTTAGCCTTATTTTTTTTTTTCTCTTGACCTCTTTACTCTTCCCATTTATTGCAGATAGACAATACATTTTATACAGCCTTCCCTGTGTCCTTAAACTAACCTCAGATGCATGAAGAAGACTGTTCCATCATCAGTTTTATTGGCTTCTGTAGAGGAGAAATAGAGATATATGCCCCTTACCTTGGTATCAAAAGGTTTTGACTTAACTTTGCTGAAACGCTATCCTGACCAGGCTTGAAGCCACAAAGTTGAGGGCATAGCCTTCTTTCCTTATTTCTCACCCTATGGAAGGGCAACACTTGTGAAGCATTTTCTGGCTGTTAGCACAGGGATGCACAGTCTTTATATCTCTCAGCTTAATTTCAGTTCCCTTTACACTATATACAAACAAAAATAGATGATTTCAGATGTTTATAAGAAACTTGTTTCTTGGAAGAGTGAGAACAGAGAATAGGTGTCCCATCACTTTGTGTGCTCCAACTCCAGCTCTCATGTGATCCCTCAGGTAAATCACCCTGAGAGAATGTGACCCTTTTTAAGTTGTATCCCTTTAAATATTCTTATATTAAATCTTGCTGTCTTGTTTCAGCAAGTTCATCATATTGTGAATGATGCCCTGAAGCGCTACAGTGAAGATCGCATTGGAATGGTTGATTATGCACTTGAATCTGGAGGTAGGTTATACCAAAAACAAAACAAAACAAAAAAAACACCCCACACAAACAAGTTTCCATATCAAGAAACCAGAATTATTTTGGTCAGTTTCATCTATAAGTTTAAACATTGGGGGTGGGGAGGCATGCGTTATTTGGTGTGTGTGTGTTTTGAATAATAACTAATTCAACTAAATTAAAACACAATGAAAAGGGAGAAATAACAGAAGAAGCTAAAAGTTCAAGAAAATGGAAGAAAGTAGAAAGAAGTAGCTTCTAATATTCTTCACAGAACTTCTAAGTACAATCATATTGTAACCTCTTTCTCTAATGTTACAACATAAAGTGTGCTGCATTTTCAGGCTTATTGCTTCACAAAAGCTGGCAACTTTTTCTTACAGGTTCATTCTCTGCAAAAAAAACCCTTTTTTTTGCCAAGAATGAAGTATACAAACATGTTCTAATAGTCTAATACCAGATTTCTAGTTCCTCATTTACAGAATGATTTGGGGATTAGCATGGTGCACAACTTATCTTCATCAATTCACTTTGATTATAGGAGCCAGTGTTGTCAGCACCCGGTGTTCAGAAACCTATGAGACCAAGACTGCACTTCTTAGCCTTTTTGGCATACCATTGTGGTATCAGTCCCAGTCTCCAAGAATCATTCTACAGGTATGGGTTCATTTTCAAAGGAACAATAGAACCACTGTCTTTATTTTCACTCCAGAGCATTTTGCTTATGTCTCCTATTTGTCACCCAGTTTACTTCCTGTGGCTTTTGCTCCATTATGGGGCAGACAAGTTTTTGAAACAAGGAGAATGTTTCTTCCTTTCTCTATCATTTATTGTAATCACTATGAGATATTTATAGTTACTTTGTCACCTAGTTCATTCAAGAAGGGAAGAAGCTTCTCTGCAGTGTGTTATTTATAAACTAAAGAAAGTTGGAAGAGGTCCTTTGCCTGATAAAGATAGAGACAGAATAATTCCCAGGGTTTAAAAAAAACATTTAGGGAATGATAAACTTAGTTGGATGTTGTCCTATTATTTCACTGGGAGCAAAGCTCCAAACATGCTTCTAGAGGAATTTTTGCTAAAATTCTTTTACATTTCCAGTTTTTATTTTGAATAAGATGGTGATTTCATAAGGTTAATCTGTGAATTTCTGTCAAAAGACTGCCCAGGGTTTGTGATATTCTTTCTTTTGGTTGAATAGAGTATTCTTGTGCCTTGAGAGAAATAAATCTACATTCAAGGATTTATTCCTTTTACCTAACATTCTTGTTTGCCTTATTTGATACAGCCAGATGTCTATCCTGGAAATTGTTGGGCTTTCCAAGGCTCCCAAGGTTTTGCTGTCATCCGCCTTTCAAGCAGGATCCATCCCACTGCTGTGACGTTAGAGCATATCTCCAAATCGCTTTCCCCCAGTGGAACCATTCCCAGTGCCCCCAAGGACATTGAAGTCTTTGTAAGTCTGGCAACAGAGCAGGAAAGAGCAAATTATAGTGACCTCGTCCTGGTAAAAGGCAGATTTTCCTCCAATCACAGGGAAAACACAACCCATAACTGTTTAAACTAATTATATTTATTAACTAAAAGCCAAAATAAAATAAAAATTCAATACAATAAAACAATATAAAATATAAATACAATAAAGTAAAAGAAAAATAAATGTAATGTCATCCATCAATTATATGTTTATAATGATCAGACCTCTTTTTGCTGTTGGTTCTATACAAGTAGTCTTCAACTTACGATCACAACTGAGTCCAAAATTTATGTTACTAAGTGAGAAATTTGTTAAGTGAGTTTTGCCCCATTTTATGACTTTTCTCACCACATTTGTTAAGTGAATCATTGCAGTTCTTAAATTATAACATGGTTGTTAAGTGGATCTGATTTTCTCATTGACTTTGCTTGTCAGAAGGTCGCAAAGGGGGATCACATGATACTGGGACACTGCAACTTCCTTAAATGCAATGGTGGGATTCAAATAATTTAACAACCGGTTCTCTGCCCTAATGATTTCTTTCAACAACCAGTTCTCCAAACTGCTCAGAAGCTTAACAACCAGTTCTCCCGAAGTGGTACGAACTGGCTGAATCCCACCAAGATCCAAATGTAAATCATTGACCACGGGGATGCTGCAATGGTCATAAGTTTGAAAAATCATCCTAAGTCACTTTTACTAAACAAACTCTTGCAAGTTGAGGACTACCTGTATGTCCCTTGCCACTTGTGCGTTTTATTTTGGCTCACAGCTACACAAGTAGCTATGAGCCTCCCTTGCCTGCATCTCTCATCATGATTTTTCTAAACTCCTCAAGGCTTCAGCTCTCTCCTTTCCTATCCCCATTCTCACTTGTTTGCTCAGGGCTTAGAGGAAGAAGGGCATCAAGAGGGCATCCTCCTTGGGAAGTTCACATACAATCAAGATGGGAATCCTATCCAAACATTTCACTTTCAGGTAAGAAAAAGGACAAGAAATGGGGGTGATGGTAGACCAAGGGCTTCAGAGCCTGCAGGAAAACTGGACCTTATTTGCTGTTCTTATTCAGTACTGAATGGGTTTGTGAATAAAGCCTACTAGTGTATCTTTTATTTATACAACCTGGCCCAAATAAAGAGCCTGTTTGTGAAATAAGTTTCAAACAATAAAATATAGGGATTATAATAGTAGTTTAAGTATAACTGTTTTGGTCTCACTGTGTTATTACCTCCAGAGTTACCCAAGGATTAGCCATTATAGAGGCAGCAGATGGATTTTCCTAACATTTTAAGGGACATAGCCCAAGAGTCTGCTCCTACTAAAACAATAATAATCATTAACACAATCAAACATCCATATCTGCCTGTCCCTGGTCCTTGGGAAGGATTTGATAAAAGGATAAAAATATCAAATACAGTCTGAACATCTGGCTATGCAATAAATTATAATACAGTGAAGAAATTGATCATTCTGCCCCATATGCTAATATCTCCTGGTCAAAGAAATGGACTTTAAAGCTTTCCCCAACCCAGCGCTCTTCATATGTGAAAGATTAGATCCGCCACTTTCTCTATTTAGGACAGTGATGAAGAAATTGATCATTCTGCCCCATATGCTAATATCTCCTGGTCAAAGAAATGGACTTTAAAGCTTTCCCCAACCCAGCGCTCTTCATATGTGAAAGATTAGATCCGCCACTTTCTCTATTTAGGACAGTGATGAAGAAATTGATCATTCTGCCCCATATGCTAATATCTCCTGGTCAAAGAAATGGACTTTAAAGCTTTCCCCAACCCAGCGCTCTTCATATGTGAAAGATTAGATCCCCCACTTTCTCTATTTAGGACAGTGATGAAGAATTATAATTCAAGCTATCTGGTCTGCACAGGTTGGGAAAGAAGGAAGGCAGGTTGTACCCTTTTGTCAATGCTTGCAGAGTTCTGATAGTGATGCTGAATTAGGCATTATATTTCTATAGATGATAGAAACAAATTAAAATCATGTTTGAGGTCTTTCCTATTGGTTGTTGGTAGAGGCATCTTTAAAAAGTTTATTTATACATTTGAATGCATGTACCTTGCATCTTGCCTTTAATTTGTGGCTCCCAACACTCCCAGACTGCATAATCGATTTTCAACATTTTTTAAAAAAAATAAAAAATGTGTGCACCAAACATTTAAGAACTTATGGCACCCACTTTTTCCCTTAAGGTAAATCATACCCCCAAAAATGCATGCTTTACTCTATAACCAAATATATATTTTAGCATCTCCAGGGAGAAAAATAAAGCCCATGGCTGAAAAAGTGACATACTGCTGTCACAACAGAGACATGTTACTGTTCTCCAGGCAGTAAATGCATGTTTGAAGTAAACTAGGCCAAGCTGAAGGAGCAATCTTCCAGCATTCTATGTGGGTCACATTTTTAAAAGTCAGCCTTTTCTTTTGTTTTCCCATCCTCAGGATATAGAGAAAGAGGCAGCCTTCCAGCTGGTGGAGCTAAGAGTTCTCAGCAACTGGGGCCATCCAGAATACACCTGCATTTACCGTTTCCGTGTGCATGGGGAGCTGGTCTCATAACGTCTTCTTGCACCACTAGCTCTAAAGTCACCTACCTCAAGATCTGCACTTCAGACTGTGAAAGACAGTTGGGAAGCAGTGCCAGGATGGCAAGCAACTTGGAATGGGCAATATATCTTTTTTGCTATGTTTCACAGAGACAGGATGTAAGCTGTGACTCTCCCTGATCAGTCAGCTCTCTCCTGGAAACAACACTCTTCTGAATGCAGAGGAAGAAAGAGGCCTTTTGGATTTGGTATTTTATATTTAGTTCTTCTTAAAGCAGATTTTTAAACATATTTAATCCAGTTCATATTTACCCCGTCCTTTATACTTCTCCAAACCTGATTCTGGTTGTTCCTTTAAAACTCAATTTTCTGGGGACTGAAGGCATGTTTAAACAAGCTAAGCAATGCAGAAAAAAAATGGCAGTGACATAAGGTTTGGTGTGAAGTAAGGCTATATTAAAGCCTTTGCCAGATTCTAGGGTCCTATTTAGGCCCTCATTAGTGTGTTCTCCCTCCTCCCAAACCTCAACCTCTTCATAGAAAGGTGCCTTTTACTGTGCCTACTCTGAGTGGTTCTGGGGGATACAGAAGGTGTACTGGAAACTGTGCAGTTGAAAGTTTTAAAAAGTGGTGTTGTAACTTTGGTCAACTTTATATCACCATCATATTGTGTGGAGGCAGGTAGAAGAATGTTTTCATGAAATCTGTCACGGATGAGGATTGTAGACTTAGGGCCATTCCTCTTCCTGTGTAGACAGGATTCCATGGGAAGCAGCAATGCAAAGATTCAAAAGCTACAGAGAAAAATAGGGGATTGTTTATTAGGGAACTGTGATGTGTTTAGAAATTCGAAGCTGCAGTTTTGAAGAATGGGAAAAAAAGAGTTTTTCTATGAGGAAAATAGTGTAAAGATAAATTAAAGTTATTTGTATGGATTAACTGTTAACACATATGTCCCAATGTGCAGTATTTTGTTTCTTAGAAAATGAGATAATATTGTCAGGCCTTCACACTGGCCTAGAATCAAATACACCAGTTCCTAATAAGAGGGAGATGGTTGCTAATGCCAAAGTATCCATTATATTCAGAGATGAAATATCTCTGAATATTGTTTTCTTGAATATCCTATATATTTTGCAACCGTCAATATTACAATATTGGCTCCAAAGACAAAAATTGTTTCTTATTGAATTCTGTCTTTCGACCTGCTTTCAGCAGACAAGTTGCATATTGTAGTTCACAAAACGTTAAAAGACTCTTGAGTTGATTTCAACTCCTGATGATAATGTAAATATATCAGAAGCCGTCATGATTTGAACTGTATATGTTGGAAAGGGATTAAATGCTGTTTTTAAGCTTGCATAACATACATATTAATCTCATAAGCCATTAAGAGTAGCAGGAACATGAACTTCTAATGTACCACAACCTTATATTTCTAAGTTAATTGAATTTTTAGCCATTTATTTGAATAGTTACATGAGACAGAGAAAGTTCAACTAAATGTCTATAATAACTTGCTAAACTTAATCCCATGATCACTAAATAGTAAATAAAACTGCTATATTTCCACAATTTATATAGCAAAATATAAGCATTAATCAGAGTCCTGAGATGGCATAATTTTTTAAACATTGCTTATGGCATGAAAAAACAGTCTCCCCCTTTAATAGAAAACAAACACAGCAAAGAATAAAACAGCAAGCCAAGAAAAACTACGTATCTCCCTGTTATGCTAATTGTTGATCACAGAAACAATTTTACAGATAGAAAGATTTTTAAAACGGTGTCCTTTTTCTTTGCTTGAAAGTGTCACACTCTATTTAGCTGCTACCCTTTGTAGTGGAAAAGCTTTGTACTTAGTATAGGCTTATGAAAAGAACATTTTTCTTTTGACTAAATGGATCGTCTTTGAATGAAATCTCTGCTCAGTAGATATAGCCTTCTGGGATTGTTGCCTAAATAATTCCTCCTTCCACCCTTACTTGAGAAGGAAATAGCTATACATGGCAAAAGAGCATGGAGACTTTCATGGGTCTCAAAAGATCCAATTTTTCAGACTGAAATAATTTTGGAATCAACAAATGCTTCCTGTTTTAGAAAAAATGATCTAAGGGGAAGACATACAGCCTTGTCCAACATTTCCAATTTGGGTCCCTCCAAAAGGTCTGTCAGTCTGTCAATTAATAGTTGACATTGACTTGATGACCCCGAATTAATCCAGATAGGTTGGGATTACCAGAACAGAGGTCAGATGGGGGAAAATAATCTGGCAAAGTGAATATTATCTCTATTCTTGACTGCAATGGTTTTTATTATTTAAATGAAGCCACATAAACATTTAGGTAGGTAACCATACTGACAACTGAAGAGAGAATGTAGAGATATCTGGTAGCAGGCTGGAATAGTGCTCTACACCAGAGTACTGTAAATGTTGAATGTCCTGGGTTCAATCTTTGATATATGTGGTTAAAGTTAGGAAAACAATCTCCAAATGATTGTTGCTACCACTATCCAGAGGAGTTGCAGCATTTCTCTTGCAGCAGAAAAAAAAACCCTAGTCCAATTGGGTCAACTGGTTCCTTTCATCCCTAAGGATAAGTGACAGTGGAGTAGGCTGGGCTTGGCCATTTCCTCTGCTTTGGGGCTTTGTTTTAAAAGCATTTTCTCAATTGTAAATATAAACGTAGTGGATGTGCACAATGTGCACAAGTTTACTGCTGCACTTTGGTGGCCACAATGGCAGAGTAGTATCCGTTACTCATTCCATGCACCTATTGAGAGGAGAGGGGTGGGGCAAAGAACAAGGTTCTTGCAACTAGAACTGGTGCATGCATATAGCAGTATTATAGAAGAAATAGTATTACTTGGGCCTCGCCTCACTTCTTCAGTATGAAGATGTGACTGCTGTGACATAACATAACACAACACATTAAATGCTTGAGAAATATTTAGCTAACAAAGGTTTGTTACCATTATTGGTCTCTATAAACTTTGTTAACCAGCTGCATCTAACAGAAAGATATAGCTAATATTTGTGATGTTGGTGCAGACCTCCGGTACTATCTATCTTTCCTTATATGTACCTGTAAAAGTGACAGGTGGGTTCTATCAGTCCATTCACCAAGAATAAGAACAAAGAATTGTTAGCTGATCATTCTTCCAGTATCTCTTTATCAGGTGCCCAGAATCAGGTAGCATCTTATCCTATCTTTCATGTTCCAGTAATGTTGCATGTTCTTTGACCTATAGTAATTTCCTTTTAATATTACAGTAAAGGCTGTTTCCAGCACTCTTTTTTTAAACATTAGGCAAGAGTTCTTCTGGCAAGGAAAACCGCTGTCTCTTTAATTACAAAAAATAGTTTCAACTTCTGAATCCTTATGCTCCTTCAGGCACATTATAAGCCTGCATATAATATATATATTCCACTGCTTGGAATAAATGTTAAGATACACCCCATTCTCCATGTTCTTAGTTGTCCCATGTACTTCATGTATAATTTTTTTAAATCATTAATTGTAACATTAACTTTTTTGTAATTACTCTAAAATAAGGACCGGTTAAGGACAGAGTTTTTTGTTTTGAAAGAATGGATGGTTCTATCTAGAAGAAAACTGAAACTTCTGTAATAGTACATTTTCAAAACATTTGATTGATTTAGGGTTTAATATGGCATGATGAACATGCAGTGGTTTTGTGAAATAATGGAACAATGTTGAGAAAGGTAAATACTGTAAAGGTAAATAGCAGTTGTATTCTTGTGATGCACGAAAGCTAAAAGGCTTAATTAAGGAGCACTTATTGATATTTTTGTTCACCTGATCTTATTGTCAAATAAGTCATATTATTTTGACTTATTCCCAGAGTCCCAGAGTTATTCCTCAAGGTACACATTATTTATAGTTCTTTATAGTCATCCACTAGTCAGTTTACTACTTCCAGATTTTCCCTTGTCTTCATCAGCCACATAACCAGCTCTTTGATTTCGATAATAGTTCCAGGTGTTTGTTAACCAGTCTATTTAGCAATCTTCAAGTCTTGGAATTTTTTCCTCCTTAGTTGTGAAACAAATAGGTATCAGACAGTATACATCAAAACACAGTTTTCCAGGTGTGTTTACCTCCATTCAGTATTAGAAATTTTTTCAAGGACTTCCCAGCCTTGATGTAGTGTATTTCCTTTCTTTCACCAGTAGATAGCATCATTGCCAAAAATTTCAGAGTGACACCCAATTTGACAGTGTTCCAATTTCTTCCACTTTTTCCAATAATCAACCCAATGTTTCCAGCATTTCAAAATTCCCATTCAAGATGTTGCCAATAAGATATTTAAATCCAGTCATTCTATATTTAAAAAACATCCTCTCTTAGGATATAATTTTCTTTCGAGTCTGTAATCTTTCTCTAAGTAATTGTTCACCTCTTTTAACATTTTGGAGAGTTATCTTTTTGGCATTTCTTTTCTTTGGGGTTTAATCTCTAGTAAAGAAATTGAAAATCATCTCATCCAGCTCCAGTCCTCTGTTCAAACACAACTCCAGAATATTTCTTTCTTCAGTTGTCCCAGCTTCATGGCGCCCATAATAGCTGCCTCTCCTTCCTCGTTGAATAGGAGAATGAGCCTTGGATGAAGCAGGAGAGTTGCCACTCTCCATGATCTGCAAGGCGTCTCTCCTTTCTTCATCACCCCTACAAGGTGACTTTAGCCCTTTAAGGCCCCTCCCCTCCCATGAGGAGAATTCAGACTAGGTTTGCAGAGCCCCACTCCCTATGACTGTCTTGCAGCGATGCTAAACAGGAAGTCTTTTAGTCTTTTAAACAACTTTGCTACTGGCAGATGCCATCTGTAGAACATTTTGTATAAGTTTTCCTTATATGAAGTAGCCATTGTCAGTTTATATTTTCTGTCCAAAAGTTTTTGCCATTTGTCTAGTTCTATCGCATAACCAATTTTTTTTTGCCCATGTTATTGTTTTTTTAATTTGTTCATCTTCCATTTTGAGGCTTAACAGGTAACTATATAGTTTCTTTTAAGGGATGCGGTGGCTCAGTGGCTAAGATGCTGAACTTGTCGATCAGGAAGGTTGGCAGTTCGGCAGTTTGAATCCCTAGTGCCGCATAATGGAGTGAGCTTCTGTTTCTTGTCCCAGATTCTGCCAACCTAGCAGTTCGAAAGCATGTAAAAATGCAAGTCGAGAAAAATAGGGACCACCTTTGGTGGGAAGGTAACAACATTCCATGTGCCTTCAGCATTTAGTCATGCTGGCCACATGATCACAGAGACGTCTTCAGACAGTGCTGGCTCTTTGGCTTTAAAACAGAAATGAGCATCACCCCCTAGAGTTGGGAACGATTAGCACATTTGTGCAAGTGGAACCATTACATAGTTTCTTTAGCAATTTTTCATCTATCGCTAATAGTATCTGGTCAAGTGTTGTTGGTTCTTTATAAAAACCCATATTTTTACATCTTTCTCATATCTCAATTGCATTTGCAAGTGCAGCCACCATGCTAAGTCCACCCCTTGGTTTTATAATTCCTGTCTAATTTTAAGTTCCCCTTCCTCATTTAAGACGTCTTTATAGGTTACAATTTTTTCCAAGTTAACAATATTAGGATGTATCAATGCTTCCATCGTGGAAAGCCAGACTGAATTTTCCTATTAGTTTTTGTTTTAACTTGGTCCCATATGAGAAATAAAGCATTCCTCACATAATATCTTTGAAAATATCTATGTGTTGTGTTCTTTCCATACCCCAAAAAGGTGTGCCAACCTAATTGAATATTATGGCCCTCCAATACTTATGATCTTCTACCCTCAAGTTTATCCAGTCTTTCACCCACATAAGTGCAGATGTCTGGATGTACAGCTCCCAATCCAGTAACCCAAATCCATCATTACTTTTAGACTCATGTAGCATTTTCAATCTTACATTGCTTTTTTCCCTTGCCAAATATATTTCAAAATTATTTTATTCAGTTACTCGAAATATTTTTTCTCGCATTTTATCGGTGTAGTTTGAAATAGGAACAGTAGTTTCGGCAATATACTCATTTTTATCCTACCATTGAAAATTACAAACTTTTCCACTTTTCCAGGTCCAGTTTAATTCATTGCATTATCTTTGTATAGTTGTTGTCTTTGATTGTTGCACATCTTGCTGTTGGGTAAATTCCTAAATACTTCACTTTCTTGACTATCTGAAGATCTATCTTCCCTGTCAGTTTATTTTTCTGTTTATCAATAAGGTTTTTTACTAGTCTTTTAGTTTTTTCTTTATTTTCAGTCCTGCAATTTCTCCACACTCTTCTATTTTCTTTATTAATCTGGTTTTTATTCTAGAAGAACCATCTATTCCAATTTTAAAAGGGAGGGAGGGGAAGTCTTTCTTTATTCCAACTGTCACAGCTTTGGTTCAGCCGTAATGGCCGTCGTCTTCTCTGCGGGTCAGGAAGTTCTTTCTGGATCTAGCAAGGGGGTTGCAGTCCTTTGCAATCTACAGAGGATCCTTCCATTCTTCGTCACCCCTACAGGGTGACATTGGCCCCATGGGAGCTCCAGGCAGGCAGAAATTGACTGGGCCTCACGGAGCTCCTGCTAGTCACAACTGTCCCGCTGCAAAGTCAGCCAGAACCTAGTTCAAAAACATCTGAAGGGCTATGAGTTCCCAATTTGTTGCTTTGCAGCTTATATTAAATTCTCTCAAGCAAGTGCCCTCCATATATTTTAGAACATGCAAGCTACAGAACAAGAACTGCTTTCCAATGGCTCATCAAAGGCCACATTAGTTTTAAGAGAAAAATCCTCTGTCGTCAGTTAGATAAGACTTATTAATGACAGACTCACTGTAGTAGAAGTTAGTGTGAGGAGCAGAATCGAAGGCTAGGTATAGGAGACAGACGTTTCACACTACTTGGTTTCCTTCTCGGGGTTTGACTGCAGGAGAAAAATCAAGAAATGGCATATTGATAAGACAGTACATGGTTAGATGAAGAACGTGAAAATGAATACGCATTTATACACATGCATAACGGCTGTTATTTAAAAATAGCACTCATAAATTCCTACCATTTAATAGAATCCACATCCTAAGAGTAGAATTGAATGGGAAAGAGTTAAGATAGGGAAAAGCAATATTTTCCTAGTCTACTTTGTATTTTGTCTTAATTCCAAAGTTGTATTGTCTGTCAGTTCACCAAAATGCATATTGGGGGAGGGGTTTTTTCCATATAGCGACATGCAACTTCATTTACGGAACAGAACAATTGCAACAGGTTGGGCAAATGAGGCTGTTTCCCTGTCCACCAACACTTTACAGCAAATTTTCCAGCTGGGTCCCTCCAAATATGTTGAGACCAAAATTCCCAACAAGCATGGCCAGGAGAGATGCTGTTCCAGTTCATCCAGAAGACCCCAATTTAGGAAACACTGCTCTATATTATAGCTAGGAGCTCAAGAACTAGTCCGTGAGGTGTTTATGACATATTGAATACAGGAGGAAACTAGAACTATCCAAAAACCTTGCTTTGCAGAGAATTTAAAAAAGCATGCAGTTTGCTCTAGTCGTAAATTGAAATAAGAACTTGGATTGAATCAGTTTATAACCATGTTCATGATTACTTATATGTGTATAGTACAGCATATTGCATTTATTTAATGCCCTTTCCTGTAGACTTCATGTAACATGCTTTAATGACTTAAACTGTGGCAATGTGTGTCTCCCAGTGCTTAAGATATTATTCAGGCCTTGAGTGGGGCCAGAACACAAGGATATAAGCTGTTGTGCCTCCTTATTTCTGGCTGTGAATGCAGGGTTGCCTGTTAGGATGACAACCAAAACCTTGGCTCAACTCATATACCAAAAATACTACACAGTATTTCTTTCTAGGAATGCATCTTTAATGATTTCACATTTCATAAACAGTAATAAACCTGGGTGGTTGCTTTTTTATTATCTTGTTTCCCTATTAATTGTAAAGCCATTATTTTGTATTTGGGCTTTCTGCTAGGTAGCCCCATGCTCAGTATTAGAACAACATTCTACATAAGATTTATATAATGTTACAGTTCCTGCTCTTTGCAAGAGACCAATGACTCACTGTAACCTGCTAGCTTTGGAATTAATAAAACAATTGTTTGGATGTTCTCCAAACATTAGCACTTTTAGGGTGGATTTTGTACCACACTCCAAGAGAGAAGAGAATAAAATAGTACAAGCAGCTTTTTCTGTGTATAACATTTTTCTTTAAAGTTCATGCGTATGGAGGAAGTGGGAGTAATGCAGACAGATGGTAACATCCTTTTTATTCACCGACACTTCTTTAACTAAGCGGAGGCAATGGACCAACAGAGAGATTACTCGGCCTACTCTCTTCTGATGTGGTTAGAGCTGTTTATGAAGAAGCAAGAAACAAAGCTGAAGAAGTTAGTACCACTCTGGCAAATCACATCAAAGGGAAATCTTCCCATTAGTGGCAAACAGAAGCCTAAAAGAAAGTTGTGAGGGAAATGCCGTCTTGGCTGATTATTCAAAAGTCAGAAGCCATTTGCTCCTGAGATGACAATATTTTGCCTCCTACAAATTACACTTTGTAAAAGTGAATATTTTTCCACCTGTAAAAATTGCAGCAATGTGTAGACAGTGATGTTACTAGGCTGGGCAAAATCAAAATTCCTCTTCTCATTTTTTCTGGGGAGTGCTGTATTTTTTTAAATGATGCACTAGGTTTCTTAGAGCCCTTTTTAAAGTCATTCGCCTTGAGTCCTTTCTCAAAATTGTACTCAGAATTTTTTCAAGGCTATTCTAAAGAGCAATGGGCTGCAAAATGGGAAGGGTAACATGAGGTTCATAGGCTGCTTATTTTTCAGTTTCTCCTAAGAAGCATTTACAATTCCCAACTGATCAGGGGCAGGGGGTTGAGCTCTTTCCCCCTCATGTTTCATTATGGTTACTTGTAAGAAAAGCAAGTATTTGTGCTTTTTTTTATTAGAACTAGCTGGGACAAAAAAAAAAGAATTATGCATCCAAATTTGGTTTCTCCCTATGGTACCAACTCTCTTCTGTCTCCACTATCTACAGCTCCATTTATACAGCAAGAACATTCAAGACTATGATAAAGAAATTGCCTGAGCTCTCTACAAATAACGTAACATTTTCATGGGAAAATATTTTTTTCCTTTTGCAATTCTCATTACTATTCCAAATGGGAAATAGTGGCATGACCATGGGCCATACAGTATAACAATCAGTTCTTATGATACCATCTATGACAACTAATTTAACTCTCCTGCTGTAGCACTCACGATGTTTATCTATTTATTTTTCCTTTCTCTTTTTAAAGAATCAAAACATCTAATGGGAATTGGAGCTTTTCAGCCACTGTAATGTAGCCGTCCCTATTCTGCTGACAATAGGAGTGCTGAGCTACAACTCTTACAATTCCAGTCAGACAACTACAGATAGAATTATATGGAAATTAAGAAATGGTAATCCAACCAGATGGTGGGGGGACTGATTTAAAAAACAAACTTGCTTATTAAAACCAATTATATATTGGCTATTTGTGTACTAAGACTACTGTAGTGAAATGGGCTACAGTTTCCAGACACTAAAAGAAAATAATCTTGAAAAGTCTTAAAATACCCATTATTTGTAAATGTAGAAGGGACAAAGCAAATTAAGAAACTGTTTGGTGCAATCTTTAATGATGCACTTTGTTCTACTTTAGAGCCAGATTTGTCCTTGCTGCTACTTCACAATCTGATTATAGCAGCTACTATTAACACAAGACAAAATCTTCAGTACTATTCAAAAAAAAAATCTTTATAAAAAGTGAGGCAGAATTGTATAAATACGAAAATCAAGCCTGTTAAAAATGAAATTTGTAAATTCAGTCTGAGCTTAGTTGAGTTCTATATTGATGTTGAGACAACACTGAATATACTGTAGTTCAAAATACCTAATCCTATTTCCACTTCATGCCAGACTCGTCTCAGTTCTACTGCCTTTTTAGTATTTTGAATTATAATTATAGAATTATAGGATTGGGGTAAATGATCACATTCAGCCTGAAGGTATGTAAAGCAGTAATAATGAACTAATTTTACCACTCAAACCCTATAATTCATACATAGCATACGTGGGGGAGTCTCCCTCTTCCTTCCTTCTGACTTACCTATTTGAATTCTCTATAAACAGTGGCTGAGGTTCACTTAGCAGAAAATGTTTTCCACTGATCCTACTGTTGCCAGTATCCTTACTTTGATAACTGTGAGAAGTCCCACTTAATGTGTTGGCTTCATTGAAACATGGCCAAAAAAGTGTCGCCTCCACATTTGTGTCAAGGTTCTTAGAAGAAGCAGCACCAAGAACATATCAGGACTTACATCAGATATAAGTAGTATGAAGATGGTTTATGATTGAACAGTTTACTGAGTCCAGAAGAAAAGTTCACAAACACTAGCATTTTTTTCTCCTATTGGCCAAGCCAATTCCTCTATAAAGTCTACCTAAATGGAATAGGTACTGGGATCTTGCTATTGCTCATATTCCACTTTTCTGATCTGAACTTTTGAATCCTTAGCAACCTCAGTTCCATGAACCCCAGTTAACATGCTCCAAAGTGTACCATTATTTTAATGTATACTCCTCTTAAGATAGGGAAGTTCACTTTAGCTGAAGGAACTATATATGCTACTAAAACTCATTGTCATGACATTTAACTAGGCAAATTGGGGAATCATAGGGCAACAATTTTTGAGCCAAGTTACCTTTAATAAGCTAACTTGCAGAAAGTGTCCAGATCCTTGACTTGTGTGTCTTGAGGGGATGAAATATGGGAAAACTGGCTGCTTAAGTGCTATTGGCTATGCTGAGCTGTAGTCACATGACTTTCATTTTCAACATTCTATGACAGTTTCCCAGCCAATCTTGCAATCCCGCATTCCTTCGCCCACCCAGCAGCAGCCACTTACCTTTGGAAAGGGAGGGGCTTCATAACATAGCACATTAAATGCTTGAGAAATATTTAGCTAACAAAGGTTTGTTACCATTATTGGGCTCTATAAACTATGTTAATAGCTGCATCTAACAGAAAGATCTAGCTAGTATTTGTGATGATGGTGCAGACCTCCGGTGCTTTATATCTTTGCTTGGGTGTACCTGTAAAAATGACAGATGAGTTACATCAGTTCATTCACCAAGAATAAGAACAAGGAATTGCTAGCTGATCATTCTTCCAGTATTTCCTTATCAGGTGCCCAGAATCAGGTAGCATCTTATCCTATCTTTCCAGGTTCAAGTAATAAGTCACATGTTCTTTGACCTATAGTAATCATTACATTGATTACTTTTCCTTCAACATTACAGTAAAGGCTTCCAGCGCTTAAAAAAAAAATAGATAAAAGGACAGCGGTTTTCCTTGCCATAAAAATTCTAATTACAAAAAATTGTTTCAACATCTGAATCCTTATGCTCCTTCAGGCACATTATAGGCCTGCATTAATCCACTACTTGGAATAAATTTTAAGGCACACCCCATTCTCCATGTTCTTAGTTATCCCATGTAGTTTATGTATAGTTTTTTAACATTAATTGTAACATTAACTTTTCTGTAATTTCTCCAAAGTAGGGACCAGTTAAGAACAGGGATTTTTGTTAGTGGTTTTTTGGCAGTGGTTTTGTGAAATAATGAAACAGTATTGCGAAAGATATTGTGAAGGTAAATAACAGTTGTATTCTTGTGATGCACGAAAGCTAAAAGGTTTAATTAAGGAGCACTTAGTGGTATTTTTGCTCACCTGATCTTATTGTCCAATTAGTCAAATTATTTGACTTGTTTAACCTATTATATGTAGTCAAATTTCATGGCTTGCCATCATGTCCAGATACATCACTTGGGGGCTGTGCACACTGGGGCCCGAGATTAAGTTTTATTATATTAATTCTGGGCGACCATTTTGTTTCAGCCAATAACTCTGGTTTAAGACCTCCACACGGTACAGATAATGTAGCTATACATGTGTACTTATTAACCAAGCCTTTTAACTTAAACGTTATAAAATACTAGCGATTGAAAATCCATTGATATCAAATCAACCGTGACCTTACTTAAGCATATGAAAAAGTATTACAATTTTATGGTACCAATGCCTTCACCTGTCATTTGCATGTAGCTGCTCTCACTACTTTCAGATGTAATCTTTTTCACATAGCCACAGACCGCGATGGGAGTTGTACATTGGAAGGTACTAAATTACAGATGGCTAGTTAAGACTGTTGACTGGGAAGCAATATAGTAGCTTCCAAATTGTACATATCCAATGGTTATCATCAGGAATGCTTTTATGCAGTATGTTTTTCAAGGGGATACAAAAGCAAAGCATGAAAAATATGACTTTTCCACTTATTTTTGTCCTTAGGAAGGTACCCCATAGATTAATGGTTGTAATAATAATAATAACTCCTAAGAAATCTTTTTGTATTTAGGGTTGGGAGGAGTGTATCTAAGTCTACAGGTTACAAATGCTGCACAGTCTGTTATTTTTGTTGTAATTTATACCTATGCAAGATAAATCAATAAATGATTTCTCTTAAAAGTGGTAAAACTAGTCGTTAATGAACAAAGACATTTTGGGGGGTCAGAGAGGACTAAAACAGGAGTAGAAATTCTCATCAAAGCATAAGGATTCTATAGGTTTTGGTCAAATAGATCACAGACCATATGCGGACATACAGACATCCCCTCCACCCATATCAATACAAATCTCCTATGAGGGAAGGAGTCCCAGGAAGAGCCAATCTGCTGAAAAAGTTACATAATTAAAAAAGCAATTTATACTGCTGTTTAAACTACTGTAGTTTAATTTTAAGAAAACATTTGATGTCAAGGCTTAACTAAAATCAGGATTGTAACTATTCCAATCTGAGGTTTTTAAAATAGCAACAGCTTTGAACGTATTTTTTAATTGTGCACATTTCTTATGAACAGCTGTTATAAATAGCCCTTGGAATACTTCATACAAATCTGGTCATTGCATCTCTTTTGTAGTGCTAAGAAGGATGTAAATAGGATACCCAAAATAATTAAGCTGTATTCTAGCATGAAAAGACTACAAACTATTTTTTCATTCAAAATTTGATAAATGTATATAAAAGCTATGTAGAAATTTTTCCTCAAAATACCAGAACATGGCTATCATGCATCAGTGTGAAACTCGGGGAGATACAAGATAAGGTAATTTTTTATAAAGCATATAGAATTTGCTTCTATTAGATGAATGTGATTGGTGATACTGGTTTGGATCGGTTTTTTTTTTAAAGCTAGTCAAATCTATAGAGCTACTGGTTTCAGTGGAACTATAATACCTTCAGAATGAAAGGCAGCATTTTCTCAATACCGGTTGTAAACACCTGACTTTGCTCATGCTTTTGAACACCCCCTTAAGTCACAGGCAGATTTGATTCAGCAGGATTTTTCTTATGGCACAAGTTTCTTTTTTTGTCAATTGGATTTTCTACAAGGTTCTGGAAGCATTTTAGTAAATCCCCAGTTCAGGAAAACAACCAGCTAGCCTTCAAGACTTTTCAGGGAAGAAACTTCAGCCATATAAAGCATATTTACAAATTACATCTAACCTAATTTACATTTTATGAACCAGGATTAGTGAAGTAGTACCCCATTTCCTTTAAAATGGAGAGAACAAGCTTTTTTTTTTTACCAAATTGTTCTTTTTAATGTTGACACCATACTAGCCTCAGTAGTTTTTATGTTCGGCTCAGAAAGGAGAACACAACACTGACTTTCTTAATGCTTTCCAGCATTGTACATTCATCTTTCTGAACAAAAGAATGAAATAAAGAAGACACCAGACTAAGGGCTCTGCTTCCCTTGGAATTGGAACTCTAGGAGACAGATGTAATACAGAGTAAAAAGCAATAGCACAGGTTGCTACCTTGCATTAATCATCCTCACACTGATTTATTCTCACAGGGCTCCTTAATGCTGCAGGT